>NC_087513.1:216195235-216521901 GCF_963921805.1 Phalacrocorax carbo | reverse complement strand
AAGGATTTTTGAAACTCTTCCCGTGTCTCCTGTGCTGTAGGAAACCAGCGTCACCCGCTGGTGGGTCTCCCCCATGTCCTGCTGTGGAGGCAGACGGGCAGAAGCTCTGGGGGTTTGGACCCCCTGTGCCCGTGCTTGAACATGGGGAGTTTTATCTTTATCCATGATCTGGATGCGGGGATCGAGGGCGCCCTCAGTAAGTTTGCAGATGGCACCAAGAGGAGGTTTAGGTTGGATGTGAGGGAAAATGCCTTCCCTGCCAGAGGGGTCAGGCCCTGGCACAGGCTGCCCAGAGAGGTGGGGGAGTCCCCGTCCCTGGGGGGGTTCAACCACCGTGTAGCCGTGGGACTTGGGCCATGGTTTAGGAGGCCTGGGGGTGTTGGGTTGGGGGCTGGCCTTGATGATCCAAGAGGTCTTTTCCAACTTTAATGGTGCTATGATTCTATGAGAGCTGCAGGTGAGGACACCCCAACGTTTGCTCTCTTACTACCACCCACCTGCCATTGGGGTGGGTAGGTGTGAGGTTTGCAGGGGGGATAAACCCCCACCGTGGGCTGTTAAATACCCCCCAGGAGGCTCCTTTTACTGTACAACGTCGGGCGTTGCTGTGGCCGAGCACATCCCATCGGTGCCGCCAGCATCCTCCACCCTGCGGGAGAAACATGTAAGGAGAAATCTTTTTCTGACGTGGTTTTCACGAAACCACCTCCTCGTCCCCCTCCCCGCCCCCACCCCAGCCTATCCAAGGGGGAAGAAACTGAAGCGAGCAGCACGGGTGCGACCCTTGCCACCACCGGGACACCCCCGTCCCGATTCTCCAGTTCCAGATTTCATGGACAGACTGTTTGGTGGGTAAGGAACTGGCTGGATGGCTGAATCTAGAGGGTTGTGGTCAATGGCTCGACATCCAGATGGAGACCGGTGATGAGTGGTGTCCCTCAGGGGTCTGTACTGGGACCAGTGCTGTTTAATATCTTCATCAGTGACACAGAGAGTGGGATCGAGTGAACCCTCAGCAGGTCTGCACATGACACCAAGCTGAGCGGTGCCGTTAACGTGCCAGAAGGACGGGGTGTCATCCAGAGGGACCTGGACACGCTGGAGAGGGGGGCCTGGGAGAGCCCCATGAGGTTCAGCAAGGCCAAGTGCAAGGTCCTGCCCCTGGGCCGGGGCCACCCCGGTACCCACACAGGCTGGGGGATGGGCGATGGAGGGCAGCCCTGCCGAGAAGGGCTTGGGGGTGCTGGGGGTGAAAAGCTGGACACGAGCAGGCAACGTGCGCTCGCAGCCCAGACCCCCACCCGTGCCCGGGGCTGCATCCCCAGCAGCGCGGGCAGCGGGGCAAGGGAGGGGGTGCTGCCCCCCTGCCCCGCTCTGGGAGACCCCCCTGCAGCGCCGCCTCCAGCTCGGGGCTCCTCAGCACGGGACAGACACGGGGCTGTTGGAGCGGGGCCAGAGGGGGCACAGAAATGCTCCGAGGGCTGGAGCCCCTCTGCTGCGAGGCCGGGCTGGGAGAGCTGGGGTGGTTCAGCCTGGGGAAGAGAAGGCTGCGGGGAGACCTTATTGCGGCCCCCCAGGGCTTAAAGGGGGGCTGTGGGAAGGGTGGGGGCGACCTCTTTAGCAAGGCCTGCTGTGACAGGCCAAGGGGGGATGGTTTGAAACTAAAGGAGGGGAGATTCAGACTGGATCGAAGGGAGAAATGTTTTACGCTGAGGGTGGTGAGACACTGGCCCAGGCTGCCCCGAGAGGTGGTCGATGCCCCATCCCTGGGCACATCCCAGGTGAGGCTGGACGGGCTCTGAGCGACCTGATCGAGTTGGGGATGTCCCTGCCCATGGCAGGGGGGTTGGACTGGGTGAGCTTGAAAGGTCCCTTCCCACCCAAACCCTTCTGTGATTCTGTGATTCCCCAGGGAGTGGTTCGATGCCGATTGCTGGTGAAACAGTATCACCAGTAAGAATCTTCATGAAAAGCAAAATACTCCAAACAGCAATGAGTTGGGAGGGAGGAAGGAGGGGATGTGGGGACGCGCCCCTGTTGGTGTCATCCCTGGGCAAAGACCCCTAGGAATTAACTCCCTACCTCCCAGACACCAGGACTTTCCCAAAACCATCCTTTCCCACCCTAAAACAGGGCTGCTGATCGAAGTTGATGAGTTTGCACCCACCTCGCAGCCGTGTGTCCCTCCTAAAATGTTTTGTGTGAATTTTTCATGCTTCTTCCAGCATGGAAAATTAAAAAGCGCCCATTTGCGTTGCTGGAGAAGGGCCTTTTCCCCCTTCCTGGGCTGTGGGGGCCCAGCAGCCCCCTTCCCTAGATATTGAGGGAAAGGGTTTTGGCTGCCCCATGGGTGATGCTGGGGTCTGTGCCCCGCTGCTGCCAGCGCCGGAGGGGGGAGCACGGGGGGTTTTGGGGACACACAGAGGCAGCAGAACGTGCTGCTGGCGGGGCAGGGGGCGAGGGGTGTGAGGAGGGGGGCGTGGGGGACAAGGCCGGGCCCCGGGGCTCTCCCCTCCTCCCCCGCCGCGGGCCCAGCTGCTGCTGGCCGGTGGCCCCGCACTCGCCGTTGGCCACCTCCCGGCACCGGCCCCAGGCCCCGGGGACCCGCGGGTCGCCGCCTCACCGGGCCCGGGGTGCGGGACCCCGCGTCCTCCCCTCAGCCCGCCGGGACTACACCTCCCGCCAGGCCCCGCCGAACTACACCTCCCAGCATGCCCCGCTCCCCGAGGGGGGGAGGACTACAACTCCCAGCAGGCAGCGCGGCCGCCGGGGCCCAGTCTCCCTCTCCGCCCGCCGTGCGGACTACATTACCCAGCGTGCCCCGCGGCGGCCGGCCGGCGCTGGGCCGCGGCGGGGAGGCGCGGGGCATGCCGGGAGCGGTAGTTCTCTCCGCGCCTGTAACGGTCCCGCTGGTGGTACCCCCCCTCCCCCCCCGCCGCCGCCGCCGCCGCCGCCCCCTCCCCCCCCGGCTGGCGGTGCGGGCAGAGGCAGGAGCCGCCGAGCAGCGGGAGGAGGGGGAGAGCGCTGCCGCCACCGCCGCACCGGCACAGGGGACGCCGCCGCCGCCCGAGCAGCCGCAGGTGAGGGAGGGGGGGACGGGACCCCCGGGGGGCGACGCTGGGGGGCTGGGGGGGGTGGGGGGGGGGGCGGTGAGGCGGAGGGTGACAGCGGCGGTGGGGGGGTGAGGGGACCGCGGGGGAGGTGGGGGGGGGTGTTTGGCGGCGAAGCCCCCCCTCACCCCGGAGGGGACAAGGCCGGGGGGAACGTGGGGGGGGGGAGCATCCCCTCAGCACCGGGCTTTGCGTGGCTCCCTCGGCGTGAGGGTCACGCGTGGGGGAAGCCTGAACGGGCGGGAAGGGGAGACCGCCGCCCTGGGGAGGGCGCGACCGGACCCCACCGCCTGTTGTGCCCCCCCCGCCCGCCTGTTGTGTGTCCCCCCCCCAGCCCTGGTGGCAGGCTTTGCCTTCATCCCCACGCAAAATAGCGAGTGGGTTCGATACCCCCAGGTTTGGGCGTGGGGGGACAACGCGGGGAGCCTGGGTTCCCCTCACCGGCCGCCTTTCGGGGCGCGGGGGTCCCGCTGAGGAGCCACCACCGCCAGGTCGAAGCCAAGTTTCACCATCTCTTCGTGCACCAAGAAGGGAAACAGAGCGACGGGGCTCACGGGTGATTTTTCTTTTGCGTGTCCAACCCTCAAGTCTCCGGAGATACCGGTGAGGGGTTTTGGGGGGGGTGGGGGGTGTGTGGGTGCACCCCAGAGGTGGGGAGGTGGGGGGATGCCGCCGCTTCGCGGCGTTCCCACTGCAAATATCGAGAGGGGCACGTGGGGACGACGACGGCGGGAGCGATACGGGGAATATTAACGAGCCCGCCAGCAACTTCATGGGATGGGAAGGGCCGAGTTGGCGGCCGTCGCCACCATCCCGCTCCCCATTAAAATTAAAAATGGTCCGGGTTTGCTGAGAGGGGGGATGTCAGCGGTGCAACGTCCGTAGCCCGAGAGCGGAGAGCGCAAGGTTGTGAAATGTAAGGTGGCGTTATTTTTCTCTCTCTCTAAAATAGTATTTTCTATTCATTTTCGTGAAAGGGGTGATTTGGGGTTTTTTTTTGGGGGGGTGGTAATAATTGCTTGAAGACTTTGTTACACCATGGTTTTCAGGGCGATGAAGTCCAACGCTATGTTGTAGGTTAATAATGCCAAAAAGGTGCTTAGCTTCGGTCCTTTATAGAAATCAGAGGAGCCTTGAAATACAGAAATGAAATAAATATTATCAAGGAAAGGTTTTGTACCATGCTGGATTTTGGGGGGGATTTTTTCCCCCCCTTTCTCCCCCTGCACATCACGATGATAAGCTTTCAGGTTATGGCTTGTATTTCCATAGGCTGAATTTCATTCAAAAGGCATTTATTTAGTGCTGAATACTGTCAAATGTAGAAAAATGAGCAGGTTGAGGTTTTTTTTTTTTCTCTCTCTCCTGGACAAAGGCATGTTGTACTAACCAGAAAGAAACCCCAAGTGATTCTATTTATGTTTTAATCAAAATATGATTTAAGATGCAGTGGTGTGTTTATTCTTGCTGCTAAATAGCGATGGAGGAAGCTAGAGCTTTTTTTTAAATTTTTTTTTTTTTTAAAGGAATGTGAATGATGGAAACATCTTTAGGGAAACATTTTGCTGGACTTGATTGCATCAACCGCATTATTTCATGAAATGTTAACTGTGAAGTGGTTGTTGATTAGAACTCAAATTGAGGAGCGACGTTGAGCAATGTAAAGAAAAAGGAAATTAGTAGTAGGAGGCCAAATGCTTTTTTTTTTTTTTTAGTTCTTTCTGATTTTGATTTTTAACTGTTTCATGGATTCTCTTGACCTTTATGGTTGAGTACATAAAAAAAACCTTCAAGCAACAGCTATGCTCTGAATATTTGTTCTTGATAGATGTCTGGAGTCATTAAGAGGGCTGATAGAAGTGAGCAATGTAGTTTTTGGCTGAAATAGGTATTAAATCTGATTAACTTTTGTCCTGGAAGTTACAAATATCAACTTACCTAGTGAGGCATCTCAACTTGTTTTTTACCAAAGTAAATGTTTACATTTCTCAGAAGGGGTTTCTCTCCCCCAAACGATGTGCTTATAGTGGGCTTTCATTTTAATGCGTGTGTGCTGAGTATTTCAGATATTGTTGTCCAGATGTATGAGGGTTTTTGTATACTCTTTGGTTGATGAAAATTCCTGGCTGTTAGTAAAGACATGCTTTTTTTTTTTTGGCGTGGTAGATATATAACCTTTCTCCTTTGGAACAAAGGGATTGGAAACAAAATGCTTTGTGGACTGGGTGCCATGAAGGTGTGTTAAATTTGTTCAGTAATGGGAAATCTTGCTTGGAGTGAGAAACCTAAATGATACACCAGCATCATGTCAAAATCCATGTGAAATAACTGGGGCATACGGTCATTTGGGGAGAACATATTGTAGAGATCCTTTCTGATCTTGGGTGATACTCATCTGTTGAATTCAATGGTAAGTCTGCATTGCAGTAGGTGAACTATTAGGGATTTTGAAACCCCCTCTTTGCAGTGAAGTTTGCATGCTCCCCCGTGTCAGTAACCCACACAGGGGTGACGGGGAAAAACGGGAGAGAAAGGTGATGCTGCTCTCGGTGCTCGCGAAAACGTTTCTCAGGCAAGTGAAAATGCTTCTGAGCAGCATTCCTGCGAAAGGCCTTCAGCACCTCAGCTGAAAGCATAATTAAAATGATAATTAAATTGAGTCTAAATTTAATTATCTGATCTGTCTGAAAGAGCTTGTGCACCTCAGTTTGGACACGTAGGTGCCAGTGCAGCCACTTTAGGCAAGGGAAGCATGTGTTTAATCCAGGTTAGTGTCCCCTTTTGGTAAGTTTTCAAAGGCGACCGCCGGGAGGTTGCCACTGATCTCCTCTTCTGGGAAGCAGGACGTTCGCAGCTGGGATGGAGTTCCTGGGCCACCAAGTCCTACCTGCTGTGGAAGCCAGCAACTGTGGCTTAAACATAATTTAATCTTATTTTAAACCCAGGTGTTTTTCTGCTGCTGCCTGTGGCAGAGGAGCGTTTCAGACCTGTATCCTCTGGGAGTCAGAAACCTCCCCGTTTCCACCCAGGAACTCTCTGCTGATTTCCAGCTGTCAGGTGGTTGGTAGTAGTTGATGAGGCTGTCAAAAAGGAAATCCAACTTTTATATCTTCCTTTCTAAGCTCACTTTTTCCTTCAGTCTGGATTCTGATCTTCATCTGTCTTCCAGTCATGCCTTTTGGGCTTGATTGTATCTGCAGAGGCCCCTGATTTCCCTTTCCGCAGCACAAGTGCTCCGTGTACTTTCTGTTTCCTCTGCAATTCATAAAGTCTCTCCTTAAACCGCAGCGTTCTTAACTGTGCATTTCGGTCCCGAATTAGCTCCCCTCGCGCTCGCTGACGTGCGGCTGGACGGCGCTCCGCTCGGCTGGCTTTTCCTCGGGCGGCTGTGGGTGGCCGAGTGCCGTCTCCCCGCGCCATGGAGGTGCTCGGGCTGACCCTTGTCAGGAGGCAAGAGATGTGCGATGTCCCACCAACCTCCTCCCGGCGCTGGTACGACAAAGTAGTATTTGAAGTATCCCCTAGAGAGCTGTGTTATTAGCCAGCGTGCTTGGGGAGGAGCGACTTTTGCATCGCTTTCAAAGTATAAATGAGTTAATTTTTGTACAGTGCCATCTTTGAGTTATTTGCGGGTGAAATTCGCCGGCTGCGAAGGAGAGGTTCGTAACTATTTGCCTTGGTTTCGTTTCTTAACGTGGCGTGATCTTTCTAATCAATTAGGCTCAACTTCATTGCTTAAAATCCGTAAGTCATCATGTTCAGTCCATAGAAATATTCGATCCAAAATGATTGAATGAGAAGAGCGTTTTTGTTGTATTCTACAGCATTCTTGCAAACCACGTAAACAGCATTGTTTTGCTGATTTCAAATGCGAATCAATCAGTCCCATCTGACGTTACTGGATTCTCGCGAGCCGTCGTGCATCTCTTCAATAAATAGATGAAGATTTTTGTTTCAGTGGCAATAAATAAAATCCACCTATCCATTTTTTTTGCTCGTTGACGGTCTTTTGACCCTTTGAATTAAAAAATATTGGCTCTTAATCTGTCACTTTTTAGAACTGGGAATAAATTTTCAAGAATTATTTCCATGCGACTCGACTACCTGCTAGTCAAATGGATGCAGTTCTCCAGAGGTGTGTGAATTGTGTGACCTTGTTGCTCCTTCCACTCGACTGAATCGTTCCGTTCCTATTTTTGTCTTTAAAACATTGATATCACTAAACATGAGAGGAAAATATCAGTGGCAGTGCTACATTTCTTTATGCAAATTCATGTAAACCCAATTTCTTGAGGAGGTAAGGGTGGTGTGCTCATGCTATCTACCTGTCCACCAGTAATTCTGCACTCCCTTTGTGCTTCGATGCAGATTTCAAAGTGCCGTAGATGTAGAAGACAATCTAGCTTTATTTTTTTTAAAGTTTTGAGAAAGTTCACTGCTGGGCAGAGGGGAGAGAATAAAATCAGTGCTTCTGCCCAGGGAACAGGGCTTGCAGTAGTTCCCCTTAGTTTTCTATGGTTTGAATCAGTAGCAACAGAAAGAATTGTGCATTTTCAGGGTTTTCTTTCATCGAGAGGCAGGTATGCTTTGCGATGGGTGTCTGAAGCGTGAATCCCAGACGTGTAATTAAGATCCCAGTCAGGGAAGATCCGGCTCTTAAGTTGTATCCACCACTGGCAGATCTTCTGAAATTCGTGGAAGCTCTTGAGTAGGAAGTGACTTTTGAGGAGCACACCATTTTCTGGTCTTGGGCTCTAAACGGGAACATGAATACACACATCTGATTCATTTCCAGATAGATTTTTAATATATAACTTCACTCAAATATGAGCATTTTGTTATTTACCTATTTTTCTAAAACCTCTTTCTCGTTGCCTGAGGTCTGAAAGCAGATGACACGGTTCATCATGCTTGTATTGAAGTAAACCTTGTATTCCTTCCTTCTTTCCTGCTGGAACCCTGCAGGGAAGTGATGATGATGATGATGGTGTTCGTGGCATAATGCTTTAAATTTCCAAAGAACCGTACAGAGAATGAGGTTCTGTTGAGGATGATGGAGACACACTGTTTTTTCCTCACGGCAAGAGTGGGACTCAAATAATTTTAAAAAAGTTCCTCTGAGTTTTGTTTACTATGGATGTGCTGAAAACCCTGAGCGCTGCAGAGGAATTTCAAGTGACTGTGTGCTTTCTGGGTGGAAAAAATGTGGGCCTGTTGATGCTCTCCAGCAACCCATTTAGGAGGTTATCGCCCCAGGATTTGCAAAAGCTGAAAAACCCACGTTCCTGTCCTCTGTTGGAGATGCCGTTTTGTATTTGGCTCTACTTTTCCCTGGCTTTCCTTACTCTCCTTGAGTGAAACGGTCACCTGGAAAACTGGAAGGTGGGAAAAGTAAAAGTCAGAGCAGAAAAATGAGGTTTATCATAGCTTTTGTACGATAACTTTCTCAATAGGAAGATTAATGCTGAAGTGTATTTGTAGGCTGAACATTTTTGCCTTCCTTGTCTTAGCAAGGGTTAGAGATTTGGGAGGATTATTGAAGACAAGCTTAGAGTATTTTGTGAGAGAAAAAGTACTAAACTGGCAAGAAGAGAATAGATGCCATCATGCCTGCTAGGCATGTCTAATTCTTTGATAAAATGGATAAAGATTGCAGACTGCAGCAAAAGTTAAAATAGACCATAACATCTCGGGTTCTGCAGGCTTTTTCTTCTCGCTTATAATTTGCTGAAGAACTTAATCAAAAAAGATCTGGCTCTATTATGGCATTGGACCCTTTAGTTTATCTGCCAGGATTTAAAGCACGATATTTGGGCTTTTGCTTTCTTTGGCGCTAGATAGCCAACTCTCTAAATTTGATAACGTGTGAATTTTATCATTTTGATGTTGGAGACGCATCCGGAATCCGAGGGAGAAGTTTTGAGCACAGGCTGCTTTTCCCCCCTTTTACGTTCTTTATACTTGAATTTGTAGACGACAGCTTGCTTTTTTAATGGATGAGGGGGTTTATGTGGTTATTCATAACAAACTCCTAAGACTCTCCGCAGTCCCAACAAGCCTGTTGCTGTTCAGTGGGTCATCCTATTCAGTGCACGATTTTGGATTTAATGGCATTCTGTGCGTGCATATGTGTATATATATTTCCAAATATGTTTTACATATGAGACACCTTGTTTTGTATTCATTGACAAGACAGAGTTGGAGGTGATCTCCAGAAAACAACTGGTTTAAATGCCTCTAGGTGGGTACTACCTGGCTGAACCTCATTCTAGAGATACTTGGCCCTAACTGAAGGAAGTCTCCAAGCACGTTTGATCTCCTGCTGTTTAGGTGGACAAAGTAAGATCACTCGTTAGAGTTGCCGATGATGTTTCAACCACAACAAATGTAGTGTCTATACAGACAGGCAGGCTCTAAGGACTTGTCCCCACTGAAGAGTATTTTGATTAAGCTTGTGAGCATTAAAGTGCAATTACTTTGAAATAGGCCCCCATATGAACATTTATGCTGTAGCAGTTTATTCTGCAAATAATTTTCCTCAGTTTCCTGTGTATGTCATCACTTAATGAGACATTTAATGGCTTTTGCAAAAACCTTGGCATTCCACATGTTTTTCAGGTTCAACACTGTGTGATGCAGGCAGCTGGAATAAGGAGGAAATCAGACTTCTTTTAGACATGCCCTACTCTTGCCCTAGAGTGGACAGTGCTGTATTCAGAGGGTACTCTCTTGGCCATGAGAACGGGGTCACCTAAATGCTCTCCTGTCGGTCATCCTTGCCTCTTATCGTGGTACAACTAAGGGGTGAAACCAATGCATGGAAAATTGGTTAAAGCACAAGTTTGCTCTTGGTTTGACCTGTATTTGCAACAGAATTTTTGAAGTCTTAAAATGCAGTGCCATAAAATTGAGAAATGGTGGCTGCTTCTTTACAGAATCCCAGACTGGTGGGGGTTGGAAGGGACGACTGGAGCTCACCCCGTCCCACCCCTGCTGGAGCAGGCACCCCCAGAGCAGGGGCACAGGGCCGCGTCCAGGCGGGGGGTGAATGTCTCCAGGGAAGGGACCCCACAGCCCCTCTGGGCAGCCTGTGCCCCTGCTCTGGCACCCGCACAGCAAAGGGGTTTGTCCTCATGTTCAGGTGGAGCTTCCCGTGTTCCAGCTTGTGCCCGTGGCCCCTTGGCCTGGCGTTGGGCACCACTGAAAAGAGCCCGGCCCCATCCTCCTGACACCCACCCTTCAGATATTTATAGGCATTGATGAGACCCCCCTCAGGCTTCTCTTCTCCAGGCTGAACGAGCCCAGGTCTCAGCCTTTCCTCACAAGGGAGATGCTCCAGCCCCTGATCCCCTTGGCAGCTCTCCCCTGGCCTTGCTCCAGCAGCTCCCTGTCCTTCTTGAACTGGGGGGCCCAGAACTGGCCGCAGCCCTGCAGGTGTGGCCTCACTGGGGCAGAGCAGAGGGGGAGGAGAACCCCCCTCGCCCTGCTGGCCACACGCCTTTCCATGCCCCCCAGGACACCGCTGGCCCCCTTGTCCCCAAGGGCCCGGTGCTGGCTCAGGGTCGCCTCGCTGCCCCCCAGCACCCCCAGGGCCTCTCAGCAGAGCCGCTCTCCAGCAGGTCCCCCCCAGCCTGTGCTGGTGCGGGGGGCTGTTCCTCCCCAGGGGCAGGACCCTGCACTGGCTCTTGCTGAATTCCCCGAGGTTCCCCTGGGCCCAGCTCTCCAGCCTGGCCAGGACTCGCTGGATGCCAGCACAGCCTTCGGGTGCATCAGCTGCTCCTCCCAGCTTGGGACCATCAGCGAACTTGCTGAGGTTATGCTCTGTCCCATCATCCAGGTCACTGATGAATGTGTTGACCAGGCCTGGACCTAGCACAGACCCCTGGGGAGCACCACCAGTGACAGGCCTCCAGCCAGGCTCTGCCCTGTTGATCACAACCCTCCGAGTTCTGTTGTTGAGCCAGTTCTGTGTCCGCCTCACTGTCCTCTCATCCCACCCGCACTGCCTTAGCTTGCCTGTGAGGAGGCTACGGGAGACAGTGTCGAATGCCTTACTGAAGTCAAGACAGACAACACCCACTGCTCTCCCTTCATCAGCCCAGCCAGTCACGCCATCGTAGAAGGCTGTCAGGTTGGTCAAGCATGATCTTCCCTTGGTGAATCCATGTTGACTGTTTCTGATAACCTTCTTTGCCTCCACATGCCTGGAGATGACCTCCAGGATGAACTGCTCCATCACCTTTCCGGGGATGGAGGTGAGGCTGACTGGCCTAGAGTTCCCCAGGTCCTCCTTCTTGCGGTTTTTGAAGATTGGAGTGACATTTGCTTTCCTCCAGCCCTCGGGCACCTCTCCTGTCCTCCACGACCTTTCAAAGATGATGGAGAGTGGCTCAGCAAGAACATCCGCCAGCTCCCTCAGCACCCGTGGGTGCATCCCATCAGGGCCTGTGGATTTGTGAGGATCCAGTTTGCATAGGTGATCTCTGGCCCAATCCTTCTCAACCGATGGTAAGTCTTCTTTTCTCCCAATTTTTCCTCTCACCTCTGGGGGCTGAGATGCCTGAGGGCCAGCCTTAGCAGTAAAGACCGAGGCAAAGAAGGCATTCAGTAACTCCCCCTTCTCTGCATCCTGAGTCGCCAGGGCCCCTTCCTTGTTCAGCAGCGGGCCCACTGTATCCCCAGTCTTCCTTTTACTGCTGATGTATTTAAAGAAGCTCTTATTATCCTTGCCATCCTCACCAGATTTAGTTCCAAGTGGGCCTCGGCCTTCCTCGTTGCATCTCTGCACACCCTGACAAGATTCCTGTATTCCTTCCACATGGCCAGTCCCTTTTTCCACATACTGTGAACCTGTAGCATCTGAATCCCAGCGGCTCAACCAGGCAGCTAGCTGAGTCTTCTGAATGTGAACTGATCTCATTTGGAAGCTCTGTAAAATATTTATTTCCATAAGATTTTTTCTCTGTCTGTATATAACACACACATACAAAAATTGAAGCTGTAGAGGAGATACTTGGTTTTGAGTTGGCTACTTCTGTGGCAGCAGATTTACGTGGTGGGCTCAGTAGATAAACATATAGTATCTGTTCACATCTGAGTTTCAGCTTTTCTTTCGTAATTCCTGGAGTTTGATTTTATGTATGTGTTTGTTAGCATTACCATCAAGGAATAATATCTTAAATTGCTTCAGGCTTTGTAAAATGATGTTGGAATCTTCTACAGCAGATCAGTGTTATCTAGGGGTTTTGCTGGCTTGTGAATCAAAGCCCTCATTTTACATTACGAATAACTTCTGAAAAAAAGGCGCAAAACCCTCAGCGTTCCTGGTGGCTTTTGGATTGCCATTTAGCAAAGTGTCCAGCATGAAGCACGTAGTTCTCTCCCTCTCTTCCATAACACCACTGCAAAGATGGTCCAAGAGATTACCCCTTCCCTTTCTGATGCTGCCTCTACCACAGTGACCTGCAGCCACATACACCGTTAAGGCTGCTTGCGTCCGAGGTTCTTGGAAGGTCTTTGCAGACCTCCCTGGGTTAAGTCTTGCAAGATCCTTGTGTGTAGGTGTCCCCTCTCCATTTTCACTGTGGAAAAAAATGGAGCCCGTAGATTTCTTGCTGATGTTGCACAGCAAGGTTGGATTCGATGCTGTGCTGCTTCTCCCTCTGCGGAGGCCAGGAGATGGATTTGATTTGCTTTATGTGCTGTTGGGATGTGCTCAGATGCTGCATTGGTGACTTTCTGTGTGGGCTTAGAAGAGAGTTCCTAGAACTTAAGGCTTAATTAGACTGACCTCCTCAATACCACAGATCCTTACATTTTCACTGGAGCGGGAGCCTAATGACTATTTATTTGGGGCTGTTTACGTTCTACCAGGACAGTCTTAGTTTGAAGATCTCAAGTCATGAAGAATCGACCACTTCTCTTGATCTATTTTCAGCAATTAATTACCCTCTCTGATTAAAAAATTGAGGTCTAATTTAAGTTAGTTTCCATCTGTTGCTTCCAAAAGCCTTTTCTTGGCTAAATTAAAAGGTTCTTTGATATCTGACAGCTTTTCCTGTTGGAAGGAACTCATAATTCTATAACCGAGTGGCCTTTCAGCTTTTATTTTGGGCAAGTTAAATATGTGGCATTGAGTTGGGAAGTGCCGGGCAGTTTCTGGCCTGGCAGTACCTGAGACTGTGTTTCATGCTCTTTGGCTTTCAGATATTGTTTCCTAGATGTAGTACCTTGCATTTGGTTGTACTGACGTCTACTTGGAGTGGCCTTTGCAGTCTGGATTGCTGTGTGTTGTTGGCCTGTCCTCTTCATCTGTCATCCAGAGGGCCACTGACAAATCTTCTCTGTGACTATATTAATTTCCTGACCTTATAGTGGGCCTCTTGAATCGTAGCGGGCTCTGTCTCAAGCCCAGCAGAACCCTACTACAGCTAACTTGTTGATGGTGATTTTCCACGGATGACTGCTTTTAGTCATCTGTCAGTTGGCCAACTCTAAATCCATTTAGCGTGCTTTGTTGACATAGTATAGTGGTAATTTTTTAATCAAGATGTTATGCTCAGCGAACATTTGCCTGTTACATTGCAGCAGTTACCTTCATCAACCTGATTTTGAATCTCATCTAAGACTGAAATCAGCTTTGTTTGACAAGGCCTATTTTCCATAACATTGAGTTGACTATTGTTAATTTAGTTCCTGTCCTTTTTATGTCCAGATCAAGTCTGATTCAGTTTTCCCTTATTTTGTCCAGAGTCGATGTCTGGCTAACTGACCGATAGTTACTTGAGTCATCTTTTTGCCCTCTCCTGATGTTATCATGTTAGAAGTGTTTGGCTTCCAAATTGCCTCCTGCATTCCAAAAAAACACTGAAAATGAACCTTTGGGGTCTCAGAAATGGTGGAGGACGTTTTGAGGGCTCTCTGGTTAAACAACCTGGGCCTCTGAGGCACCTTTCCTTACTGAAGTGCATTGCTAGTAGAGAGCTCGGGGGACTCTCCAGTCCATTCACCTCCTTGAGGCAAGTGAAGCGTCTCTAGAGCATCCCTGACAAATATATTTCTAATTTTTCTTTAAAATCTTCCAGTCTGGAGGTACCCAGCCTCCCTAGGTAGCTGGTAGTGGGTGCTTAACCAATTTAGTTAAAAGCTTTTCCAGTATCTTATCTCTCTGGCAAATTAAGATAATTTGCTTCACTCCAGAGGACACGCAGAACAACACATCCCCTCGTCTCCATTGTTGCTGACGGGAGCGTGTTACTTTCTCCTTCAGTTTTCTTTCCTCTAGGCTGAATAAGGTCCTTTAATCTGTTCTCATGGATCGTATTGTTGCCGAATCTCTTCATCATTTTTGCAGCTTTCCTCTGTACTCCAGTGTGTTTACTTCTCTCTGTACAGGGACGAGGTACTCTGTAGCCTTGAAATGAAATAATGCTATTTTCCACGTGGCACTCTATTAAAACAATCTGAAATACCCTTTTTTTTTTTTTCTGGTGTGAATCCATTGTATCACTGACTGACATCAATTTGTGATCCAATATACCGTCGAGGTTATTTTCTTTTGTCCGTCAGCCTGGGTAGTTGTTGTTTTCCACCTGCGCAGCATACATTGCTCTTGCACTTGTCTTCACGGGGTTTCACCAGGCTATTTTGGTTTGACACAATTTGATCTTGACACGTCCATGTTGTTTCATTTTTTTTTTCTTTATCCCATAGCTGCTTTTATATTGGTTGCTTAATAATTTTTCTAGTATCTTCCCATTGATTGCAAGGGGAGTTAAATCTCCAATTTGCTTTAGAAGCTTTTCCAAACTCTGCTCTGTAGCGGTTTCCTTTTTGATCCCAAAAGCACTTTGAAACTTTGTGAGTGAATATAAGTGGATCATCCATATGCAAATTCCTTAATTCTTTCCTCTCCAAAGTTATATTTGTGAAAAATCAACATCTTAAGTGATGCCTATTTTCGTTATGTTGATATTTCATTAAGATGATAACTAAAAAGTACAAACACCATACAAGTTAAAATCAATTATTTAAATCAAGACATTTTGCAATCTTGATTGAATTACTAGACTTAGATATATTCAAATGTGAGTCTGTTCTTTTTCTCCCCTGTCAAGACTTCCAGTCCAGTGATTACTGCAGCTTTATTGGCTGTAATGAGGTCCAAAATAGTTACTGTGTGTTATAAATTGTCATTTTGGGAAACTAATCCCCTATAATTACTCGCTGCATGGGAGTTTCTGTACCCCTCCTGACTCTTCCATATTCTCACATCTTCCCCCCCCTCCATTTATGTGCCTGTGGAGTCACCTACCCCGCTCCCTGTCTTGGTGCTTCCCAGAACCTCCTCGGGGGCTTGACCCGATACAACACACCGAGTTACTGCTGAGTTGCCCTGGAAATTCAGTTCTTCGGTGGTACTGATAACTCTGAGAGGTGAGCCTTTTTGGCCCCGCTTTGTAGGGATGCATTGCAGCTGTCTCTTCCCTTTCGTATCTGAACACCATCGAACTCATGATTTTCAAGTCCAGTCACACGCTCATCGCACCAGATTTCATTTTTTTTCTTATTGCTGGTCAGGATTTTATTTGTTCCTGCTTGTTATTCAGCCTCCTTGCATCCGTATATAGCAATAGAAAATTCATTTTCTTTATGGACGCTCTTGTCTGACTTTGAACCTCATTTGCCCTTCTAAGTGTCCTTCTCTTGTGTTTAGCTTATTCCTTTCCTGGATGCATCAGCAGTTTCATCTGGGAAGGTGTCTTATTAGTTGGAAAGATGCTGGGTCTGCAATTCACGATCTCTCTGTTCCCTGCAATAGCGTTCAATCACTCAAATCCAAATATTCTCATCAGTCGTGCGGCCTTGTTGAGTGCGCTGACCTTTTTTTTTGCCTTCTCTTGCATCTAGAACTGGATGCATGTTTTACCTCGGGGATCAACAACCCGTCGCACGTCCAATCAGGCTGTGAACGGGGCGTGGGGCTAATAGCATTGGCATTTGAAGGCACTCATTTGCAAGAGGCAGCAGGTTGCAGTTTATGACTCTCCCTGAGCTCTACACTCCTCAAAAGCCGCTGTCCTGCGCAGAAGCAAGAAACCATTGACTGGCAGATTCCTGCCTGTTCGAGAGGCAGCTTCTGCCAGATCCTGCTCGGTTCCTCTTGGCACACTCACGCTGTAGCACGGGGGAGAAAAAGCCTGGCATGGCACCATACAAAGATTGCCAAACCTTGACTTAGACTTTCCTTTTCAGTTCTTTTCCAGGATCCCTGAAATCTTTCCACATCCGCTTTGTTCCAGCTGACGCGGAGTCGCCGCTGCCGGTACGCGTGGTTACTTCTTTTGACCAGAGTGATTAGCCAATATTTGTGATTGTCTGTTGAAAGAGGAAGTCAATGACAGCCAGGTATTTCTCAGAGGCAATCGTGCCGATTCACAGAGATGTTTGCAGAGGCTGGTTTTTCCGAACACAGCCTGAAGCAAGCAGCAGGAGACCATTTTGCTCCCTATTCCAAGGTCGTTTTTCCCTGCCAGCACTAAACACACGCGCGCCCGCACGCACGCGTACGCGCAGGGTTTTTCTGTGACTTACACCGCGGGTGTTTCTCTGGCTGTCCTTGACTTTCTCATGCTTTCCCATTGCTCTTCACTGACGTTTCTGGCTCTGTCGGTAGGCTCGACAGCGTGCGTATTCTCTCCTGTTCTCTGCGGTTTACATAGTTTCCCCTTCCGATGCTCTGTGTTTGTGTTCAGCTCTTGGGAAGCTTTTTTCACTCACATCTGTTTAGGTTGGTTTGTGGCCAGCCTTGCTGCCTTTAACCTTTTCATCCAAAATTCCACATAACACAATTGCCTTCAAAACTTGAGATTTTTTTGATGAATTAATAATCTGGTTCAGCCTTGTGCTTTCTCTTCAGGGGAGATCTCACTGCCAGAGTAACCAAATCTCCAAGCTTTCTTGTTATAGCTGGTGTTTTGCTAGCGATGAATGATGATCTCATGGTCAGATCGTGGGAGACCGGCATCCGCTTCTTTCCACGTCCACAATGTCCCTCTAGCTCATAAACTGCATAAGTGGTGCCTCGGTTTCCCTTTTGGAATATGGCAAAAAGGGTTGGTAATGCCTGCACTTCCCAAGATGGATAAATGAAACGTTGGGAAACGCCCTGACACCCACAGCGACGACTTCCCCCTTCTCCAGCACTTGAAGGAATGAAAAGGGTGTTGACCCTATGCTCGCTGGTCGCCTGGTTAGGTTCCTTCATTGTGCCCTATATGGCATTTTCCTTTTAAGTTTTGTACAGTTTTCAAAACGGCACTGAATTATTCACTGTTAATTCACCAACAATTCACCACCAAACACCGTTAGGTGGAAATGGCTCTCGCGGAAAGTGCGTAAGATCAGTGCTGCAGAGGCTGTTCTGGTGTCTTACTCGTTCGGGTTTACAATTCAGGCTGGTGCCTTTGATCTGCGGAACTCTTGATTTGAATCTTATCTCCTTGTGAGACCTCTTTCCCCAGGACTGTGCTGGCAGTCAGGATTAGCTGGGCTTTACTTCATTAACAATCTTGTTTTTAAATCTGAGAGAACTTCAGCAGAGTTTTCTCCTGGGGCGGAGGGGGAGGCGGCATTGATTCTGGAATATGTTTTTCTCGGTGTTATCAGGATTTTCTGGCTATCGAGATAAGCTGCGGGGCTTACGGATCAACGAGTTTTCTTTCTACAGTGGCAACTGGAGGAAGCTGTATGTATCGCCAGTGGTTTTAGGTTCCATCTGACCTTCCTGTGATTTTTACCTTTTTATTATTGTTTAATATTTTTTGTTTTGTACGTGTGTTTATATTAACCAAAAGATAATGGGAAGAACATTGGGGAAAACAATCCCTTATTCTTTGGCTTTTGGTTTCTGCCTGCCTTCCTGAGATGCTGGCAGGGTCCCAGAAGCATGGGCTGTCCTGAGGGAGGAGAAAACACAGGGTAAGGTGGACTTGGTTCAGTTAAGTTCTGGAAGCAGGCAATCTTCGTCTTCAAAGTTCATAACTTGTTCTGACTTAAAAATCAAATAAAATGGGAAAATCTTAAGGGCCGACAGGGCAACACACATTTTCTGCACCTTGACAAGCTTCAAAACTATTTCTCTGTCAGAGTTAATAAATGTGAACTTTTGCAGGTGTCAGGTCTGTGGGTCTGTAGAAGCGTGGGCTGCTCTGGAGTGAGGTCACTCATCTAGAAACTCTGAATTATGCCCATTGCTGTTCCTTCTGGCTATGGTACAGCCATAGGAAGAAAAATGTAAATTGGTAGCACTCAGTGGACATAAGATACTCATTTTCTTACTAGCAGCCGTGTAACTTCTCAAGCAATAACTTGCTACTCGAAGGGCTAACTGTAAATTCTTGTGATACTAAACCGATCTTGTTGATGCTAAAAGATACAACCCCAAACTCTGAGATACTGCAGTGCAAAATAAACTCGGAGGCAAAGGGACCCTTTGGTGCCGTCTGCATCTACGTCTCAGCGGAATCAGAGTCATGACTGTGTTTCATGACTGCAAATTCCTGAAGCGCTGGCACCCAAATCCAGAAATCCTGATGCTTTGCTTTGAAGGCAGGGAGTTTTGTGTAGGTGTATTGCGGTAATTTTAGCTCCTTCCCATGATACAGCACATACCCTGTCTGAACTAAGGCTATTGCTCACCTCCCGATGTAAAGTACAGTGTGCTCTAAAGGCTCTTCCAAGTATCAGGGGATAGTATTTTGATGATACAGCATTTAGACTATGTACTAAAAACGCCCGAAGTACTTCTATGGCTTCCTTCTCAAACCGTCTGAGCCACTTACAAACCGTAGTTGACATAACAGCGCTTTTAGAGGTAGAGAAATGTCGTTTACCCCAGTTTCCCGTCTGTAAAATGTGCATCAGGTGGGCTGAGAGCCTGGTTTTGCCGCTGGTTTAGGTGGGTGCAAGTCCTTGGTGCTACAAAAGATGAGTTCTGCCCTCCCTTCTGCCACACTCTCTAACATACCTTGTGCCAAAGGCGGCATTTCACGAGATACTGATGGAACGGATATACCGATACCTTCTGCTTGGAGCTGCCCAGTTTGTTTCTGCCTGATGTGAACTTGTACTTGGGAACACATGGCCAAGGGGAAGGGAGGAAAGGTGAGACCACATCTTCTGGTAACGCCGTGAGTTTATTGACTTAAATGACCTTAAATTTGGCTTCAGGAACTGAAACAGCATCCTCAGGATGTACTTTTACAATGTGTTTGAGGTAAGGGGAGTGGCCACCTTGCCACGCCACCTGTGATGCTCGTCTGACTGCGTGGTGAGCTGATTCGATGCACTGAGCTGGCAGGAAGGTAACGTGCGGGAGGGAGAACTTTGCAAATAACCTGTGGGAGAACCTTGCAAAGCATAAGCTGGAAGGGGAAGAATAAGCTGAGGGATAATGTCTGGCATCTTCTGGGACTTCTAGCAGGACAACTCCCTTTTGGTGTTTTGTTTTTTTAAAAAAATATATTAAATAATAGCAATTAAGTTTTTGAATAGGCAAAAATTAATAAAGTTTGCAATGCAGTGTTTCTTTTGCTGGTTCAAGAAGGTAGACACCAGAAGCTGATTCATTCTTGTTGTACTCTTAGGGATCTTGCCATTTAGTAAAGAGGGAGCAGAAGAAAATCCAGAGATTAAATTTACTTAAGATAAGGTTCTTGAGATGAAACACGGATGCTTTGTTGGACATCAGTAGTCCCTGTGAATCTTTTTATATTGAAATAATTTAATGGGAGTATCCATTTTAAGATTATTGGGGAGTATCCAGAGTCTATTCCTGGTACTGCGAGCGGAAATCTGTTTTCATTGGAGCAGTTTTCTGGGAGCCATGCTTCCTGCTGGAGTGGTAACAGTAAGGATGATCAGTAGCATGACAGATCATTAAAAACCCCAGGCATTTCACATCCATTTCAAGTAGCCTGAGTACAGTAAGAAACAACAAAAATTGGGCAGCACTTAGGAAAACAGAGACTCTGTGTAGGGGACTCAGAGACTATGTGCTAAACCTCCCCAAAAAGTACCTGAATCAGTGGGGACATAGTTCCTGGGTTTGCCTTTTGCATTTGTTTTTTTTTTTTTTAATATCTCCTACGTAAAGAGGGGATAAAAATCCACCGCTGCCACAAAGAGTTCTCGAGATTTCTTTGTTACTTATGTGTAATTAACCCTGATGATTTCTTCCTGATTTGGTTTGTTTCCATATTTACAGCCATGAGTGAAGAAATGAAAACAATTAAAACTAGGAAATGAAGGCAAAATGCTATCAGATAACCCAGGGAAGTTAGATAGCTGGAAGCCCTTAAAAATAGGTTTTTTTGAAGATAATGGTATCTCTCTAATTTGAGAAGGAAAAAAAGCGCGCAGGTATCTTATTTTTAAAACCAGGTCTGTTTTCCAGAATGCCTGGAAAACTGCGCTTAACCATTAGAAGTGCTGCTCCTTCAGCATTTGCCTCTCAGAAGTTCTTACCGGCTATAATTTATGTCCGTTTGACAGTGTCCCTCTCATACACGTGAATAATAAAACCTCAGAATTTTGTTGTCACGTTCTGAAATGAAGAGGAGAATGAAAAGACTATGTAAAAATAAATTTCAGATAGTCTGGGGCGACAGACATGAAAATATCTCTGCTATAAACATGTTTGTTGCCACAGCAGGAAGGCTGTGTGCTGTAATCTTGATTTTTCATACCCTAATTATAGTTTGAGTCGTTCTAAAATCTACCTCATTCTGAGTTTCCTTAACTTACTCTGTTTTCAGAATGATTTCACTATCTCTAATGTTTCTGGCCAGAAGTGGCTGATTTTTATCTTAAAGCTGATTTTCATCTGGGTGACTTAAAGGCAACGATAGTGCAATATCTTCTTTTTCTCTGAAACGTCGGCTGTTTGATGTGTTGTGTATAGAATCTTTAGTGAAGTGATGCAGCGTGGTGTCACACGTTCTTGGGCTAAAAGCATATTATGGTTTAGCAAAGGATAAACTGAAATTTGCAGAGAATGCTCTGATTCTCTTTTTCTCTTTGGAAGTCTCGAATACACTATGTTTTTCATAATTGATAGGAGAATCAGTACAGAAAAAGAAATCTGTGTTAACGTTGTGACACAGGTGATTGTACAGGCACATAGCAGTGTGTTCTCTTTTTTTTTTTTTTGGGACCCTTTTAGCAGAACACAAAGGGAGCGATAAGATGGAGGCCCACACTGCAATTTCATAGCAACTGCTGCTTGAAGGAAATTATCATCAGGTTTGAACCTTTTCGCAGGAGCCGGGTGCAACAATAAATACAATGATGCTATTTGTCTGACAAGAGTTGTTTAAATAGGATGTTTGTCTTAATAACGGTGTAATTTGCAGAACTCAAATTGCTTTGGTGTTATTCTCATAGAAATAACGATACGGGTTTGGACCTGCAGGACTCCTGTTGCGGTGGATTTTGGTGGCAGGCTCTCTGGTCCGTACTCTTCACCCTAGGCGGTGCTGGACTAGTGCCTCCAGTAGCGCTGGGCGATCAGGTCTGAGTTTTGAGCTGGCTGGTGGTCACTAGGTAACCCGTTGGTCTTTGCAAAAGTGCACAAAGCGGATGAGAACCCATTGTTAAAGGGTGAAGACACTGTTGTGTTTTTATGTGGATTTTCACTTCAAGTCCTTTAGCTTCTCAAAACCTCCTCAATCCAAAGCCGTGGATCAGGAAAGTTGTGAAAATGCGTATTTCAAAGGTTATTGTTTTCAACTTACCTATTTGGGATTCTGCCTTGTACACATAGGCATGCAATAAACACCTCTTAAAAATGTCCTCATCTAAGAACATTGAGAGACAGCCAAACCTCAAATAATAGAGGAGTGCTTAAAGACTTGAACTCAGTCTTGTTAGAGCAGATCTACTTTGCAAGTTACTGTTGAGTTAATATCAAGTTAATATTAAGTTAATAATGCCTAAATAGGCTGCCAGTTTATTTCACTAGGAAATTAAATCAGGTTGACTGTGCTCGAATTACTGTTTTCAAATTAAGTAGCTTGAAGGAGAGCAGGAGCAGTGAGAAGTAACCCGTGTCCTGCGGCGCCTGCAGGCCTCGTGCTGTGCTGAAACCTCTGGGGGTGTATCCACAAATGAAGCCATTCTCGAAATCGTGTCCCAGCCAACTGTGACTTTGGAGACATTTTAGTACCAAGTGACATTCCGATTAAGTAAATTGGCGGTGCGGTATCAAAAAAAGATGATACTAATCCCATTAAGAAGAGCAGTCGGGTTTCAAACAATGACTGTTGACATGGTCGTGGTCAAATGGATGGGGTCTTAGAAGGGTTTCAATGAACTAGGGGTGGAATTAGTGCTCTTGAAGTAGTGTCACCCGTACTGTTTGTGAATGACATGTCCTACAGAGGGGCAAAACCATTAAGTCATGACCCATTAAATAGGGGAACGGATGGAGACCTTGGTGGAGTCTCCTGGTCTCCGACTGCCCAGGCCGGAGCGAGGGTGCCGTGTGGAGACCGTTATGCTCCCTGCTTGGATGTGCTCATCAAGGGCAGATACCATCGTGCTAGGTGGTTCTGATCGTTTGGTACCTTGGGCTTGGTACCTTTGCTTTTGATTTGAGCTATATTTGAAAAGGAGACTAAAATAGATGCAAAGCAATGCTGCTGGAGGTGAGAGTTGCAAGCCATGCCTACAGAATGAGGTGGAAGGAGGAGAGACTTCTATTATGAGTAGTAATACTGAAAGGGATTAAAAGGTCAGTGGTGGGCAAAGCACGTTAGTGTGAACGCTAGGGCTGATGCTGCAGCAAAAAATGCAAATGCTTTTCGGTTTTTTTTTTTTAAGGTTTCTGAGCAAGAAAACATTTAGAAGAGAATATATCTCATTTCTGTGTTTGGTACTCATCACTTTCTTATGGGAAGATTGTATATGATCTCCATTTCAACATCTTGAAATAGCTCCTGGGTAAGATGTAGGGGAACAGAAGAAACACAAAAATAGTCTGAGGACTAGAAAAAACACAGCACAGAGAAGCTTAGAGCTAAGTCTGTTTAGCTTATCAGAGAGAGCACTTGACTGCAGTAGCATCACAGAGAGAAAATTCCAGGCACTGAGCATCCTCAAATGCATCCGAGGAAGATGTACCTAAAATCAGTGTTTTACAGGGAAAATCAGGCAGTTCAGAGTTGAAGCAAGGCATGGTTTTATTAGGGAGGTGTAATGAATGATCAAAGCCTGTTGTAATGAATGATCAAAGGAAAAAGCACACTTTCCATCTCTAGAAATTCCCCTATTTGATGACTCTTCTTTTAAAACCGTATAGGCCCACACAGTCTATGTTCTTGTCAGGTATTAGGTCCAGTTGGTGGGTGATATTTAATGGCATGTGGTAGGCAGGAGGAGAGTTTCTGTGAAGCTGTGGTCTCTTCTTGGCCTTTAAATTGATGAAACTATGAACACATCTTTTTTTCCTGGGCAGAAAGAGTTGTGGAAAGGCACCAAGCGCTGTTAACCTGTGGCCGTGTTACAGAGGTTGTGTTAGGAGGTGATGGAGTTTGCTAATTGAAACATTAGTTCTTACTTAACGGGCCAACCTTTGCATTAAAATTACTACCTCGTTCTAGTTAAAAATTTCTCTGCAGGATGGTAAGGGCGGTGTTGGGTTATAGCTCAAATTAACTGTGAGCTGAAGACAAGCCCTAAAAATTATGTAGAGCCCATGGTGACTCTGGGAGTGGAATTGTATTGCTGAGAGTTAAGGGTAAAAGGATTATATTTATTGATAATAGGGAGTCTCTAAGAGCTGCTAAGAGAGGCCTATATCCTTTTGAAATTTGATGGTGCTCACAGTGTGATGGGTGGCGATCTCGGTTGCGGGAGGGATTTATGAGATGCACCCACCTGTATAATTGCTATTTACAAACCATCTGTAAACTTTCTTCCTCCCCAAAGTGATCTCATCCTGTTTACCTCTGGCTGCTGTGCGTTTGGAAAGTAATTTAGGAAACTTTATAAAATGGATTTTGAAGTGCGTGTCAGCACCAGCTGAAATGATGCAACAAGACGACTAAGGCATGCGAGCAGCAAGACAAAGACTTTCAATCTGCTGGCTCCAGGCGATGTATTATAGTATCTGGATGTCTCCAGATGATCGTTGTGGTCATTGAAGCCAGGCTTCACCAAGGTACTGGTCGGACCTTATTCACAGCAGTCTTCAGAAAATACGCCACAGCCATTGATCAGTCTTTGTCTGCACCTAAAAACCTATTTCTGCCAGTTCTGCTTCACATTCAAAACTGCTAGTTTGAGTCACACTGACCTATGATCCAAGAATACTTTAGATGTGTCATCGAGGGATTCAGTGCTAAATAAGTTATAGGAAAGATGAGATCCTGGCAAGCGTTTGGACAACGTAAGCAAGACTAATGATTTTTAACCTGTTTTCTGAAGAGCGGGACATGATTGATCAAAGGAAAAAAAAATTTGGCTCGGTGGCTTCTTCGTACCAAAACTTTCAGGGCTGAAAATGAGCAGCTGAAGTAAGAGATTTAGGGCCTAGGGAAGAACCTACGTGATGAAAGAAACTGGGGTGGGAGGTTATGAAAGTACAGGTTGACAGCTCTGTCCTCTTTATCAACATTTCCCCATAGGGATCTGCTGTAGAAGACTTTGGACAGGCAACTGTAGCCTGGATAGTTACTTTTAATTTTTAAAAAATTTCTTTTTAATCAGAGACCTTTATTGTGCTGCACAGATTTGAGTTTCTAGCAAGCTGGTCTCCTTTGCCATCTGGGGCAAAAAAAGAGCTGAAGAGGTGGAAGGCTGATTGCCGAGGGGAGGTGGCTGTGCTTCAGCAGACTGGGAAGAAAGGCGAGCGTAAATTTTCATGTGCCTCCCTCCCTGCCCTTCCCCTGTCCCCTGCAAATAATGTTTCTTACAATTCCTGCCCGTGTTTGCCCCTAAAGTGGGGATTTAGGAGTTTGTGTCCATACCTGGTTCCCTGCGGAAGAAATTCAGAGTTTTCCCAATGGTCCAGTGTTCCCTGCAGCAGTGGCAACCAGATCATAGAATCAGAGAATCATTAGGGTTGGAAAAGACCTCTCAGATCATCAAGGCCAGCCCCCAACCCAACACCCCCAGGCCTCCTAAACCATGGCCCCAAGTCCCACGGCTACACGGTGGTTGAACCCCCCCAGGGACGGTGACTCCCCCACCTCTCTGGGCAGCCTGTGCCAGGGCCTGACCCTTCTGGCAGGGAAGGCATTTTCCCTCACATCCAACCTAAACCTCCCCTGACGCACCTTGAGGCCATTAAATGGTGTCATGGTCTGGTAGGGACGATGCTTGCAGGGAGGAGAGATGGGGCTGGAAAAGAGCAGGGGAGTTTACAGACACAAGGTTGCATTTCCTCAGATGCATTTTAGCTGCGTACTTTTTGCACGGCTGGCACACACTTATTTCTCGGTGTGGCATAAACGTACGAAGATCGTGGAGTTTGAAGAAAAAAAATAATAAAAAAATTTAAAAAATAATAATAAAAAAAGGTCATGTTTTGTTGTGGCAGTGCGGAACGAGGAGCTGGAAGAATAGATCTGTGGTGCCTGGTGTGCTACGCTGAGCTGGGCTTGGAGGTGGAAGCTGATAAAGGCTGTGTTTGCACCAGATTAACTAGGCCGTCCATCTGTTTGGAAGCAGATTATTGGGCAGCGTACATGTGTGGTTCTGGTGTGGCCGAGCACGACTACGTGCAAAGAGTGGGCCACCTGTGCTGGAACTAGATGTGAAGAATCCCTTCTTCGTACGGTAGGTCCAAATTCGCGTGCGGGTTCAGGCTGCTTCGCAAGCAGGAGTGTGATCAGTTATGAGTTCCTGTTTTGCAGCGAAGGAACTGAGGTCCAGGGAGGGTAGTAAAGTATTTGTCAGAAAAAATATATGCTCAGGAATGTCACATTTCTTTCTTAAGGTGCCGAGAGCATGTGTTTTCAGAGAATCTTTGCGACTCCATAGCACTTCGTATATTCAGTACAAAGCTCTGTTGACCACGGATGCCATTGTCGTGTCTCAGCATCTAAATTGCAGATTTGGCCTTGAGTGTCCAGGAAATGAAGATTACGCTATTAATTAATCAATCAGCTAGAAAGAGTCTTCAGCTGAGCGTTACAAAGAATCTCTACGGCGGATGCTAGGGAAGACCGGTTCCTTGGGGCAGCATTTGTCTTAATGCTTCATGGCAAGACCGTATTTGTTTTTGCGGTTTCTTGTCATTTGTACTATACACCATCCAACTGCTTCATCTGAGAGGGCAACAGTCCTGCAGACAGCGGCTTTGGTTCACTCTTAAGGCGAATTCGGTTCTTAAACAGATTAAGATAGGTGTCCCAGAAAAAAAACAAGAGTGGGTATGAAACAACGGTTCTAAAATACCATGTGCTATCGGTTCTGGGATTTCTTTTTGTTGCGTGGCTTTGCAATCACAAGTGTATACTTATGCCAGGCTTTAATGAACTAGAAATAGGAAAAATAAAAAATTATAATATGGAACTATGTTTATCAATAAGACTTCTAAATAGGAAACACAGCTCTAACATAAACAGTCAGTGTGAAGTTGATACTATTTGTGCAAACTAACTGTTAGAAGGGACTCATGCTATTTGATGTTTCTTACTATTTTATTTGAGGTTGGAGGATGCTGAGATTAGAAAAATCTTGAATCCTGGGTACCAAAGAACATAACGACTGGGAGTTGCAAAGACCCTGCGTACTGAGCCTGTGGGGATGGAGTAGGTGCCTCTTGCTGGCGCACGTAAAAAGCCTGAGTGGAGGAGTAGGAAGATTAAATACTCTGTGTTTAATTGTGCAAATTAACCTGTAAAAGCTGCAGTTTTCCAACGTGCATAATTTGGCCAATCAGGGCTGATTTTTATGAGCGTAGTTAAAAACACGTCTTTGATGTCTGTTAACTTTGCCTCACCTTTTGGGCAACTCGTGTAACCAAATTTTGAATACAAAATAGGTGAGATCTGGACCTTCTTAGTCTCAGAAGAAGCAGACCAGTTCCAGCTTCTGAGGGTTGAAGTCCTGCAAAATACATTACAAATCAGACACCAAAGGTAGAAAAAGGTTGCTTGAACAATTCAAATTTATTCAGGTTGCAGTGTCACTGAAACCAAGCAACGGAAAGTAGAAGATAACCTTTACTGAAGCTGGTCATACCGGCTGCACGTCACGGATACGCAATTTAACTTACAAAATTTACAGTTATATATATCTCACATATATATGCATACAATATATGCGATTTAATTTACAGCTATAAAGAATGGTTCTATCCATTTAATGCATTGAAACGCACACGTCCACTTTATTTAGCTGGAGAAATTTGGGTACAAAGCTACTGTACTTGATGGAAATGTCATTCTTTGCAGTTAAATTTTGCCATTCTGCTTACCGAAGCGTGTAAGAGACAGACCTAGGATGATATTCTGACTTTTTCTAGTATCATTTTTTGTTGTTGTAGCCTCTGTACAACATCGTCTTTGACAGGCATCACAAAACGTTAAAGATGTTGCACTGACTAATCTAACATTGCTGGCTATGATGGGGTTTCATTGAGCTCAACCAAAAATAGCATAGCTGGGCAGAGGAAGAACAGTTTTATGCGAGTGGTTCAGATGGTATCTATAAATCTGTCCTCAACCGGTTTTTGAAGTTAACTGTTTGTATATGTGCAAATACATGCACATACCAACTCTTGGGGATGGCCTTATGCTTACATAGACATATATATGCATATATATATATATAAAAAAGATTAGACATTGAAAAGATCTTTTTGCATCTTAGAAAAGTAACATCCATGCCTGCAATTCGTAAGGGGGGTATACGATTTGGGTAAAAGTTTCACAAATGAAACCCTTTTCCCCATTTTGAAGAGATCTTTGTATTGAGTAGATGGCATACAAAGGAAAACAAATAAATAGGAGAAAATACCATACCAGGAGATGAGCATTACTATTGCTTATGTTTTGTGGTTTGGAAATATTCTTTTGTAGTGTGAGAATAGCAATGCATCTCTGATCAAAGAAGGAAGAAAAATGTATGGCTGTTGAAAGAAACCGGGCTAAAGCCCCTGGCCCGGTACAAGTCTCTCTGCATTTTCCAGCTAAGCTTGGATCTGCTGGATGGGCCAGCTTTGCTTCAGCTGACTCGTAACTGTCCATCGCGCATTAGCGATCCTGTAACTGTATGGGACAGAGGCAACGGATACGTTATATGGCCTCGCGTTGGTGTTTTTTTTCGTTGGTCGAGATAATGTTTTAAAGTACGCTAAAAACCATCTGCTTAGACATAAGTACAGATGCGCTCGTTCGATCCCAGTATAGGAGGCTGGCTTTGAGAAAATGCTGCCAAGAAGAAAGATCTTTTAAACTGATTTGTGAAAAAAACAGGAACGACGATGTGCAAATTGTGATCGCTTGCAACCGCTCTTTCACTCCAAGTGTTAGTTTTAATTTTAATCTTTTATAAACCACTTGATTGTTGAATATCGTGAAGACATGTAACCCCCTTGGAAGAAATAAAAAAGAATCCTGCTATTGAGTTAATTAGACACAAATTTGAGTGGTTTTTTTTTTTAATAAAGCTTAAATGATCTATTCAACTATTTCAGGCTCTACTTAAGATACGCACACCTGTGTCTAGCTTGCAGAGGATTTTCCTCATTAATTAAGAGCACTTTCCTTGTGTTATTACTTAATTGGGTGTCACAGGGAACCTGATGAGACAATGAAATGGTCTTAATTGCGTACGAGCTAAATGCATGATACTTCACGTACTGGAGCATTCCATGACATGACCCCCAGCTAGTTATCATCTACTAATAGCGATAGTAATTGCTCAGTAAGAAAACGTAGCCTAGTTGATTCAGAATAGTGTTAATTAAGCACTTTTCTTTCCTATAGCCAACTTCCCCATTTAGCAGACTTATTTAAGAAGTTTTTCAAGTTCAGCAATGTAGGGTTTTGAAGCGCCTAAGCAATTTTCATTGTTGTTTTAAGTTTCAAACAGGGTATGCGTTTCCCTGTTCTTCCAAACTGGTAACTGAAAAGGTAAAATATTATCTTTAACTTTAAAAAATTATATGCAAGACTTGCTTTTTGGGAGTGCGCGTGCCAGAGGCTTGTGTGGAAGACGGTTGCCCTTGGGGGGCTGCAGGGGATGATGCTATAGTCAGAACACCCACTTACCACCTCTGCTTTTTGGCTGATCTGGCCACACACTTCTAGTCACCCCCCTCTAAACCATATCAGTCCTTCTTTATTTTCTTTTGCTGGAAAAAAGCAGTAATTTCTTCTTAAAACTGGGATTAATTGTGATTCTGATTCTTCAGCCTCTTCCATATTTTTTTTTTTCTTTTGGGAGGGTGGAAATGAGAGTGAAAGAAGGAGAAAATTCTTCCCCATGTCATGTCTCTCTCCGTTCTTCTTCCCAAAGCAGGAGGTAGATGAGTAAACGATACGAATTATGGATTGAATTGCTGTAGCCCACATAGTGCTGAATATCTGCAGGGGGATTAACCAGTTTTAGTCAGCACTAGGCAGTAGAGCTACCTATGGAACTGGAAAAAACCCCCAAACTTCCCATTTTTAATAGTCATTCAGCCACACTAACTAGATTCTTCCTTTTTCTCCACCTGTTTTTTTCCTCTCTCCTTGACCAACAGGTCTGCATGAAAACCTTGCAGAAACTTTTGGGCTCACCCCTGTGGTTATTTGCTACTTTGCAGTTGTTTGAGCTCTGCTTGGGCAGTTAGTCCTGAGCAGTACCATTTAAAACTTAGCAAGAACCAGCTGAAGAGCTTTCAAAGCCTTTAATTGTGGAAAATTCCTTTGTTCAATAGAGTATTTCAGTATAAAAAATTGTTGTCAGAGGCAAAATTATGTGTTTATCTCTTGGAAATGAACTCTCTTGCAGTCTGCTAAGGGACTTTTTTTGAGATTAGGATGAAGAGAGTCTCCATTGAGACAAGAGAGAGACAAAAGCAGGGACCTAGACATGGACTGTGCACGACACAGGAGCTGACTTCTTGTATGACTTTGAGCAAGACCTGTAGCTTGTCTGGATATTTGGGTTTCATATCCCTGAAACGGAATGATCGATATTTCCCTTGCAAGGCTTTTTTTAGTCATCTTGGATAAAACCTTTGCAGGGATCAGTTATGTAGAAGAAAAATCCCTGTAGCTCTGGGTTTTGGCGTTGGTGCCACTTAGAAGTAGTGGTAAGGACTGAGTTTTATAATGTGCTGAAGTCCTCGAGTGCCTGAGGTAGTAAGTAGAAGCAAAGGGAAGAAGGGGCAGTGACCCTACATCTTGTATCTTCTTGATTTTTCTACTTTGGATTTATATTCATTCCAGCACTCACCGTCAAAGGAATTCGATGGTGGGAGGATCTGAATAGATTCGCTTTTTCATTGTTTGTTGTCGTTACACCCTGTTTAATTTTTCCTGTTGTATACAGACGCTGTGTGTATGGCTGCATTCTCAGAGGGGAAGGGTGGTAGAGTTGGATTTTAGCACTTACCATCCTATTTCAAATACTTTTTGCCTTCCTTATGTTGTTTTCCTTATAGAATAATTTGGATTATGAGGCTACTCGGTATCTGACACTTTCAGGCCATAAACATATGCTCTGTTTTACTTGCCCAATCAGTTGACCTATGTTGAAATGGGAAGAATTTTAAAGAAGTTGCTAAAACTGTGTTGTTATGCTGTGCTTATCTCTAGTCAGGATAAATGGGGAAGTGCTAGAAAATAGGAAACTGCCATCTGCCCTGAAAATTCACTTATGTTGCTTTAAACCCACCTCTGGCTGTATTCTGAGATATTCTTAGAAAGTAGCGATTGCTGTGGTAGGATCTAGGCTGATCTCGCTGCTCTCCTTGGGTTTGCCTGTGCATGCACAGCTTGCTATTTGACATTTCTGAATGAGGGTGAGGCCGTAAGCCTGAGACACGAGAGGATGTAGTTGTGGGGGACGAAAGCAAGAAGTGCCACTGGAATATCTCCTCTCTTCCATCCCACGTGGCCCATCTCCACCACTGCCAGCACAGGCAGGATTTCCAGAGCTCCTTAAGGTTTGTTCCTCCCTGTTCCCTCTCCGGGCTGCGGTCGTGAGTGATGCTGCTCTTGCAGGCAGATTAGAAGTTATTCCTCTTCCTACCGAAATACATCAAAGATGAAAAATGATTGTGCAAATACTTAAGTAATAACCTTGTCAGGGAAGCTGGACTGCTTCTATTTTTAGGATTATTGTATTTTATATGAGAAAGGGCTGCAGTAGCCCTAATGCATTTTAAATATTGAATTTCTCTTAAAATTTCCTATTTATTTGGCATAGGGGATCTTGGAGTCTTGTCTGCTGGGAGAGGAAGTGATTATTTTTGCCTGTCCTCCTTTACCCACTTTTATAGATGTGTTCTGTAGATCAAAGCTTGCTATTTTGTCGTCCTCTTCATCTTTCCTTCAGATTCAGATGCCCCTTCATTTTTTTCTGGAGAGAGATTAGTTTTCCTGTTAATTTAAGGAAATGATGGGGTTTTTGCTAAAAGCCAGTCTGCACATGTGAGACGGCCGCAGGACACGGGAAGCAAGAATTGTGCCTGTCATGAAGTACAAATAGCTCGCGTGAGAGTAAGAAGGGCTGTTAGTGCGGAGCAGAGCTGGAAGCGCACGCTGGGGCTTTGGGAGGACCACGGCACCTCTCCTGGCTGAGGAGGTACTGGAGAGGACAACGTGCCATTTCCATCACGTTGAGGTGCTGACTTGAACAAATGTTAGAAAATAAGTCCAAGATTCCTTTAAGTTTTCTACTTGCTTTGCCGTACCCGTGTATTTATTTTATGCCCGTAGGTTGTATCGTTCTTGGGCGTAAATGCCATACTTGTGGCTTAATGAAGCAGTAAGTTTGTGACGTGCAGGAATTTCCTTGGGCGAGCGCTGCTGAATCTTCAGTTTGTATTGAATCTTCTCGGTTTGCTTATAATGAAAAACTGAAATTTGTTGGATCGTTGAAAATCACCTGTGCCCATGTGGGACAGCTAACGTAGCGCTGTCTGCCTGAGGCGGCGGACGCACGGCTCCGTTTCGCCCGTTGCATCCTACAGCTTTCCCAGTGTGCAAAGGAGTCACGTAGGTACAATGAAGTGGTACAAGTTTTGCCTGGGAAAGCTGGGATGACAAATATTACCTGTTAAGCTGGCAGCGTACCTATTTGCTAATACAGTAGATTGATTTGAATCAAGTTGTTAGTATTGCTGATTTGAATTGTATTTAAGTCAAGGATCCCAGATTGATGATTCTCAAACATTTGATTGTAAAGTTGCCTTTTTTCTTTGTGCTTCTGATTTCATAAAGAAATTCAGTATGAACCCTTCAAATATTAGTCGTAAATTGTTGCCTTTCCATTTTTAAAATGAGAACTCCTTTATTTTGGCCGTTGCTTCTGTGCACGCTTATTTAAACAATGATATCTAATTAGTAATTTGAGATTCTTTGTTTAATTTTTTATTATGTAAGAAACAGAGAAGGATGCATTTCAACGATGATGTGTGCCAGTAACTAATGTCAAAATTCCTTCCTAAACATCAACTTGGTTTGACGGTTGGGCTTTTGATGATCTTAGAGGTCTTTTCCAACCATAAAGATTCTAAGATTCCCTTGGAAACCAGAATTCAGTTTAATATAGTGTGGGATGCACAAGTGTTTACCCTTAATAGAGCTACTTTCCATCTGATGGATTCCTGAGAAAAACAACAGGCCTCTCTCAAAACAGCAGGTTATGAATTGACAGGGTGGTTTCTGGCTGCTGTAGACTAGATTCTCAAAGCGTTTGTGCCTCATCCCCACTGGCCAGGAGAGATCTCGGCTCCGTCCTCTGACCATTGGGTGGTTCAGCCCCTGTGGCATCCCTGTCCTCGCTGCTTCACCCACTGTAATTTTGCACCACGCGCACAGGCGGGAGACGATAGCTACCGGTGAGGAGTGCTGTCCTGGGGCTTGGGTAAGCACATCCTGTGGGTAAGCAGAACCAGGGCCTGGTGCAGATATCCGACTGTTTGGGATCCTCAGGTCCTGCAGAATAAGCCTTTTCTCCCTCATCGTTAGGTAGATGATGTCTTCAATGCTTTTGGACTGTTTCAGAAAACTACAGGGTACATAAAAGTGCGAACCTGTCTCAGTTTGGAGTAGAAGATAAACATCAAGCTCACTCAAACGAAAGATGCTTCTTTTTTTTTTCCTTTTCTGCTCAGAGGTGTAAGCGCTCTGTTTGCACTTGGATTTTGCAGCAAATATTTTGCATCCCCAAATATGTATGTACCCACTTTAAGGTTTTTATAACAGGCGGTGCGAGGGGAGAGCTGAGCAGGGCAGCAGTAGGACTGAGGTCAGCGACACAAGGCTGCAGAAAAGCCCCGCGCTTTGTCAGAAGGTGAGTATTTTTCTTACACAGCAGCGATAACAGCAACCGCAGAGAAGGCAAAATAGTCGGGTGCCGTTCCACTTTATTGACACCAGTGATTCCTAGGAGTATAAGCTGTGGAGCAGAAAGCAATTTCAGCATCTGTTTGAAATGCAGCGCACAGATCTGTTTGTCGTGTGATCCGTCTAACCATCAAAACCCAGCCGGTGAATTTGTCTAGGCTGATGGCTTGTTTCCTCTGCGGAGGGGTGCTTCAAAGGCTGCTGTACAAGTGGTTGACATTCTTCTTCACAGAGCTGTGGTTGTTCCAGGAGATCAATTAATGCAATGCTGCTTACAAGTTCTTCAGGAATTTAAGGGTCCGATTTTCTCATTTACCCCAGCACGGAACCGGATAGGAATTGTAATGACTCCAGCTTTTGTAGTCTGCGTACAGATCCAGAAGAATAATTAATTTAATGGGTTTTGTGGAAATGAAGGTCAGAAAAGACTATTAGATCATCTGTGCTAATTATGAGTAAATTAAATGACACAAATTCTGAGTAGTAAACTAAATACACACTTCCAGTCCCTGTGGGCTAAACTCTGTCACAAATAAATGATGGGAGAGAAGGGAGTGTTACTTGCGGAGTCTGCTTTGACAGGGCATTGCTGAAGGTTCGCTTGAGCACAGTTCGTGCTGCAAAGGATGAGGGATTCCCTCCTTCCTGGATTTCATCTGGAGCGTGTCCAGAGAAGGGCAGCGGGGCTGGGGCAGGGTCTGGAGCACAAGTGTGCTGGGGGGCGGCTGGGGGAGCTGGGGGGGTTTAGCCTGGAGAAGAGGGGGCTGAGGGGAGCCCTTCTCGCTCTCTGCAGCTGCCTGAGAGGGGCTGGAGTGAGGGGGGGGCTGGTCTCTGCTCCCAAGTCACCAGTGACAGGGCGAGAGGGAACGGCCTCAAGCTGCGTCAGGGGAGGTTTAGGTTGGATGTGAGGGAAAATGCCTTCCCTGCCAGAGGGGTCAGGCCCTGGCACAGGCTGCCCAGAGAGGTGGGGGAGTCACCGTCCCTGGGGGGGTTCAACCACCGTGTAGCCGTGGGTCTTGGGGCCATGTTTTAGGAGGCCTGGGGGTGTTGGGTTGGGGGTTGGCCTTGATGACCCGAGAGGTCTTTTCCAACCTTAATGATTCTATGGTTCTATTCTATGATTCCATCCCATATTCGGACTGATCCTGAGCATGTCAGGCACAATGCTCTGGGGTGCCTGAGAAGAGGCTACAGCAGAGGTCACCCCACGACGCTGTTGCTCTGGCATCTTTGTAGCTGTCTTTCAGGTAGCTGCAGGCTGCGGTTACTTTGTCCTTAGCCTCCTCTTGGCCAGATTAAACAAGGCCGGCATCCTCAGCTTGTTTTCTGAAGTCCTGTGCTGTATAGTCTTCTTGGTAGCTCTGCTGGGTTTTCGTTGGTTCCTGGACAAGTGTGTCCCCACCTGCCCAGGTGCTGCCTCACGAGTGCCAAGTCGGGGCCAGCAATGACTAATGATTTCTCTTGACCTGCTAGCTACATTCCTCCTAATATAGCTCAATGTGGGGTTTGCTTTATTAGAGTTGAGCGCGCATGGCTGGCACATGTTCATCTTGATATCTGCTGGAACACAACCCCTTCAGCCGGGTTGTTGCTGGGCGGGTACGTGCCCAGTCTGTCCCGATGTAGTGGTTATTCTGTTGGAGGTGTGCGACTTCATGCTTCTTGCTGAACGGTGAGATTTCTGTTGGCCCAGACCTCAGATCTCTCAAGGTCTCTTTCAGTTTAAGCTCCACTGGTCACATCTGCAAATCTGCTGAAGGAAAGGTGGTGTTATTTAAGTAACTGATGAAATTTTTGGACAACACTAGCCCAAGTATCAGCCCCTGGCCTCCAACTGGATGTTGAGCCATTGTTTACTGTTCTTTGAGCACAGTGGTCGAGATATTTTAAAGGCATTTACACCCATATCTTTGATTGTAATGATTGTCTTTATATGTAGTTGCAAGTTTTTTATATAGATGTGTTCAGTCTCCAAACCACCCCCCCCCCCCCCCCCCCCGCCCGAAATATAAAATAGCTGACTTGGATTACAGGATCCAAGGTCAGGAGTGACTGACATAATCATCCGGTTTTAACCGGAAACTGTCTGAAAAAAACTCTCCCAAACCTTGGAATGGAGCATTTTGGAAACACTTAATATTCACGTAGAGACACAAAGCAATGGTGAGCCCATTGTTATTCGTTATAAATGTTCACAGTGTTTAATTGGTCTCCTTCTCCTTTTTAAGGAAGTCCTGGAAAAGAAGGGAAAACTACTTCTGGCAGGTTTGAAACAAGTGGAGGCTTCGCACGAGCTGTCTTTCAGGCAGGAGAACGGCAGGAAAGGAGCTTTGGCTTGCGCTGACCAGGGTGGAGTGACAGGGCAGAGTCTGATGCTAGATAAATAGTGGGTGGGAAGCAGGGTAAGGCCCGAAGCTGGCAACTACAGAAGGGCTGGGAAAGAAGGAGAGGAAATGAGAGCGGTTCCGAGATGAGTGAGGAACCATGGGGGGCCCCTCTTTCCAGGGAGAAGGCAGCCAGCTGCCGGTGCTTTCCACCAAGCGAAATTTCATGCCCAAAGAGAGGAAGCTCAGATGCAGGAGGACGAAGAAGAGAGGGGAGAAAGGTGCATGTTTTCACCCTTCTCCCTCCTGCATCCTCCTAGGGAGGGTAGCAGAGTCTAAGATTCATTAAATCTTGACAGGTCCTGTTGATGTACGCTTGGAAAGCTCTTCTGTTTTGGCCCGGCAGCTTCAGATGCTTACTTTTTATCTACTTCTGAACTTTATAGAACTGCAGAAAGCCTTTCAGCCCAATTTAATATGGAATAAAAGAAAAAAGCATGGTTTGATTTCAGACCGAGTCAGGCAACAGTTAGAAAAGTATAATTAGACTTGTAATTGGAGTGCGTCTGAGACAATTAGTTTTTGAAAATGTGTATAATTTTGTCCAAAGTAAAGGGTCAGGAGAAACTTGCTGTGAAAGAGGTTAAGGAATAACGTGTATAATTTCTAGGCCTTTTGATGGTAATGTCTGATGCAGCTGGAGAGGAGCGTGTCCATCTTTTCAACGACAACAAAAATCCAACCTCTGGAAACCTGTAGGTGAGTCAGGGCTTCTGCTCTGGCTTCATCTCCCAGCATTCATTCCAAGAACAGCCTTAATAAATCCATGGGGGATACTACAGCAGCAGTGTTTTAGCAAATCCTCCGTAAAAAAAAAAAAAAAAAGAAAAAAATAAAGCCTGTCTGTGAGGGAACGGAGACCTGCTCCGTGGGAGTCCAGTCAGCTTTTAAGGAAACTTCTGAGATATGGGAGTATTTACGGAGCTGAGCTGTGCTTACCGCAGTTGGATCCGATCTTATCCCTAACACACGATGTACATTCTTTATGCCAAAAGGGACGCGGTGTCTTACCCGTAGCAGTAGTCGGGATGTTTTTCTTTTTGCAATCCTTTTGTCAGGAAAGGGGCAGCCGGTCGGCCTCAGAGGTCAGCTCAGGAAAAGGGTCTGCTTCACAGACATGTGTTACTCATTTGCTTGGCATTTTTGACACCGCTTATTACAATAGCGTGCAGCTGCTAGTTCCCAGTCTCTTGTTTTGGGGTAGGGAATGAATGGTAAGAGAGGAACGTCAAAACCTCTTACTGGAATCTTACAGCACCGCTCGCACATGTAGCAGGATGTGCAGGGAATGCATTTCCAAGACTTAACAGATCCTGCATAATTACACTTCGCCTTTATAGCTTTAGAAAAACAACTTCAGTGTGTTCGAGTCCAAAAGAATTGATCGGTGGTGCTTGTGACTGGCTGCACCTGGGTTTTACCATAATTCTCTGCCCGTTATTTATGGTTCACAGTCTGCACTGTGCGTGACCCAAGTTTTGTCTGCGCAGATGTTGGCGCTAGGGATGTATTTCGTGGAAGAAGTCTGCAAAGGAGACTTGCAGCGTGACGTGAGGATAGGTGCCGTATCAGTCAGCTACAACAAATGCAAACCCTGAAAGAGTAGGTTCTTATTTCTCGCATTTTGCTGTGAGAAGAGTAGCAGTCTAACCGCATGATTAACAGCGAGAGTCCAAAAGTAGCAGGCTAATAAAATACTGTCCCTTCAAAGAAAAGCCTCAGCCTCTTGCAATTATGGAGTCTGTGCACCAGATAGATGGAGCTCCTGACTCCAGTGCTATTTGTGACCTACTTGGCACTGAAAACGTTTTAAGAAACTGTTAGTTCAATACTTAATTAATGTTTTTTTTTAAAATCATACTGCATTTGGGTTGAATATAATCCTCTGAACATGGACTAATAGATAAACATTCTCTACACAAAAATCTAATCGGTTCCTGTTGTCTTAATTCTTTCTGCTGGCCAGTACCTGAGGTGTTCCTTCTCCTTCCGTTGCAAAAAAATTCCCACCCCAGGACCCCGTAACCTTTTCTATCATGTACCTAATACTTCATAGAGCAATCACAGAGGATGGTAAGTTGAGTAAAACACACTCTCCTTGGCAGGATTTCCCTTATGACTAAATTCAATATGAACAAAGAGGACAAGGGCAAATAACTTCACTTATTCAGGTCATTTTTCATAGGAATCATAAAAGTTAGATAGAAAAGGCCTATTAGATTATCTCGCCTCTCTTCCGTCTTGCCAGTTCTTGGTTGTTCTCTGCGGTAACCTTGTGAAATTTTACTTGTCCAAATGGAAGAAAGATAATTTGCCTGCTGCTGATTATTATTTTTTTTTTTTTTGAGTGGAAAAGGATGGATGGTTTTCTGGCTGCGCTAGCAAATACGTCTTACGCTTCTACAAGGCTCATTTTTAATTTCAACAACTGTCTCCTCTTCAGTAGTTTTATGTCCCTCTTTTTGAGCGCTGCGATCTTATCGTGAGGCCTGTTTCCTATTCTTCGGCCTACGTTTTTAATTCTACCCCGTTATTCTAGTTGTTCAAGTATTGGAATAACCCCGAGGCTATCTGTAACAATTTCACCCCATTGTGTTTCTGCCCTTCAAGTGCTTGCCCGGATTAATGTACGAACAGCAACAGATTGTGCTTCCTGTATAGTGGGAAATTTTTATAGAGCTCTTCAGAATAAAATAAATATCCTCTTAAAGATAGTTGTGTCGTCCCCGTCCCCCCCACCCCAGTAGTATATTCCCCCCTAGGGAAGTATACATAAGATGGCTTGAAAACCCCCAAAACAACACAAACAAAGCTTCTTAGCGGTGGTAAAAGAACAGGAATACTTGGATAGAAGCTCGTCAGCGCAGCAGCATGTGCTGCATGGCTTTGTCGCGAACACGTTTAACTCAACACGTGTGCTTTAAGTGCTGTGCCGCTGACAAGCTTCTTGCATGCGTGAAGAAAGAAGTGGAATGTTTTTGACAGTTGTTGCTCGTGATTACAGTTGTATCAGTAGCATTGTCCAAAATAATACTGAAATTAATATAAAGGTTTGGAAGGAATTTGCTTGTGAGAAGTATATTTGCTTATCTACCAGCTAAAAGTCGCTGAGCCAGTAATTTCTTTGATGATCACGGTGTTACAGTCATGCGGAGATGCTGGTGAAATGACAGATCTCATCTGGTTTCCAAAAAAAAAAGTCTAGATTGTGACTATTAAGCAAAGGGGGATGTGTCTCACGTCACTGGGAAATAGGGAATCTGTATGGTTTGATGTAGTAAAATTGTTTGTCACAGATTCGGAGCGTGCGCCGTGAGGTCTGATCCTACAGCAGCAGGTCTGGGTCCCGCACACGTGGGTCGTCTTCACCAGCGCCTCGACCGTAGATTGCTAGGGGTTGAATTTTGGAGGGAGAATAAGGGAAAGGAAGGTGGCCAGCTCAGTCTGGGGGGAATTAGGTGCCTTAGTCTGTTAGGATCTTTGAAATGTCCCAGCGTGTATCTTCAGCACCTTAAAAAAGTCTCAGCGTCCTGTGTTTGGACCTCTCCAGCCTCCGCTGAGTTCCCGCATTACCGTAGGCTCTTGGGTAGCGTTAGGAAAATCAGGCAAGCCTATCATTTATGAACATGAGATGTATTGAATGTGACAGGGAAAACAATTGAAAATGAGGATACACAGAATGAACAGTTGTGAAAGCAACAGAGGATTCTTGGAAGCTGTTTGCATACCTTAATGAGACTGATACGCTGGTGTAACGAAGGGAAAGAAACCTCTGGTGTAGAACAACGTGGCTTTTTTAGGTAATTGATTTTTATGATACACATATTTGGTTATATTTCAGTCTGAAAAATGATACATCTTCAGCTTGGGTCTCCTGCTCAGACACGTAAGAAAACAATGTTTTATGCTAAACAATGTACGTAACGGCCCTTCCTCTATCTCTGCATCTGTGTCTCACGTCTGGACGCCAATCCCGGGCAGCCTGCATCCCGGTCCCCGCGTGGGAGCACAGGGCTGCGGGAGGTTGACCCCGCTCTGCGTGGCTCTGTGGTGTGAAGTTTGTCTGTCTTTTAAAATGGAAGAGGTGACTACGGTCCGTGGCAAGACACAGCGATTTTATTTAAAAATACTTCTTTTTTGGGAGAATGGTTTAACTGTGGGTTGGAATAAAACTATGACACCCTTTCTCTCCATAAAATACACGTATGTAAGGGTGACCATGTACAGACTTGCAATAAATTAATTTTGTTTGCAAAAGTGCTCTAATTATACGGTTTCCTGCCAATTTGGCACAGGAAGACAAGTGAAATCTCAAGTGGAATGCTTTCCCCGTGAAAAGTCTGTATGTTTTTTTTTTTTTCCTATAGCCTGAACATAATAATCTGATTGGCAAACCTTTTTAAAAATGAATTGCATAGCTTATAGCATGAAATGATTACCTGTGCAGGCATTATCGTTTTGGCATACGTGGGGGGCGGGGGGAAGCAAACTGCGTGCTGCTGAGATTTGCTGGGTTGTCCTTTTTGGGAGACCGATGGGCTGCAGTGACCTGGAAGGCGTCCAGCTGCTGTGTTTCCTTTGCTACCAGCGCTGCATTTCTTCATCTTTTAACTCAGTTCCTACTCTGGGTGGCAGCTGTTTAATTCTTCTGCCAAAGATAGTTTCAGGGGCAAAAAAAAACCACCAAACAACCAAAAAACTGCAAAGGAAGGAATTGTTTAGAATATTGGGTCTAAACATAGATGAGGGTGGTGATCACTGGTTCCATTTTTAGCCCGGCTTCCTAAAGAAATGAGGCTTATGCAGCAGTGACATCTGTTAGTCTGCCGCTTCCTCACAGATTTTGAGTGCATGGGCCAACTGCAACCAAATTTTGATTAAAAATTAAGTTTTGCTCCAGGTTTTGATGTTTAGTGGCTGGTGACATTTGGGGAAGGGCAGACTTTCGAGCTCAGCGGTGATTTCTTCTTGAGCGCCTGACCACAGACACTGGCAGTGGGGCACAGGAGGGAGAGGGGGCAAGAGAGGAGAACTGGGTGCCTCACTGGTGGGTGAGCTGTGATACAATTGTCAGGGTAGAGAATAAAAATGATGGGAAATCCAGGTTGCAGTAGTTCCCTGGTTCAAAGAGTGGCCTGTCCTGTGACACTAGGTAAGCTCCCACCAGAAGGAGATGTCTTCTGCTCTGTTCCCACCTCTCCTTGTGCTAGTGTGAACATCTATGGACCACTATGACTTAGGAAATGGTTTTGACCATGTTATTTGGAGCTTAGATCAGTTTAAAGCAATCATGAAAGTGAAGCCCAGCGAGGCAGCAATGGGGGAAACCCGTTTGTGGTGCGAGTCATTCCTCCCATCGCACAAAGCTTCTTGGGCTTAACGAGCCTGGCTTTGGGCAGGATTAGTCCGGCGGGCTGTGCAAATTGAGTGTGATCCAAGCGAGCGAGCAAGTGTAACTGGGAGAGGAGTATCAATCAGCACCTCAATGTCAACCACGGTGGCTGAGCAGAGAAGTCAGTGGAGTCCGGTAGAGCCTCCAGCTTGAGTCCTCTTATTTTCTCTGCTGCTTTGTTCCACACCATCCAACTTCTCCTGCTAATGTGTGGCTGGTGAAGATCGTGTTCTCCTGCTTCCACCCCCAGGCAGGCTTTGAGGGCACGCGTTCCCGGTTCTACCGGCTGGGGGAAGGTGGCAAGGCTGTCTTTGGAAATCCCAACCGACCTGGAGAAGAGGAGCTGTGGCACTAGTTTTGGGGAGGGCTGCGCCCCTGTTTGGGATCTGGCAGATGCACAGAAAGGTTTTAAGGGCTCTTAAGACTTTTGTAACGGGGTGGTAAAATGCTATGACTGCAGAGTTCTTTAAGATGTCCTCCTGCAGTCTACGGGGAGCTCCCGGCAGAGAGAAGTAAACTGATGACCTGGAAAAAGAAAATGAAGGAAGCAAGATTAGTCTGCTCGACAGGGAACGCCATCATGGGATTTATTTCAGTTCCTGTGAACGTACCAGTCTGAGAGATTTTGTACAGTGAAATTCTGTGCTCTGTCATTGGAGAGAAAAAAAACCCGTACTTTTGGTATATTTGTTGTTGTTGTTGTTCCTGGGTGGGGAATCTGTGAGTGCTTTGGAGAGGCTACTCTGCATGATATACTTTATTTAGCAACCGTCATGCTGGTTTGTACAATCTCTAGTGATAGAGCCTGTCCTGGGAAATATCTGAAATCCAGAATCATGGGATCTTTAGCAGAGAGTTCGCTGCTAATGGGCTCCAGGTTTGCGCCAGTACCACAGGATCAGTAACAAAAGGCTCTGTGTACCAGGGCCAAGTTGCCTGAGACTGCTCCGATTTTAAAAAAAGTTTTATTTCAGGTTTTATCAAAGCAGAATCTTGAGTTCAGCAAGGCAGGGTTTAGTTGCTTAAAACCAGCAAAAGCTTGTTTTATTTTCCCTGCTTGAAGGAAGCCTTGACTATGGTGCACATAACATACGCAGAAGCTAGTTATTTTTTTCAGCAGTAGATAAATTGATGTGAGAAAAAATATACAGTATTGATTTTTCTTTTCCTGTGGCTTTTGTGAGGTTGTTAATGCAGCAAGTACACAAGAGCCCTCATATGTCTGTCTGCACAGTAATCTCTAATAAATTGACTTTTTTAAAAACCATTTTTAGCCTGTAGTTTCAGTGACTTGATTTGTGGAGTAGATGATATCTCCTGGCACATAATTACTCATTTTTGGGTTGCGTAAAAGGTTGGAGGATAAATTTTGATGCATTATCTGGAGCACTAAACATCTCCTCTATTACTCATACAAGTTTTTCCTCTCTGTCTTCTTTGTTATTGTAGCTGAGTGGAGAGGTTTTTAGGGATCAGGCTTTTTCAGTGTTAAAATTTATAGTACAGACACTTTCTAGGGCTAATTCTTGCACATCATGAGATGGCAATAGTCATGATCGTGGCAAGGGCAATGATTTAAATTCAGGAGACCAACTATTTCTTCCTCTCAGAGTCACCAACTGTGTAAACAGGTTAGTGACCTTAATGTACCGTGACCTTTTTCCTTCTTGTTTTCTTTTGGGAAAGAAATAAAAGTGTGCAGCAGGACATGTGGTGATAATCATATTAATGATAAAATGAAAGCAATTTGATAACATAGAACAGAATTTGACATCCAAGGAGCTGTCAGGCTGGCGGTGTTAATGACCTGAGGATGCCAAGGAGGGCAATGGGTAGATGCGGACATGCAGCTGTATGAGCTGTTTGTGCACGGCTGGGTAATCGTGTGTGTTGGATGTCCCACAGAAGCACTTCTGAGACCGATGAACAGGTAGGCAGATGGTGACGCTCACGAATCACTGACATTCGGGGACACATTCTGCGTGTGTGTAGCTCTTTGTTCATGCTGTTCTGGGCTTGCGGTCAAAATTTTGGGGTCATTAATATTTTCTTCTGATTAACCAGTGCAGGACTGCATTGTGTCCAACATCTTATGGCCTTGCTGCACGTACTCAGGATTGCCTAGGATTTGTTGTCCCAAGCCACCAATGTTTTTCTTCTTTCTATATTCTGTTCTCTCCACGTCTAAAGACTTGTGGGTTGCCGGAGTGGTACAGGGACTGCGTTGTCACTGGCTATGAAGAGAGAGTGATACTGTTTGTGTTGCTCTGTGATGGTTTATTCCAAATAACTCATCATCTTGATGGCAGTTCAGCTATCCCAGGTCTCATTTTGGTGATCCTTCCTTAACATGGCTCCTCAGGCTAGGAAAATCCAAGTGAGTATTTTCACTTGGTCTCTGGCATCCTCCTAACATACCACTTGTGCCTACCCAGTTTTCTACTTTTTGATCTTGGGCGCTTCCTATGGTGGTTCTCAAGATCCTGCAAAATTGCCAGTCTTCACCCAGAAGCCTTAGTATGGAGAAAGGGGACATGGTATTGGATCTTTGGGCCGGAGCCAACGGTATGAGATTCAACAAGGCCAAGTGCCGGGTCCTGCGCTTGGGTCACAACAATGCCAGTCATCACCGCAGGCTTGGGAAGGAGTGGCTGGAAAGCTGCCTGGAGGAAAAGGACCTGAGGGTGCTGGGTGACAGCCGGCTGAACATAAGCTGGCTGTGTGCTCAGGCGGCCAAGAAAGCCAATGGCATCCTGGCTTGTATCAGGAATAGTGTGGCCAGCAGGAGCAGGGAGGTGATAGTGCTCCCGTGTTCAGGTTTGGGCCCCTCACTGCAAGGACACTGAGGGGCTGGAGCGTGTCCAGAGAAGGGCAGCGGGGCTGGGGCAGGGTCTGGAGCACAAGTGTGCTGGGGGGCGGCTGGGGGAGCTGGGGGGGGTTTAGCCTGGAGAAGAGGGGGCTGAGGGGAGCCCTTCTCGCTCTCTGCAGCTGCCTGAGAGGGGCTGGAGTGAGGGGGGGGCTGGTCTCTGCTCCCAAGTCACCAGTGACAGGACGAGAGGGAACGGCCTCCAGCTGCATCAGGGGAGGTTTAGGTTGGATGTGAGGGAAAATGCCTTCCCTGCCAGAGCGGTCAGGCCCTGGCACAGGCTGCCCAGAGAGGTGGGGGCGTCTCCATCCCTGGGGGTATTTAAAAGAAGGGTAGACGTGGTGCTTGAGGATATGGTTTAGTGGTGGACTTGGCAGTGATAGGTTAGTGGTTGGACTCGATGACCTTAAGGGTCTTTTCCAACCTTAATGATTCTATGATTCTATGACTCGGAAGACTGTTCATCCTGTCTGGGTAGGAGAATGGTTGCCTTGAGCTTTCCAAGTCTTACAACTCAACTTGAATTGGTAGAAACATGAAACATCACCTATGGTTAGAGCTGAGCTCTGACCAGCTGAAGAAAGACTCGTGTCCTTCTGTTAGCTATGGAAGAAAGATCCCAACAAAAAAGAAGAGTGTGAAATGCAAATTGTGGAATCTGGCTCCCTCCTCTTCATGACACAGGCTACCACAAATGCTGCATGTGATGTTATTGAGTTTGCCTGGTCTTTTTCTTTTGTGTCCTTTCATCAGGAAGGAACCAAAGGCTCGGCCTGGGATGCTGTGGCAGCTTCAGATCATGGGTATCTTTGGGCAGACAGAAACTCTCTGAAGCTTAAGGCACCAAAGATTTCAAGGGCATGAGACATTGCTGTTGCAGAGAAAGAAGGAAAACAGTTGCTCTTCCAAACTTGAGCTACTCTGAGACTGAGGCTCTCAAGGCCACAAGTAGACCTTTTGCTATGTTAAATCATAGAATCACAGAATCATTTAGGTTGGAAAAGACCCTTAAGATCATTGAGTCCAACCATTTACCCAACACTGCCAAGTCCACCACTACACCATGTCTCTACGCACCGTGTCTACAAGTCTTCTAAATACCTCTAGGGATGGCGACTCCACCGCTTCCCTGGGCATCCTGTTCCAATGCTTTACAACTTTTTTGTTGGAGACATTTTACCCAGTACCCAATCTAAACCTTCCCTGGTGCAACTTGAGGCTGTTTCCTCTCATCCTGTCAATTTTGGTGTTATTACACGGGATCGTTTTTCTTCTGCTAGCTGAGGGGCAAAAAATCTCTTTATGATTACTGCTTAGACCTCTAAAAGCAGGAGTTGCAGGGTCTCGGAATAGCTTGCAATTTCCCTTCCCTATGCAGTCAGAAAGACACTTTAAATTTTTATCAGGTGATGCCCCTTTTTGACCCAGCAATGTTTGCCACGGGAGCGGCCGTGTGAAGAGGTCAGTGCAGATGGAGACTCCGTCCCCAGTGTTCCAGTATTTTCGCTTGGCTATGGGGCCGAATCTTTGAATTGTTGCCTGAAGATGATGCTAGTCATATTATGCAGGGATGTTGTTATACATTTGTGTGGATGTCTGTATTGGTACACCACCACTCGATGCAAACAGGACTGGTCTTTTTATACGTTGTTATTCATACTGAGCTGAGAAATACATCAGAATTAATACAAAATCTCATTGACCCTTTATAACTTAAAAATGGAGGGTGCTTGCTATCTGGGAAGAGCTGTGCCTTATTTGTCCTTTTCCGTGAAAAAATTTAATGACTATTTTTCTGGTTTCTGATATTTTTTTAATATACTTCTCAGGAGGCTTTTTCTTGCTTTAACAGGCAAATGTATGATCCCCATGGCTTCTGTGTTCCTGCTGTCTTTACTTTTCCTATGCTTTTCTTTATATCTCCCTCCAAGCTGTTGTTCTCACTCGACTGTTAATATTCCTCTGTATTAAGGAGAACCACTCTGTGTCTTCTTTCCTGGTTGTTGAAAATCTTAATGTGCTGGGCGCGATCTTGCAACAGAGCCTAAAGGCCGTTAGGTTTATCTTTTAGTATTGTGGGGTTTTTTATTCTTCAGGACCAACAGTCCAACAAAACAGTGGCAGGTTTGTGCATGACTTTCTCCCCCTTAAACTGCTGTAGTAAGATGTGTTTTGTATTTGTCTGAATTAAACCTGATGACACCAAGATGATTAAAGGACTGGGCAGCTGGCGTATGAGGATAGGCTGGGAGAGCTGGGTTTGTTCAGCCTTGAGAAAAGGAGGCTCAGAGGGGATCTCATCCCCATGTACCAGTACTTAAGGGGCAGCTACAAAGAAGATGGAGACTCCCTTTTTACACGGAGTCCCATGGAGAGGACAAGGGGGATGGACACAAGTTGCTCTTGGGGAGATTCCGATTGGACACCAGAGGGAAATTTTTCACAGTGAGGCCAGTCACCGTTGGAATAATCTCCCCAGGGAAGGGGTTGGCTCGGCCACGTTGGACACCTTCAAGAGCCGTCTGGACAGGGTGCTGGGCCGTCTTGTCTAGGCTGGGCTCTTCCTAGAAAGGTTGGACTGGATGATCCCTGAGGTCCCTTCCAGCCTGGCATTCTGGGATTCTGTGACAAATTGCAGAAGGTTCTATGGTGCCAGAACAGCAAAGGCTGATAGAAAACATGGAAGCCAAAAAGCCTTTCCCTCTGGATTGAAGGGACATTAAGTCTGCTTGGAGCAAGTCTTGTGAGATATAGAGTGAAATTAAGGACTTCTAATTCTTGCAAGTTCATGGCATTTATTTTTTTTTCCAGAAATGCTGATCTTTATTTTTCACTTTTTATGTACTGTTTAGAAGGTAACGGCTTCCACTTGGACATTGGTGTGGTTGGCTTTTTATTGCAGTAGGCCTTTAGTAGGTCAAGGAAACACGTGTAGGGGGGCTCTTAAAGTGTGCTATGGAACTATTTTGCTTAGCTTTGTTTTATCACTTCTTTGACAAATATCTCTCTCTCTCTCCCCTAAGGTTGCAGCTTTCTAAGCTGTGCCAGCAAAAGCAAAGCAGTAATGCTCTGCCAGTACTGCTAACTTCAAATAAAGCATGGAGCATATTTAATTTGCATTTATGCAGAGGCGCTTGTTGCAAATACCTCTATTCTTGCCGTAGTACTCATGATTGCCACTGGCAGGGAGATGACTGGCTCTGCAGATGATGAGAGTGCAGTGGATGTAATTTCCTTAGATTTAGCAAGGTTCTTCTATGTCCTTGTAGCTATACTGGGGAGCGGTGGACTAAGAGATGGGTGAAAACTAGTTGCAAAGGTCAATGGTTTGATATAACCTGAGGGCTGGTATGTGTGGCCTCCCTGAGGATTAATAGAATCTTAGAATCATTAAGGTTGGAAAAGACCTCTCGGATCATCAAGGCCAACCCCCAACCCAACACCCCCAGGCCTCCTAAACCATGGCCCCAAGTCCCACGGCTACACGGTGGTTGAACCCCCCCAGGGACGGGGACTCCCCCACCTCTCTGGGCAGCCTGTGCCAGGGCCTGACCGCTCTGGCAGGGAAGGCATTTTCCCTCACATCCAACCTAAACCTCCCCTGACGCAGCCTGAGGCCGTTCCCTCTCGCCCTGTCACTGGTGACTTGGGAGCAGAGACCAGCCCCCCCCTCACTCCAGCCCCTCTCAGGCAGCTGCAGAGAGCGAGAAGGGCTCCCCTCAGCCCCCTCTTCTCCAGGCTAAACAACCCCTGTTCTCTCAACCTCTTCTCATAACAGTGGGACCCAAACCTTTTAACGTCTTTCTCAGCAGCTTGGTAGATGGGATGGGATGCACCTTTGGTGAATTAATGGGCGGAGCTGAATCGGGAGTAGTGCTTGCTGTGATCATGGGCAGGGCGTCCCATTCAGAAGGACTTCAACAAGTGGAGAACAGAACTCATGAAGCGCAGCAGAGGAGTCCTTCACCTGGGTTGGAGTAATCCCATGCAAGAAGCTCCCTGGCACAAGACGGGCAGTGAAATGCTGGAGTAGCCTCCAAGGTGGTTGCGAGCTGGAGTGTATGATGTTAGAGGAGGTGATGAGCTGGGTCTGCTTAATCTGGAGAAGGTTTCAGTGGGGAACCTTGTTACTGCCGTTGTCTTCGTTTACCCCAAAGGGGAGGTTACAGGGAGATGGTGCATGCTTCTCAGAGGCGTGTAGTGATATGAGGCAACAGACACAAGGTTGATTTAGGTTAGATGTGGAGGGGGAGGAGAAACAACCCCAAACCCTGAACTGTTGCCTGAGGAAACATGGGAATCCCCATAAGGAAGATTTAGACTAGAAAGCACATCTGCCAGGAATAGTTCCAATACCGTTGTTCTCTTGAAGCTGGGAGCGAGACCGTGACTTTTTCCAGTTCTGCCTTTGTCATAATCAGCCTGTTGGACTTCCATGAAGAAAGTCTCACCTTCTTTTCTTACAAAGATAAAAAGAACCCCACCAAAAAACACCCTAAGAATATGTTGCATGCCTGTTATTTGTACTTCGAGAAGCGGATGTCCTCAGCAGCGCATCCATATCTTCTCAGAGATGGGCAACAGTGCCCTAGTCTGTTGGACACACAAGCCTTGGGTTCAACTTGAAAATCATCAGGGAAGTATTTGCTATACTTTTTTTGCTGCACGGTGAAATACAAATAGCCCTTTTTCATTCCCTCAAGCAACGTTGAAGCCTGTTTGGAGGAATAAAAGTGCAGTGCAACATTTAGTCATAAATTGAAGATTTCTAACACCGTGTTGACTTAAAGCATATGTTAGTGAAACATGTCTCTGCTTTGCTGACAATTTTTGTACTTATGCTGTGGCAAGCACGTTTAAAAGAAGCATGGAAAATGTGCTGCCGGGAACAATCCAGCGGTGTTGGTAGGGTCATTTAGATGACTTAATAGGTCTTTTTTTTTTTTCTAGCTATCTGTATTAAATCAATGATTCATATAAATTATGCCAGAGGGAATTAATTGGTATTACATCGTATAAAAAGCTGCCAAACTAAGGGCAAAACTCACACTGCAGTGCATGAAATAAAATGGAGTTATGTTATGATTGCTGAGAGCATAAAATGGCCGAACCTTTCGCCCCTACCAAACAGCCTGAACTGAAACTGCTGCGATAATGGCGGGAGCGAAGGCATTTTGGAAGCAAAGGGTTTGGAGGTTGTGGCACGTTTGAAGGCTTTGGCACATTTGGGGGTTCTCCAGAACATGCAACAAAAATTGAATGTGAAATACCCAGCCGAAGGAGAACACTGTACTTTTCCGTTGCCCAGATCTGCAGAAGAATTTAGGAATTTAACTTCCTTGGTTCGGTGGGAGTTGAACTCCTAAATATCTTTGAGGGATTAGGCTGCAGTCTATGTAATACAGTTTATTTCTTATCTCTACAAGAGGGACACTGCTACCCTTCTCTCTTGCAGAAATGTTATAAAGAAAAATACTTCAGATATTCTTTTTTTTTTTTTTTTTTTTTGTGGTCAGATACTGTGAAGATGAGGCTATGTAGGTATCTTAATTAGATAGCTATGGGCAGAGTAATAGGCTTGGCTCAGAATATGTTCTCCAGGCATGTTTTCAGGGCTGTTTGAAGATGAATTGTATCTTCTCTGGGAGAGGGTACATCAAGGGCGCTTGAGCAGATGATGATAAGCTTTGGTGCTGGCCATTGCTTGCTGTTGCTTTGGAATATTTCTCACTGTAGTCGATGAAGAGAAAAAAATATCCCTCACATGTTGCTTCATTTCAGTATGTACTTTGCACCAAATTGGACGTAGCCCTTTCCTAGGGAAGCTGCATTTTTAAATGGAAGAAGGCGATATAATGAGAAGAAAATGTGAAAGTGGAAACACTGGCTATTGTGTAAAAGAGAATGGGTAGAAAATGCATTTTTAGGAATTGTTTGGAGGAAAGTCTGGGTTTTTTCTGTGCGAGGAAAAGTAGTCTTCAAAGTAGGAGTCAGCATGGCAAAAACCGAAGGAGCAGGTGGAAGGCGTAGGGTCGGGGTGGGTCTAGGGTAGGACAGAGGAGGATGACGGCATGGCAGAGCTGCTGAGAGCAACCTGGAGTACCCTTGAAAGAGTACATGTGTTTGTTAGCGTTGAAAGGGAAGTTCGAGAGTACCATGACACACCAGAAACTTAGGAAATGGTGTTACCAAAAATGGGGAAACTCCATGCTCTCTAGTTGCTAAATAATTAATAATGGATAATTTCTGGCCTGCTTAGTGACCTGACCTGATTGCAAGAAACGAAATGTGTGGGGTAAGGATTAGGTTGCTGTGAGGTGTCGTCTTTGCTACGATTGGCCAGTAGTGGGAGAGTAGATGATTAAAGTCCCTTGCAAAACCTGTTACAGGGCTAGAAGAAAGCATTTTATTTTTCTCTAATATTAGCAAGATTCTTTTTCATCCATCTGCAGTATTCAAGAAGGTGAAGTACGTGAGTGGGGGTCCCCTATGGTCTCTTTAAGATCTGGTGGATATTGCTCTAAATTTTGACTAGTTTTTTCACAGGCATCGCTACTGTAATATCTGTGTCTCTGCATGGCAAAAGGAAACAAGTGAAGAAAAATTAAGTCTGTGGTGACAGAAATTACTGGTGGCTTCTAAAGGAGGGAGAGATTGGGACTGCTTTAAACAAGTGCTTAATAGGCCCTAGTGACTTAACTAATTTTTAATTTCTTTTAAGCTTATTTAAAAAGTGATTTTGTTTTTGAAAAGGTAAGTAATTAAAGGCCTTGAAAAACTGTCATGAACTTCGGAAACATCTTTATGGAAAAGCAGTTACCCACCTTAAAATTATTTTTATGGCTATCTAATCTATGAATAGCTCAATTGATTACTTGATTAGGTGTAGTTGAGTGCAGGGATGCTGCTCAGATGTGTCAACATGTGTCTGCTTTGCGTGTAAGGGAAGAGGAAAGATCTGACAAGTAGTCAATTGTTGCTTTATGAAACTTTATGGATAAGTAAAAAAAAAAAAAATTCACTTTTGTGAATTACTTTTTTGACCAGAACTCCTTCTCCCAAGACATATGGGACAGCAGAACTGGTTGTAGTTTCTAGAGGCAAAAGGGCTGCTAGCAAAATCATTTGGTCAAGACATAACTTATATTGGTAAACCAGTGATTTCATCCGTGTAGCTTAGCTGCTTTTTCAAATGGAAATAACTACAGCAAGAAATCTCTTTGTCAATACAACAATCTGCAAATTGATTTTGTTGTCATGTTTTTGTTGTCATGAGAACAGAGGAGGAAAGATCACACCTCTGCCTTGTGTAGTTATATTAGCAAAACATAATGAAGAGATCAAGGTCTATTCTTAACCTGTAATTTTGTTTTGGAGTTTGACTACAAGCCGTTAGTTGGCTGTGCAGGACTGGACAAAGTATGGGTAAAACCATCACAAGTGGTGAGAGAGGTGTGTGCAGGTCTTGTTCTACTGTTTTATCTCACTGTCCCTAAACAGAGTGTTCTGCTTGACAAATAAATGCCTTATTTTGGAAAGCATGTCTGTCTTGGCTCAAAACATCTGCCTGCCTCCCAAGAGACAAGCCTCCACCAGGAGACTTCATCCAACATCCTTTGGGCGTGGAGCATCAATGAAAACCAGATTCTAAACACAATCATAGAATGGTTTGGGTTGGAAAGAACCTTCAAAGATCATCTAGTCCAACCTCCATGCCATGGGCAGGAACATCTTTTGCCTGTTATACAGGTTGCTAGACCAGGAGATTCCAAGGATGGAGACTGCACCTCCTCTCTAGCCACCCCTTCCACTGCTGCTTAACCCTCAATATGAACTTGTTTCTACTTTATACCCAGCTGGAATTCTCCTCGCAGCCACTTGTTCCTGTTGCCTCACTGTGCACGTCAAAGAGTCTGGCTTTATCTTCTCTGTAGGTACTTGCAGGCCCAAGGAGGACCCCCAAAGCCTTCTCTTCTCCAAGCTGAACAAACCCACCTCCTGCGGCCTGTCATGTGCTCCGGCCACTTGACCACCTTGATGGCCCTCCATTGGACTCTGTCTTGTACTGGGGACCCCAGTACTGCTGGTTTCCAAGAGCTAGTATTTCAAGTGAAGCTTCAAAATCACCAAACCAAGGGGAAAAACAACTTCCATGCCGTAAAACCTAGGATGTGGTTGGCCTTCGCTGGTGCAAGGGCATACCGACTCACAGGCCGGTTCTTGTCTGCCAGGAGCCCGGGTCCTTTCCTGCAGAGCTGGTCCCACCATGTGCTCCTGCATGGGGTTATTCCAACCCAGGTGAGGGACTCTGCAGTTGCCTTTGCTGAACCTCCATGAGTTTCCTGGTAGCCCATTTCTCCAGAGTTGCAAGATCCCTCCAAATGTTAACGATTCCTCTAGTTCATCCTTAATTTGATATGCTTTGTGAGCTTAATGAAAATGTTTTCTGTCTTGTCTACAAAGGTGTTGAGAAAGCTGTTAAAAAGTATTGGTTCCACTGTCATCCCTGAGGGATGCCACACGCAGCCAGCCACCGGCTGGACTTGGACCCACGGACAACCCCCTTTTCGGTCTGACAGGCCAGCCAATTTTCCATGCACCTTGTAGCCAAACCGGGGAGCTATGAAGGGAGTGGGTAGATTACAAGGATATAATGGTGGGAGACATGTGGAAAACCTTGCTGAAGTCGAGGTAAGTGCCACCTGGTGCGCTCTCGTCATATGCAGAGCTGGTCATCCCCCTGCCAGAGGCAATTGGGGTGCGATCGCTGTCATCCTTCAACTTTGATATTGAAAGGCCTTGTGCTGCTATTGGCCACCTTCCTCAGCATCCTTGGATATGTCCTGTCCTGTTCTGGGGCTTCTGTGTCCCCAGCTTCTTTAATCAGTCCTTAATTTAGTCCTCTATCCTCTATTGAGAGTAGCGCCTCTCTCCCCAAATTCTGCTACTAGGCAGTGTGTTGAGCCTAATTATTTTGCTAGAGTTTGGAGATTTAAGAAAAACCTTCTTCAGAGACGGACTGTGTAAGTTGAAGTAGATTAATGAACTAGACTAGAACATAATGCCGTTTTCTATTCTAAACATGATAAAGTGAAAATGAAGAATGAGTGTGTTTGTCTGCAGTGTGTATTTTTCTGGATTACAAAATGTAGCAGATGTGGTATACGGCAACATGCCTTCGTAAACTGGCATGTTTGAAAGACTGGCCTTATAAGAATTAGTCATTTTAAATACAGGTAGGTATAAAAGCAAACCAGATCTCACTCTGTTTAAGTCTCTTTTTTCTACTGATGGGAGTTCAGATTAGAGTGGCTGACTTAAATATCTTGAATCCACCCATCCTGCCGCCGTGTCCGCACCTGAATCCTCTCTGGCGCAGAAATCCAGAGCTCAACAGTGGCAGGGAGCTGAGCGACGCAGGCAAAAAACTGCTGATATATTCGGCAGTAGTTGTCCTTTTACTAGTCTTTGGCTTTAAAAGCAACTCCTTCAGTTTTTCAGTGGATTAGGCTTTATTTTTTTAATCAGTAAGTGGTGAGTAAGTAAAAATGGGGATGGGATTTGCTGCTGTTCCTAATCTTGCTCTGTCCTTCTAGCCTTGGTGCGGCATCCTTCAAGCAGGCAAGTAATCCTAGCAATATAGTGGAAGAAATGATGTAAAAGGGAGGTGAGGCCAGGGGTGATACCCAGCAGACGAATACCGACATTAGTCACTCGCCTTCCTTGCAAGCCGAGACAACAGGATGTTCCTGGAGGAAGGATGATGCCCAACTTTGCCAGTTGTAATGACTTCCGCACTTTTCTTACATCTCTAGTTCACGCTTACATCCTGTATGTAAAAAAAGGTGGCTCTGTGTGATATTTAATACTCTCGAGTTTAAAAAACCCTTTAATTTTAGAAACTCATCGTGTGCCTTGAGATGTCGAGTCGTCGTGCATCTTGACGTTGAGTTTTCATGGACATGCGTGACGTTGCTAGTGAAGCCTGTGCGCGTGCTCCCGCGCTGGCTGGGAAGCATGGCCAGTCTGCCAGTCCCTTTTCATCCTCTTTCTTCAAAAACTCCACCAGCTGGACGGGACAAGTGTCAGGGACGGGGCTTTGCTTGCCCAGCCCTTGGCAGAAGCGAGCTCGGGAGACGCAGGCAGTCCTGGTAGCCTTTCTCTCCTGAGCGTCACCAACGTGCTGCGGCGTTTGGGGAGACCGGGGTGAATTTCTGCTTGTGCTCTCCTTTTCACTCGGTGCAAATCCTCTTGGCTGCATCTTGTATTTTCTTCCTTTGGGGTGAAGCATTTTTCTTGGGAGTTTCACTCCTCCTCTGCTGCCTGTTCCCACTGCAGGGCTCCCTTAACTGTGCTGGTACAACTCTCTGAGGAGCCATATGGCGAACCAGATCAGCGAACAGCAAAAAAGGTTATTTTTAACCCAGATCGGTTCAGTATCTCGTTCACTGTACGGCTCCGTAGAGTCGTGTTGGTACAAAGGCAACTGGCAGTTTGTGAGGGGAGGAAAGACGGGAAGGCGCTTCCAGCCAGTAAAGTCCCCGTGGTTTCCTGCCATGTTTTCTGCCTTCCAGAATTATTTCTTTCCATGCCTTTATTTCCTGCTAGGTATTTTCACAGATGTTTTGGCTTCCAATTCCTCCAGGTGGATCTCATTTGATTCCCCCCCCAATAACTCTGGTTTCTCAGTTTGGTGGTTTTTTTTTTCCTTTTTTTTTTTTTTTACTGTGCCCTGAGAAGAACTGAGCTCGGCTCCATTCTGGATAACCTGTGCACATTCATTAACATTTTGCCCTATTCTTCCTTAATTTAGATACTAAATGTGTTAGGCTTTATGACAAATGTCTCTGGAATCCCCTCTGTGGTATCTCCTTGCTCCCAACTCAATACCACACCCTTTATTACTGCCTTTACATTGTAGTCCTTTAATTATACTCACTGTGTGAGTAAAGGTGTCTGAATTATCTTTCAGAATGAAACGCTGTCAGTGCTTTTCCCAATGCCCAAATAGATTGTCTGCCATGTTCTCATTAATCCCTCTTTTGTAATGCTGTGAAGGCTTGTGTTAGAATGTTTTTCTCAGATTTTATTTTATTTAAATAGAAGTCAAGGTCAAACAAGGCTGCTATTGCTGTAAGGCTTGCTTCTAGTTTTAAGGCGACGGTTGCATATATTTTTTTAATACTGAAACTTTCCTATGTTTCCTTGTGAAGGTTGAGCGTTGTCAGTAGTTTGGTAAATCGTTTTCTTCGATTAATATTAATCTTACGTAATTAAATTGTTTTCTTTTGCCTACAAAGTAATTTGTGACTTAGAAACCTCTAAGTGTCTTAGAAGATATAAATTGCACGAGGGAGAATAACTAATCCAGAGTCAATACTTTAAGAACCAGTTTTGAAAAATTGATGAAAACAGGAGGTAAATAACTTCAACATCTACTTTTGAAGAATTCTTCATGCTGGAATTAGCAATGTGTTTGTTATAAGGACAAGCCCGATGTACAAGGCTACAGTGGCAGCCCTCCCTGCTGCCCCAAGGGATGCTTATTCTCTAATCTCAGTGAATTTAATTTTATTTTTTTGGAGCCCAGCAGATCCATTTTGCTGGGTTTTGGTACTCCGAGGGTTAAACACAAAACCTTGTGGAATAGGATTCAAAGGAAGGTGCCTGGCTCCAGTCAAGCATCATTAGACCTTGTCCAGTTGGATTTTAGCGCCTTATGTTTTTCCGTTCCTTCAGAAATCCCAGTCTCGGTGAGTGTCCTGATGGATGGCCATGCAATTCAGGGGCCTCAAGCGGCACGGAAGGTTTTTGAGATGGAAAATTGCCTCATGAGGAAAATTTTGTAGTGCTGTCCAACAGAATAGAGTTAGTTTCTCAGTGGAGGATGCTGTATTTTTACTCTCCAGCATGTCAGACACTTAGTGAATGTTTTTATCTTCATTTGATAAGTAATTGTGGAGTGTATTTTTAAATGGATTATGCTAATGCTATTTTATCATAACAATCTGCAATCTACCAAGGCAGGTTTTTTAATCACCACATTCTAATTAATTCTTAATCTATTTTATAATCCATGTACCCAGCTCCTACCACTGGAGTCCAGTTTTACAGAAAGAAGAACAAAAATAATGGAGGAAAAAAAAAAAGGGAGTTATAGAAGAATAATTGTAATAAGATCATAATAATGGTATAGGTTCTGAAACAAAAGCAGCAAACTCAATTTTGGTCATAGGAGGGGAGGATAGAATTAAAATGAAAAATATTGTTTCGCTGCTTGAAATACCACATGTAGTTGATGAAGATATTGGGGAACAAGTTTTCTTGCTAAGAAGCTGCAGTAATCTGGTAAGGAAACGTTAAGGGATTTAAACTTTTTCACACCAAGGAGAAAGTGGGAGGGGAGGGAGGGCTTCATTATGGAGCAGGCTGCCGGAACCCCGTTAGGTTTCTTTGCTCTACTTGATAGAGGTAAATCGCTTTAAAAGCTAGAGCACGTAATCTAATAATTAGGAAATTAGAAGTTAATGGGAAACCTGCGCGAAATGTGTTCGACGTGAACTAATGAATTTATTCAGCAAGTTGGGGTGACTTTGGCTCTAGGCAAGTTGTTGAAAAGGGTCGGTAGGAAGTCAAATGCAGTAAGCAGGAGCTGGAAGAGTCTTGACTCTCAACTGAGATGGTTTTCCACTTGCAGTTGCAAAAAGCTGGTTCACAAGCAAAGAAGGCAAAAATCTGTGAGGACCGAAGAGCAAAGGTTTAGCAACATCCCATATCTCTAAAAGACCCAAATAGGACAAACCCCTCGCTGCCAAGAAACAAGCACCTCCCAAAGTCAATAAGGCATCCAAGTACCTTCATCGAACACCTGAGCTGTTGGTGGCTGGCAGTGCCCCCGCCGTAGAGGGGGGTGCCTGGTGGGTGAGTGGGTGAGGACGGTTCCGGCATCTCTTCCAGACCCTCAAATACCCAGATCATAACTCAAAAATAAAAAGAGCAATAATACTTGCCAAGCACAACAGACTTTTTAGCTAGTGAATATTTCTCCTTCTTTCTGTATTTCATTTCAGGAAGACCTATATAATTTTTTTCAGGCAGCTCTACCTATGGCTCTCAGCTCAATAACGGGGGGAGCTGGTGCTCTACCTTTGCTAAAGGAGGTGGATTCCAGGTTTCCATCCGTGTTTGCTTTGCCTGAGCTTGCCGGTGTGAGATCAGCGTTTGGCTTCCCGTGGTACCAAGGGATGATGGTGATACCTCCGTCTGCTCTGAAACTGAGCCTGCAAGAGACTGCCGGGGTGGCAGGAGTGGGAAGAGGAAACTTGCCTCTCTCAGGGAAGGCGGGGTTGTTTTGTCTGTATTCTTGAAGTCTTTACTCCCTGCTCCCTTTTCTGTCTGGGTTTTTTTTTTTAATAAGTGGAGCAATAAGCCCGGTTTAGACCTAGAGACAACCAGGAGAAAAAAGAAGATTAACACTGACGAGGAGAGCCCTCTTCTTCCCTAACTCTCTTCCCCAAGGAAGCAGTAATAATATTTATTTGATAGGGACTTGTGTGCTGGATAACCGCTCCTCTTGATTTCTAGATGATTCACGTGAAAGCTCCAGCTAGCTCTTCAGGGAGTGGCACATAGTTTCTTCAGGTGTGTGCTGAAGGACTTTTAACACATTGCCCAGCATTTTTAGATGGGTAATTAAAAATGCCGTCTTACAGTTTAAATGCCCACCCTAGCTATGTTGTATGCCCGCTGCTCTTCAGCACTAAAATGAGTTTATTCCCTTTGCTTGCTTTTTTTTGTTGTTAATCTACAGAGAGGCAAGCTTTTCTCTTCCCTTTCTACCTGCTCCTGTCCTGCATGGAGGTGACTTCTGCAGATTTATTCAGCTTTCTGCTGGTAGAGCTGCACCAGCACACTGTGTGTGGGGGCTTTGATGGCATCGTGCGGCTAATCCCAGATCACTCTCTTGATAAACATGGTTGTGCCAGCAGAACTTCCCAGCGTTGTGCGATTCCCCTAAATTTTCCAAGTGAATACCTCCTCGCATGTCATGTTTTCCCTCTTTAAAGTTTGTTTTTTCTCACTCTCTGATAAATGTCTTTGTACTTCTACTCGAAGGCCTTGATTGGGACTGACTGTGTTTCTGTAAAGATGTCTAAATTTCACGTGTGTGTGGCATCGCTGTGGCTAGAGAATGTGGCAGTCTAGGACTCCAGCCGAAGAGGGCTAGGAGATGGGGTTACAGCACAAAGCAAGCGAGTGCAGTGACACAGAGTCCCAGAGTGGTGGGGCTGGAAGGGCCCCTGGAGCTCACCCCATCCCACCCCTGCTGGAGCAGGCACACCCAGAGCAGGGGCACAGGGCCGCGTCCAGGCGGGGGGTGAATGTCTCCAGGGAAGGGACCCCACAGCCTCTCTGGGCAGCCTGTGCCCCTGCTCTGGCACCCGCACAGCAAAGGGGTTTCTCCTCATGTTCAGGTGGAACTTCCCGTGTTCCAGCTTGTGCCCGTGGCCCCTTGGCCTGGCGTTGGGCACCGCTGAAAAGAGCCCGGCCCCATCCTCCTGACACCCACCCTTCAGATATTGATAAGCACTGATGAGATCCCCCCTCAGCCTTCTCTTCTCCAGGCTGAACAAGCCCAGGTCTCTCAGCCTTTCCTCACCAGGGAGATGCTCCAGCCCCTGATCCCCTTGGCAGCTCTGCGCTGGCCTTGCTCCAGCAGTTCCCTGCCCTTCTTGAACTGGGGGGCCCAGAACTGGCCGCAGCCCTGCAGGTGTGGCCTCACTGGGGCAGAGCAGAGGGGGAGGAGAACCTCCCTCGCCCTGCTGGCCACACGCCTTTCCATGCCCCCCAGGACACCGCTGGCCCCCTTGTCCCCAAGGGCCCGGTGCTGGCTCAGGGTCACCTCGCTGCCCCCCAGCACCCCCAGGGCCTCTCAGCAGAGCCGCTCTCCAGCAGGTCACCCCCAACCTTCCATTACATTTACATCTTGCACCTTCTCATACACTGAAGTTAAAGGTCCATGTGAAACTAGATTTATTTTGTGTTAGTACCAGTTTGAGTGAGTTCTCTTAACTTCTGACCATTTACAACAAGTCTTTGATCGGTGACTGAGGGCAGTGATGTGTGTGTGTAGGCCGGTGGATAGCCTCCATCTCTGTGCAGCTCATCGCAGCTTCTCTCCGCACTAGGAGCTTCCAGTTATTATGAACCTAATCGTTTTGACTTCTGGTCAAAAAAAAACAGCAAAAGGACAAACCCTCCCTCCCTAAAAGTGTGATTGTACTGAGTGTCTGCGTGGCAGCACAATACAAGGAGGTATTGATGCTGTTGCAGCTAAAGAAAGATCCCACCGACAAGGTTAATGGGAGGTGGGTACCATACTTCTCTCTGTCTCTTTAGCAGCTAGAGGTGAACAAAAAGGTGAACTTTCTGATAATCCCCTGGCATTAAAGGCTGTTGCAATCCTGTCCTCCTGCTAAATCGAGGTGGTGCCTGGAAACCCTCGTGTATTCAGCACACGCAGCACGGTGTTGGACACGCACTGGGAGCATTCGGTATTTGCAAAGCAAAGCTTATTGACTTCCTTGGCTGCACAAGTGTAAAGATGTAAAAATATTCCAAAACTTGGACGTGAAGCAGATTTAGCTATCAAACCAGCCCTGCTAAATGAAAGAGTAATGGCAAAGGCATCGAGGTTTGAGGTGTAAAAGCTGCGCAAACGGGTATCGTTGATCCCATGGTTGAGGCTGACCTGGTGTAGCTGGCAAGGTGTGCTTTTCATAAGATTGCTAAAGGCTGGAGGAAGACTTGGGGGAGGTGGTTTTCTCCCCCATTTGCCTGGACCCGGACTATTTTCTGCTTCTTTCTTGCCACAAAAGGAGTCATTTGTTTAATTTTACAAAATGTTACTGAAGCTGTTGGAACTGAAACTGCAGCCCACGTCTTCTTGATAAATGACTGTGTGTATTCCTGGAAGGAAGTTAAAACAGGGCTGTGTTATATTTGGTATCTCCCGAAGCACTGAGGCTACTCTGAGTACAGAATGTGCTCCGAGAGAGACTCATTTGCCACTGCAGAGCTTGATGTGATGAGATTTGTCAAGTCGTTGTTTCTGCTGGAATTCACTTAGGCTTCCCTGTCTCTCCTAAAGGCGTTTGCTTATATATTTTAGAGTTATGTCTTTGAACTGGGGCACCATAAAGGCAAGTCAAAAAGCCTAAAACCAGGATTAAATTCCAAGCAACGAATGTGCTTATTGTAAGGTGGAAACACAGAAGTGAAGCACCCGTACAACAGGTGGAAATATTACTGAGCCGTTTCCCTGAGCGCGTTCACGCTTTTGGTAGCAACGGCGTTGGGATGATCTGTATGTTTGGGCATCAGCAGGGTGGGTTTTCACTTCTCTCCGAGGGTGCCGTCTCAGATGGCATGGTGGTGGGTTCCTGCAGGAGGCAATTCTGGGAACTTCAGTAAAAATGAAGATTTATCTTTTTTTTTTTTCCCCCTGTTCATTTCTGGTTTTGTGCTGTTTCACTTGCTGGGCTTGAAGGGCCTCTGGGTGTAATGCTGCAGGGAAAGGTGGGATGGATCAGCACTCCTGAAGAAACACTCAGTTGTTTTACTGGATTCGACACTTTCTGCATCCTGTTTTCTCCCCTAGAGTGTTTTTTGAGTGAATGTAAACTAATACCGGATCAGTCGTTAAAATCAATGAAAAACTATTTAATATAAACATTTTGGTACCGGCTTGATTAAAATAAGCAACTGTTATAAGGAGCACCGGTCCTGGTTTGTGAACAGTGGTTTTTCTGTTCCTCTGTATAATGCATAAAGCATGTGGAGCTGTGTGAGAGCTTTTTTTGTACGCTGTACTTTGAGGTATTTCGTTTTCAGTTCTCTGAGCTTTTGTGTCAGCTGGGAAGGGAGGGTGTAGGAGTAATGTGTAAAACTTTGTTTGGCCTGATTAGTCTCAAATCCTGACAAATAGCTTGTTAGTGGGTATTTAAATGAAAGCTTGAACTTTGTTTTTCCCTTTTGAAAGCTGAGAAGATCCTAGTTCTGAGTTCATCCGCTCCTGATACCCTTTGTTTCTGGTTTCTACGCAACTCTTCAGCAGAGCGTAGGCAAAGCGTAGTTGACGTAGACTTTGTGCAAGACGCGCCATGTGAGTATTGCACCCAAAGTCATTGAGCTGTAGCGTGTAGCTGCAGAAACGTTTCGTGTCGTGATCTGAAGGTGCAAATGTTGAACTTCTGCTGTCTTTCTCCCTGTACCTATAGTGATGGAAGAAAGCGTCCTTGGTATTTTTAGGTGGAAGGCAATTTGAGATATTTATTTGTGAGGGAGGTGCGCTATATATGCATATCTCTTTGTTTAATGATAGTGGGTAGGAAGCATGAGTGGCAGGCCATTCGCATCTCGCTGTCTTTTTTGTGACTGTCGGTCTTGTAGGCAGCTCCTGTATTCCTTCCCTCTCCTCCTCTGATCCTGCATCTCCATCGCTCCTCCTTTTTTGACTGCATTTCTCACATGTCCCCATTCCTCCTTTTGCTCCGGTGGAGATAAAGACCACTCTTTTCTAGAAAAAGCCATGTTTTCTGTCCGACAGGTTTGCCCACGGAGCCTCACGGGTCTCTCTCTTTCTCTCTGTTGGTTGCTGCTGCAGAGCTGTGGAATGCTGTGAAGACTCACTGCCCTGCAGCCATAGGCAGACTCCTCTCCGGATTATCTCCATCCGAAGGAAGCTCGTATCCAAGAGGTATCAATTCACGTTTTACCTGTGCCCTCGAATTGTAGCGCTTGAGTTTAGATACTCCTTCAAACACCTTTTCCCCTGCTCCCTCCCTGGACAGAAAAGCTTTCGATGCCATAGAGATTGCAAGTGTTGATTAACAAGTGCTGGTGTTTGGTATGGGTTGGACCCTTGTTTATATTAGATGAGCTTTGGTACAGAATTGTGTTATGTTTTACACTAAGCAAGTAATTTCTGGGTCAAGAAATGCATAAGCTGAAACTCCAGCAACACTGTGTGTCTGAATCATTTTGTGTCAATTTATAAAGTTAATAAATCTAAGGTAGTCAGCAGACTGGAGTAGAGCACACAGTAGGTATGTGCTACTCCCATAAAGAAGTGTGAGCATTAGGCTTTTTAGTGTTTATTAGCCTTAATATCTTCTTAGTAAAGAATTTATTTTTGTTTTATATTAAAAAGAAGGCTGGGTCAAAATTAGTGGCTTGGCAAAGGCATGATTCCTGGTACAAATTTCAGTTGTTTGCCTGTAGACAAATTATTTTCTAATAGTTTATGTTGCAGCCTTTCAGAAAAGAAAGCTGGAAACATTTTTCTTTAAATATAAACTTTGCAGTGTAATATGGTCTGTAAATTGGTTGGGGCAGGTTCTATCTTAACTATTTATTTTTGTATATGGTGCCTGGCATCATGAGACCTGAACAGGTCGAGCCCTCTAGGCATTTATATATAAGAAAATAAAAAATGTTGTGATAGCGGTGTAACATAATATACAACTTGCTATTCAATACGAACACACCACTTCAGGAAATCCCTGTGCTGCACACGGTTGCGGGCTGGGAAGTACGCTGGGCAAATGTCACTGCGTGCCTGCCCTGTGCCTAGATTTTCCCCTAAGTATTCACACTTGGTTGTTGCTGCAGAGAAGGCACTGGGATAGCTGAAGTGTCAGTCTGACCCAGTCCAGCTGTTCTTGTGCAGGAGTATGGAAAAACAGGGTTGACTCATTTTCCCCCCCCCCCCCCCCTTTTATATGTTTTGCTGCTTGCTTAGTAACATGAACTTTAAATGTCAGCTGCCCGGATGCCCACTGAGTGCTCTGCTCCCATTCAAGTCAGATTTGCCAAAAACCAGATGCAGACAGACAGCAACAGTGCTCTCTGCTCTTGGATCTGCTGCACTGCACTGGGATTGAACATTTAGGCGTGCTGTTGCCCTTATCCTCCCATTATTTTAGCACGCAGAAGTGCTCCAGCCCTGCTTTGGGAAAAACCTGTCCTGATTAGGTGCCTGCTCTTTGGGTAGGGATAAAACCAGGCTGTTGTTCCTTCCTCATCCCACCCTCAGCAACTCCACCTGTCTTTGGTGGGATGGGAGAGAAAGTGCCAAGCATTTCAGAAAAGCTTTGCTTCGTCCTTGCTTGTGCCAACCTTGAAGCAACAACAACGGCCCCCTTTCCACCTCCCTCTTCCCCTTTTTGTTGTGTATCGTGCTAGAAAAAAGCATAAAGGAAAAAAAAAAAAGGGACTTTGCTGCTGCTCCTGTCCCCTTTTTCTGCGTACTGTCCCGCAGATTTCCACGTTGAAGCAACAGTAGGGGACACAGTTGGGGCTTTGCTGCTTTTTCTGGGCCTGAGAAACAGAGCTCCACGGCTGCAGAAGGAAGAGAAGCAAAGCCAAGGGTGTGCATTTGATGGGTTGTGAGGTAGGGAGAAAGCAGAGGTGGGGAGGATCTGGAAGACAAGATGTTTTTTCAAATGAGAATATGTTGTTAAGTGTTAGTTTTGCATGAGAAAGACGCCTTCTGGTCCAAGGGACTCCTGGTCTAATTCAGCTCCAGATTAAGTAAATTAAGTTTCAGCTTTGTGTGTGCTCAGTGTCTGAGCTCCCAACCTGGGTCCCTGGAGATCTCAAGAGTGGAACTGATGGAGCCTGGGGAGATCTGGCTGACTAGCTGCTGGTTGTCCTCTTCAAGCTGATCGGAATTGGTGTCCAGGCTGTGACTGCGCTGCTTGGGATCTCCACCAGCCACTTCAGACATTTACTTTTCGGGTGTCTTTATCTTGGGTTGAAACTCTCACTTTTAGACTCATGATGGTAAACAATGTTCAGAAATCAAAAGGCGGAAGAAATTGAGTTAAATTCTTGAATTGTGTGCGTGCCTGACCTCTTAACTTAGTTTACTTAGTTTAGGTTATTTCCTGCTCAGGAAGTACTCCACTCCCCCAAGTCCTAAGTGGAATTCCAGCAATTAAATAGTTAATCACCCTGTGTGTGTCTGTGTTTGTGTGTGTAAAATCCATGTGTATCTAAAAATACCTCTCTTACCTGTGTAATGGTCTGGTTTGATGTAAATACTTTTAAATGTGCTTTTACGTTAGGCTGTTTTTTATACAACGTGTGTGAGTGGAATTTGGCGTGCGGTTAACTGGGCCTGGACTTTATATATTTGCTCCATTCACCTCAATGTTTCTGAACTTATGTGGAAAATTTCTGATCTTTAGTCTCCTGACCGTTTATGCCAGTGTGGTGGGGTCCATTTTGTGGTCTTCATTGTGCTGGGAATGCACCGAATCCAGAAGTTAAAGTGAAGGGTACTTCTGTGCTGTTGGGGCCTGACTACCTCACTTTGATTTTCTTTGGTGCTACATGAGCAAATTCTTTGTTCACAGATCTTAAGTTTTCTTGAATTACCAGCTCTGTTTTGGAGAATAAATTTCCTTTCAGAGAACATATGATATGGAAGGTGATTTCTGTCAAGCCAAGTTATGTCTGTGTCCAGCTCAGGGCTCCTCAGCATGGGACAGACACGGGGCTGTTGGAGCGGGGCCAGAGGGGGCACAGAAATGCTCCGAGGGCTGGAGCCCCTCTGCTGCGAGGCCGGGCTGGGAGAGCTGGGGTTGTTCAGCCTGGGGAAGAGAAGGCTGCGGGGAGACCTTATTGCGGCCTTTCAATATGTAAAGGTGGCTTCTGAGAAGGACAGAGAGAGACACTTCACCAAGGCCTGCAGTGACAAGACAAGGGGCAACAGTTTTAAACTGAAGGAGGATAGGCTTAGACTGGACATAAGGAAGAGGTGTTTGATGCTGAGCGTGGTGAGATACTAGAAGAGGTTGCCCAGAGAAGTTGTGGATGCCCAGTCATTGGAATTTTTCAAGGTGAGGTTGGACAGGGCTGTGGGCAACCTGATCAAGTGCAAGATGTCCCTGCGCATGGCAGAGAGGTTGGACTAGGTGGTCTTTGAAGGTCCCTCTTCCAACCCAAACCATTCTGTGATTCTACGTAGGTCCCAGGATCCTATGAGACATCATGCAAGTATTTAAGAGTGAAAGGAGATCCCTGTCCCTTGTTCCGGGTGGAGCCTAATGATGGTGATACCAAGGACAGTGGTTCATGTTCCCTTTTTTCATTTGGGTCGTGTTTAGAGGAGGGAAATAGGTCATATTAGAACATTAACAGTGTTTTAAAATGTAACCTCTTATCTAGTCTGGACATGTTGTGGGTTTTTAGCATGTTTATTTCCATGTGCTCCATGACACAGCTGTGTCTGTGAACATGCTTCTGAGTTAGGAGCACGCTGCTCATCCACACGGCTTGGTGTGACTGTATCTACACTGCAGTAGTGTGTAAGCAGACGGAGCATAAACTGGGGCTCAGGAATGTTGCCTGGTGCTTCAGAGCTCTTTAATTTGGTGATATTTCAGTCTTAGATTCTAAGAGATGAACCTGGTAACTGGTGAGGGAATGGCTGAGACCCTTAACTTGAGGTTGCTGGTGTTCTGATTCAGATGGTGGTCTTGAGGGAAGAGGGTCTTGCTGTTGTCTGTGGGGTTTAAGGGTTTGGTTGTGAGGACGAGTCAGAGGACTGGTGTTTTCCACCATACCACATCACCGACTCCGTGCTGAGTGTGTGACATGCTTAGGAGTTTCCTAAGGATGCTCTTACAGTGAGCGGGATCAGCCGCCTCGAGAGCAGAACTCTCCAACGTGTTTCTTCTGCTCTTGTTGCTTTTGGTTTTGCCCAGCAACCTTATGCCATATATTGGAAGAAGCGGGAAAGTGGACAGTCTTGGTTCATAGTGGAGAGCGTAGGTACTCAAGAGGTGGGGGAGTCACCATCCTTGGAGATGTTAAAAAAATGTGTAGCCATGGCCCTTGGGGACATGGTTTAGGAGGCCTGGGGGTGTTGGGTTGCGGGTTGGCCTTGATGATCCGAGAGGTCTTTTCCAACCTTCATGATTCTGTGATTCTACTCTTCTTTCTCTTAAGCTGTATCTCCTTTGTCTTTACATACAATTGAAGAGTCATGGAGCAGCAAGGCTCCCTTAAATGTACCTCATCTGAGTCCCAAGTCCCACAAGGTGTTGGATTTTTGTTGGATTCCCTTTCTTCCCTCTCTCGCATGTCAGTCACAAATATTATAGCGTTTGGAAGGCTTTGGGATCTGTAATTACTTTGTCCATCCTTGCTTCATGGGAATTTTCACTTCCTGAGAAGATTTTTGTTCCTTTGTGAACATTACTACAATGCTGGATGTGTCAGCGAGAGGAAACCCCCTCCCTGATGTACCTAAATATGCTGTAATGTATCACATAGGGAACCTTCTTCCCTGCATGAGGTGATGAATTTATAAAGATTAATGACCCAGCATTTGATCCCAAGCAGCATTCATGCAAATGTTTCTCTTAGTCAGGTCTACTTCCTTAAAAAAAATCCTCTTTTAATGTTTTTGCCTCAGTATTTCGTGGCAGTCGCAGTCACTGGCTGATGACACGCACGTGAACTGCGACTGCGGGTCCCCAAGCTGGGCTGTGTCACTCCCCAAAGCCAGTGCAGCTCTCCAGATGGAACCGGCAGTGTCCTTTGCCTGTCTGGGGTGCGTGATGGATGCTGTGCCACAGGGATGCATTGTGATCGAGTGTCAGGATAGGAACATCAGCCTGAACATCCCACGATGATTAGTTTGGGGCGTAGAGGAATTATTTTATTGACAAAGCAGCTTCATGATTCTTTATGGCTCAATACTGCTGATAAACAGTAATTGTGAGGGGAGTGAGGAATCGTTAGGAAGATGACATTTCCCATAACAAGGAAAAAAAAATTAACTGTCAAAAACTGATTTAAAATAAAAAGAAGGTTTTAATAAGATTTATGGATATAAGCAGCAGAGAGGATCTCTGACACCAGACTTATCAAGATGCTCTGGACTGACTTTCTACTTTTGATCTACGCGTTTATGTGCATATTAAAGATGCAGTTAGAGTCTCTTTTCTTCCTCTGAGTCTAGGATGTGAGTTGTATTGAATCTTTTCTTAAAAAATCGTGTATGTATCTTGAAAGATTTGTGGCCTTGACATCTTTTTGGACTGAGGTTTACCACATGGGTATCTTTTTGTAGCCCTGCGATAGCTGCTTCTCTTAGAGGCCAGGCTGATGTCCAGCGGACTTGCAAAATGAAAGTCCCAACTGGCTGCTGCACAGAGAGCAGAATGGATTTCAGAAACAACAGAAAAATGGAGATCTGTGTTTCCTGATGAGGGGAAGAAACAAAACCCTAATGAGAGCTCTTCAAATGGTGCATCGAGACGAGTGCAGCATGCTACGGAGAAGCTGCTGAAGGGCCCAGCCGCATGGGCGATGGTAGGAGATCTACCTGAAGACCAATTTTTCTATTCCTGCTGAAGCAGTGCAATACCTTGCTCAGTTCTTGCAGCCTCTGTGGCTGAGCTGAGTTTATAGGGAAGCATCCAGTATGTTCCCTTCACCTTTCTGTAACGCCTTCCCGCAGTGTTCGCTCCACATTTCTGCTCTCACAAAAGCCGTGCTGGAAGCGGTGGCCTTTCTTTCAGATGTATAATTTACCACCTCTTCCCGGTGTGCCAGCCTTGTTTGTATTGATAAACGCATGTTCTCTGTGTACAGCCTGCAGATAATTCTGCTCGATGAGCACAATGCTGCTAAATATACCTGTTTCTGATGAAGTGCATTTGAATTTGTGCGTTTGGTTAATAAGCTACACCTTTCACAGATTCTTTTGTTAACTCATAAAAGCTGCGTGTTCTGATTTATAGTGCCAAAAGGGGTAAACTGACATTAAAAGCATTAATTAGTCTTGGTTGACTGCACAAAGAATAGAGTTGGTGTGAGTCAGCTTTTGATTTAGCCCTTTGTGGGCCTTTGATTTTTGCCTAAGCTTGTTAAAGGGTCTGTATCTCTGGCTTTTTCATGCTAGATTGTATAATTAGAGTTTAGCGTGAAATACTGTGATTGGGCTTGAAGAGCAAGAGCCTTGTACAATTATAAGCAATAAAGTTGTAAAGCAATTGCCAGAACTTTATGTATATTTTAATAGAGGAATGTTCTTTTTAACATGTGAATGTGATAACTTGGTATTGTTAGATTTACAGTAACGATATCCAGAGGATTTGTTGTAAGGTGTGGGTACCCTTGGTAAACCTCGGAAAGGATATGTTCTCAAGAGCCTTGGATTGGCCTGTTGTGCAGTACTGTGACAGCACGTGAACGTAATGGAAGTTTAGTAAACGGCACCACAGGTAGCACTGATGTTTTATCCTTTCCTCTACCCATTTCATAGACTCATAGCACAGGAGATTCACCATATCCAGTCGGCCATTAGACCCTCACAAAGCCATCACCTGACATTGTAACAATATGAAGGATAGATTTGGAGCTTAAATGTGATATTTTGATTGCCCTCAACCTCTAGGGAGTCTCTCCTCCTCCATGTAGCACCTATGGACAAAATTTCATAGAGTCACAGAATCATTAGGGTTGGAAAAGACCTCTCGGATCATCAAGGCCAACCCCCAACCCAACACCCCCAGGCCTCCTAAACCATGGCCCCAAGTCCCACGGCTACACGGTGGTTGAACCCCGCCAGGGACGGTGACTCCCCCACCTCTCTGGGCAGCCTGTGCCAGGGCCTGACCCCTCTGGCAGGGAAGGCATTTTCCCTCACATCCAACCTAAACCTCCCCTGACACAGCTTGAGGCCGGTTCCTCTCGTCCTGTCGCTGGTGACTTGGGAGCAGAGACCAGCCCCCCCCTCACTCCAGCCCCTCTCAGGCAGCTGCAGAGAGCGAGAAGGTCTCCCCTCAGCCCCCCCTTCTCCAGGCTAAACCCCCCCAGCTCCCCCAGCCGCCCCCCAGCACACTTGTGCTCCAGACCCTGCCCCAGCCCCGCTGCCCTTCTCTGGACACGCTCCAGCCCCTCCAGGCCCTTCTTGTCCCAAGGGGCCCAACCCTGAGCCCAGCATTTGAGGTGGGGCCTCCCCAGGGCCGAGCACAGGGGCATTTCATGCAGCCTAACAGGAAACAAACCCAGACCTTGCAGCATTGTCTGGGTTTTACACTTGGAATTCCTACATTGTAACATTTATGAGCATATTTCAGTGTATGGTAGTTTCCCGTAGGATCCAATTCTAGCCATCTACTCTCTGCACAAAAGTTTGAAAATTAATTGAAATGCATATCATAGGCTCAGGTTTTTTTTCTAAATAGACCTTCCATAATTATGCTTGACTGCCAAAAAAACAATACTGTAGGTATACTTTCAATAATTGTCTCTGGTTTGTTTTTGAATTAAGATTTCCCTCTGTCTGTATAAAGTTTTCTCCTGTCTTAGATGTTATCACATTAACTGCTCTATAAAATGAATGTTGGACTGGGTTTCCATCCAAACTTGTTAATGCTTGTGATTAAAGAGGCAATAGTTGCCCGGTGTGGTACCTTCAATACATTTCCTTTCTGCAATAGTGTGTGTTTAATATAACAGTTGGCCGTGCGCATGTGTGATGTTGCTAACAGTGACCCACTGTAGAAATGTTTTTTAAGCATGCAAATGAGTCCCTAGATGAGGGAGAATGGTGGAATACATCTAAAGGAGGCTGGAGTGAGGGGGGGGTTGGTCTCTGCTCCCAAGTCACCAGTGACAGGGCGAGAGGGAACGGCCTCAAGCTGCGTCAGGGGAGGTTTAGGTTGGGTGTGAGGGAAAATGCCTTCCCTGCCAGAGCGGTCAGGCCCTGGCACAGGCTGCCCAGAGAGGTGGGGGAGTCCCCGTCCCTGGCGGGGTTCAACCACCGTGTAGCCGTGGGACTTGGGGCCATGGTTTAGGAGGCCTGGGGGTGTTGGGTTGGGGGTTGGCCTTGATGATCCGAGAGGTCTTTTCCAACACTAATGATTCTACTATTCTATGAAGGTCCTCAGCTTAACAAAAAGCCGTCCGTCGTTTCTTGAATGTTTCATGTGTGTACAATGACATACTGATGTCTTCTATTGCAATTTGTATTTTAAAAGATGCTTGCGCTGTGAAGTTGTCTGCCTTCCTCTGTAGGCCAGGTCAAGGTTTGGCAGCTTTGAAAACATAATAGCGTATGCTTTTCCCTCCTCTCACCATTAATTTTGTCAGTAGAAACCCAATAGCAACTGGAGCCTGTGTCTGCAGGTAGATATTAATGATGGTTTTACTAGAGGGTGTCATGGCTCGCTGCTGGAGAGACTCTCCTGGCTTCTGCTGGGGTTAGGACACAGTGAGAGCTGTCACGTCTCCCCAGATACCCTCGTGCTTAGCTCCTAAACCTACGATGTACCGTTCAAAACGCATCCACGTGCTACCTTTGGCCCCATGGCTGAAAGCTGCCAGACTGTGGACTGGTGCGTGCCCACACTTTGCTGTAAAGGCACTGCCCTTTTCCAACCCTATGGAAAACTCCATTCTGTTTTAACTAACCAAATTTCGGTAAGAGAAGGTGGAAAAGGACCTCTGATTCTTGGCATTTCAGCAGAGTTGTAAGGCAACGCTAGGGTGGGTTTGGGGATTTTTTTTTTTTCATCTTCCTCTTGTTCAGTCGTTGCTTCAATCCATTGGAAATGGCAATGAAAACAGAGAGGCATTGCAAAGAGTTGTGATTATCATTCTGCCTGGTCCAATAAAGGGTTGGCATTAGAAAGAAACGTGTATTTGTTAAATGACAAATTAGGACTGATGAGGTTTTTTTTTGTTTGTTTGTTTGTTTTAATTGACAAGTTGCAATTTAAAAATCAGAGAGCTGTACGAATCATTAAATCGCAGAATATTTAACCAAGTGTCAAATTTTGGGTACCCAGCACTACATGGTGGGTCTCCAGGTTCTTTATGGGGATAATACGACAAAACAGCCGCTGCACGCGGGTCCCCAGAAGCTCTGCGTTGCCGTGTCCTCTGCAGCAGGACAATGGTTTGCACCTCTCAGTGAGGCCAATGATGAGAGCCGGTACTCAAACCTCTGCTTGTGCTTGAGTGGGAGTTGTGTGTTTGCTCAGAGACGGATGCAAAAGAAGCATTTCCAGAAGATTAAAAAGCGTGGCCTGCCCAAGTACGTACCTGTGTTAGCGCTGGCAAATGCACGTGCTGCTTCACCACCAAATTAGTCTCCGTTCCTGAAGGATTTTTGCAAGGATTTGCCTGCTGAATATCATCCTCTCGTTCATTATCATCATTGTTCCCTCTTGCTCGGGCTTTTTCTTTCATAATGTAAACAATTTCTAATGGTTCCTTCCTTCTCTGCTATCAAATAATGGCAAAAGAGAAAATTAGTAATATCTGAAGACTTATTTTTCATGAGGCAGGTTGAGTTTTATAATAAAAATGATTGCTCCTTGCCTGCTTGGTTAGACATTAATGATAATTTGTCATCTCTGCAATATTTGCTTTTCAGAAAGAGTTTAAAGCATATCCTTCTGCTTCAGATATTGAGTTTGCTCATGATTATTAGTGTAAGACAAGGCATGCGATATGCTATGGGGACCGGCCAGGAGAAATTTCCCCTTTCCTGGGAAGCTCGTAAATTAGAGTAGAAGATGGTGAATTAATGATTTGGGCTAATTTAGCTGAGTTTGGGGAAAGGCCAGTCTTTAACAGGGATGGGGGCCACAGGATAAATCAGAAGAGGGCTGTGCAGGCAGGGCAAGTGGAGGGCATGGGCAGAACAGCGAGGAGGTCCTGGCATTGAGTCTTGGCAGGAAGATGCTTTTATTTTCATGAGCCTTGTTAACATGGCTAACCTAATTTCTGCAAATGTATTGCAGAGCTAGGTGGTAGGGGAGGCAGAGCAATTCTGCAGGGAGTGTAGTCTTAGATTCATTTAGAATCAGGAGTTAGACTTAAAGCAAGAATTAGGATTTAACCATTTCTTTTCAAATCCTGATATCCTAGGGAAATCGGGCTTCACACTCTCCGTGCAAGCATTTCCATTCTGCAAACTTGGGAAGTCTGATAAGGGAAGGAGACGTCTCGGAGATGATTAAGTTCTTCTAGGTCTCGTGAAAATACTGCAAGTTAAAGGAAGAAGGCGTTTTGTAAGTGGGTAATGTGGCAACATGTATTCACACACAAAGTGCCAGAAAACCTTCAGTGATCTGATAAATGCCCTGTCATGGCAGAAGCTTTGTTTCAAGTTTCCGCTTGACCAAAGTCAATCGATGTGAGAAATAACTCCATGGGAAACGAGTGTTCAAGGAGCTCCTTGTTTTTAATTTTCTCTGGGTATTTTTTTTTTTTTGTGTCATTGAATCAGCTCATCATATATCTCAAGTTTTTTACTCTAGGAAAAAAGGTGAAAGAAATTTTGAGTGATGAGGTAAGATTATGAGAGTTAGGAGAGGGGTAGCTGCGTGTCATTTCAGAAGTGTTGCGTCTATTCGAAATACACCCTCCAAGAAACCTTAAAATAGATATTTAGTCTTTCATTTCCTCCAAAAACCCAAAGTGAGACCTGCTGCTTGGCAATTTGTCCAGTTTTCTTCAGGAAAAGGTAGTGGAAAGAGAATCTCCAGGATTTTGTTTAATGGGTTTTAATTAGACTGGTGAAGGGATTAGGGAGGACTAGAGGCAGGTTAGGAAGCTCTTGTAACAGGTCTTACACAACCAAGAGAGAGGAGAACTCTCTCTGCCTTGCTTTTGGTTTTGGTTGGGGTTTATTTACTTATTTATTTGAATTAAAACAATTTGAAAAATTTTAGTAGCACTTATACCCTAGAAGAAATCCTATCCATGCGTTTGAATGGCTAAATACGGAAAATGAGACATTGGGAATCCAACTGTGGGCCTCGGGAGCTGTCGGTGGTTGTGGAGGACTTTGGAGTATTGAACTGTAAATGTCCTCTCCATATTCAGGGAAATGGAAACTGCCTCTAAACTGCATTTTTAGCAAAACTTGGTCCCTAACGGCAACACGGACAGACCTAAATGACAAATATCTTTAGCGGCATGGAGATATTTAAGAGCTGGTTCTTCCCTCACTTATCTGTCAGTTTGTTTAGGCTCCCAAGTTTGTTTCTCCTGCAGCAGTTGATAACATCGTTAGCGCTTGAAGCAGGGTAAAGAATGCGGCGCCTTGATCCGGTGCAGTCGCTGTTGATACTCCTGCCTGGAGAAGCAGCAAAATGCTTCAGGCCCGAGCTCAGGTTCTGACAGGTTAAAACATTTCTATTTCCTTGAAAGAACTGTTTGCCTTTCTGTCTTCCCCAACGCATCTGGGTCCTTGGGGCAGTGAGTTGCCGGACAGATTTTTGGGTAAGAATGAAAGCCTTGGAGCTTCTGTTTTGTTTTTCTCTCTCAGCCAGCACATCCTTAGAAACAAGTCCAGCGTGTTGGGACCACCGGTGCGCAGGGCATCGTACCGTGTGCCCGTACAGCCAGGAGAGCGTGAGCCCATCACCTCGTTGCAGCCGCAGCCTGAGGATGGTTATTCACAGCTACCACAAATGTTTCCGTCTTTGACTTGCCGTCATTTGTTTTCCTTCCCCACTTGAAGGAAGTGGTTCTTTCCAGTATGAGAAACATTATATTGACTCATCTACTTCGTTTGCTGAAGTAGCACTTTGAAGTGAATCTTTTGAAGTTTCTTATATGATCTGGGATTCGATTAGACCACCTTTACCCAGCAGCCTCATAGCAGGGATTTTATTTGGGAGAATCTTGCTAGCTATTTCAGCTCCAGCAAGTATTAGCAGCCCTTCCTTCAATTTTAAGGCTATTGCCTGCTCAGATAGTGCAGTACTTGAGGGAGAGGAATCATACCGATGCCTAATAAAAACAAGTTCAAGCTACAGTGGAATTGATTCAGATAAAGGAGGAGAGGGCCTCTTTCTTGAAAACTTTATATAATAAAGTCCACTCTGTCCTTCTTCCAGAGATCTGTGCTTAGATTGCTGTTTTCAAGTAGAGATGTTGAATAACCTAATAATGCCAGGTATACAAAATATTCAGCTGGTTTTTTTAGAATATATATCTTTTTTAATGTAAGGGGAAGGAAGGAAGGAAGGGGAAGGCACCTTTTAATTCTGCCGGTTTTGATCCTAACTCGCACGGTTTTCAACATTCACTTTTAATACTTGACTAGTGCTTGAGCATGCAGACGTTATGGGGTCATCCGTGGTATCAGCAGAATCTCGCTGGTCAGCTTTTTGAAGCATGTCTCTAGCGTTAAGACTCAAACTGGAAAGGTAATCCGCTCTGGAGCTTTGACCTACTCTCAAAATTACTTTCTTCTGCTCTTTTGAGCCTTTGGGTTCTATTCCGGTGTGTTTTTTCCCCTTCATCAAGACAGCTGGCTTAACTGCTGTGACTGCTAGGCAGAAATCTTACTGTCCTGTCTTACAGACCTCCTTCTCTTCAGTTCCTTCATAATAAAGTAGTTTCTGGAACAGGGTCAGGCCTTTAGCCCAAAGTGTCTTCTAGCTTTCATATCAAACGAGGACCAGCACAGCCAGCTTTCTGCCCTAATCCCTCTTCCCAAAGACAAAGACATAGGCACTGTGTAGATATCGCTGTTCGAAAGATTTTATTTGCTTTTTCCCGTGTGTTATTTCAAGGCGAGGGTTCCGTCTTTCTCCTTTTCATCCCACGTAACAACCCCCAAAGCCTCCCAATCTACCTTTGCTCCATGGGCGAACTCCCACGTACAATTTGGGACAGAAGTGTATGGTTTGGGAGTAGGTTGTCTGCGCCCCTTTGGAGCAGAGTCAATGAAACAAGATGTGGCCAGTTCTGGCTGGTGGTCCTTGTGGTGGATGGGCCAAGAGTTTGTAATTTAAAATATCTTTTTTTTCATAGCAAATGCTGTATTCGGTCACAAAACGCGTATACAACAGCCGCCAGCTGTTCTTAACCTTTTATACTTCTTTTATGGCTCACTTCATGCAACAGCCTTTCCTTGGTTCCATGTTGTACATCCTTTCAGTGGGGGTGTGGATCCTTACAAGCTACAGATTTTGAGCAGGAAAAGCTAACAACTTAGCTGGTTTCCTGGTCCTTTGAAATTTTCCTTCTACTGATGGCAGGTTTTGACCTTTTTTTTTTTCTTTGGAAGTGTTCTGCTGCGAAGTTTAGCTGATGAGAGATCATTAGGATCCTAGTTATCCTTGGATGTAGTCTACTTCTGTAATGAAGAGCAGGTCAGGTACAAAAGTGTTGGGAAGACTGAAGGCAAATTGGTAGAGGAGCACAAGCTGCCTTAAGAATGTTGTCACAAATTCTTTTGCCCAATGTTCTCCCCCATTTTGGAGACAGGTTCCTTACACATATTTATTTTCCATTTTTTTTATATTGAAGTGTGGAAACAGTGGTCTCCACTTCCACCAAAGCAGCCAATGCATTCTCTTGCAGATGTGAAAGGCTTTTCCCAGTTTGTCAGCCTCCCTGAGGCAGCACGTGTTGGATCCATGAAGGTGCCGGCCGTACTCATCCCCACACCGAGCCCCATGGCTGGCGTGAATCTGTGAATAAGGGAGATGCTGCTCTGAGAGGAAGAAATGTCAATAGGTGAATTAGAAGTTTAAGGGCTGCAGTTAGATGTAGCGAAAATGTAAATGGGAGAAAACCAAACAAACTTGAGGCCATCTTGGCACCGCAGCGCATGCCTTTTGCTGTCTGTCAGTCTTTCTGGGTGTCACAGCTGGGGAAAAGGAGACACATTGTTTTGTGTCTTGTATACAGCTGAGTTGAGAAGGCCCTGGGGGTGCTGTTGGACAGCAAGCTGACCCTGAGCCAGCACCGGGCCCTTGGGGCCAAGGGGGCCAGCGGTGCCCTGGGGGGCATGGAAAGGCGTGTGGCCAGCAGGGCGAGGGAGGTTCTCCTCCCCCTCTGCTCTGCCCCAGTGAGGCCACACCTGCAGGGCTGCGGCCAGTTCTGGGCCCCCCAGTTCAAGAAGGGCAGGGAGCTGCTGGAGCAAGGCCAGCGCAGAGCTGCCAAGGGGATCAGGGGCTGGAGCATCTCCCTGGTGAGGAAAGGCTGAGAGACCTGGGCTTGTTCAGCCTGGAGAAGAGAAGGCTGAGGGGGGTCTCATCAGTGCTTATCAATATCTGAAGGGTGGGTGTCAGGAGGATGGGGCCGGGCTCTTTTCAGCGGTGCCCAACGCCAGGCCAAGGGGCCACGGGCACAAGCTGGAACACGGGAAGCTCCACCTGAACATGAGGAGAAACCCCTTTGCTGTGGGGGTGCCAGAGCAGGGGCACAGGCTGCCCAGAGAGGCTGTGGGGTCCCTTCCCTGGAGACATTCACCCCCCGCCTGGACGCGGCCCTGTGCCCCTGCTCTGGGGGTGCCTGCTCCAGCAGGGGTGGGACGGGGTGAGCTCCAGAGGGCCCTTCCAGCCCCACCAGCCTGGGAGTCTGTGAGCATATAATTTCTAGTTAAAAATAAAACACAGCTTAACTTCAAGACTGCAAGTTCAAAAAGCATAATGGGGCTGTACATCACTAACCGCACTTCCATTTTGTTCTATATACACGTGAGGCCTTATCAGAAATATTTCTGTCCAGGTTTTTCTCTCTCTAGAAATAGCATTCGTTTTGTGAAAGGTGTCTTAGACTGAGGGTGAGGGCAATTTGGGGGGATTTAATTTCTTACATACTCAGCCACCTAAAAGTGAAGCACCTAGTTCCTCGTCTAGGCTCCTCTCATAGTTCGTGGGGACACATAGACATCTGCAGCAAATGGTCCTCCCACCTGCTGTAGACAGTTGTGTTAAAATAGGGTGAATTTGCCTTTGAAGTTTCTTCGAGTTGGTGATGGAGGACATCTGAACCACTAACATAGCTTAGACACCAAAAATTCAAATGGAGATGGTTAGGGAAGACAAGCGGTACCCTGCCAGTCTTGCCTGCATTGGTGGCCACTAGTGGATCTACACATGTGCTTATGTAAGATATTTGATTAAAATTAGTCTTTATGAGAACCTAAACCAAGTATTGTAGATCAAATGATCTGTCTAGGAGTTGTACATTGGCTTTGAACCTGTTTCGGGTGGCCAGTGTCCTATTTCTCTTTTATTAAAGGGGTCACTGAGAGGACTTAGATCTTGCTCAAGGAAGGAAAACTGATCATAAAAATAACTTCAGTGCACTCTGCTCCAAAAGCTGCTCAAGACGGATGTATTACCATAGTGTAAACTGCAGTCTTGTTTCTGAAGGGACTTCAAAATAGGCGTTTTTTGTTGACTTGACCAAGAAATGGTCATGGCAGCACTCTACGTTTGCAAAGACGCTGTTGCCTTGTCTGTGGGCAGGTCAGGTGTGAAAGGTATTTCTTCAGCAAAAATGCCTGGAGAAGAACTGAAAAAAAAAATTTTGCTGTTCACCAGGAGTTGACAATAAAATGGCTCATCGATGAATTGCGAGGGTTGTTTCACAGGTACTGCTTGAGGATTATTTTTGTCAGTTCATTAAAGGTTTTGTTGGGGGTTTATAAGCTGATAGCTTTGCTTGCTCTGCTGGACTTGGTTTTGGGTCGCTAAATATTTTGCATTTAACGTTCAAGTAAGGAGGGATTTCAGAATCAGTACCCAGTTCTCTCATTGATTTAAAAAGGATTATAGGAAGAAAGTTTACAGACTATGGAAGGTAATTGAGTGTAATGCTGTTGTATAGGAAGACCACTGCAGCTTATTTACCGTCACTTGCTTCCTTGGATGCCTCCCCTTCGTTTAGCCGTCTCTCTGGGCAGATTGATAACGCTGGCATGTCACCAGAGCATCCTCGGACTCCCTTCCCCCAGCTGCCGGCGTGGAGGAATGGCGAGTTCTCATCAGCAAGCCCGCTCGTTGCCTTCCAGAGCGTCTCGCTGAATTCAGTTATGAATCATTGCTTTATTTGTCATGTCAAGCTCCAGCAGGACGGTTTAAAGTGCTTTTAGTCGGCAGTAATTTGAGGCACTCTGCCAAACCGTTCAGTTGTTGTCAGGGCTGGCGGTGGCTGCAGCTGATACGATGATAAAACGCGTCCTGACTGCAGATTATTGCCGCGGTGGCAGGAAGGCTGTTCATTTTTACATGTGGCAGGCAATAAGAGCTAATTAACCAGCGTATGAATTTGTTGGGTTTATCCCTGGGGATTGCAGAGTGGGTGTAGGTATTCGAAACTGTTAATGTATATATTTTACTGTCTTTTGTGTTTTTAAAAACTCATTTTCTGGAGTGTTATTTTACGCCAAAAGTATATCAGCAGAATAGGGGTCTCTGTTGTGCAATCAGAATATTTTCTACACAAGAGGAAATGTGTATTAAATTTTTCTCTTTAAACAGAAATGCAGCTTGCTTTAAGTGGGGAGAAAAGTCTTTTTCCTTCCTTAAAATAATTTCTTGGGGGAAAAAATTACTTTTTGTGTATGAAGGTTTTGCATCTGCAGGATGCCAGCTGAATGCCATGTAGGAATCAGCTGGTGCTAATGATGATTTAAAAAAAAATCAGTATCGCTTGGGCTCAGGAGGTTATCAGTCAAATATTGTTGAGAGAACCTGTTCCGGCGTGCTGCCTTTAATACCTCACCGAGGGGTGTAGTATGAGTAGTGTGGGCAACAGTAAAATCATTAGTTTTTTCTGATCGTTTAACTAAATCAATTTATAGTAGGAATATCTGTGTTGGTAAAATGAGAGGAAGAAATTACCCATGCACATATGTTGTTCTTGTTATCATCCCCCAGCTCCAGACCTCGCTGCCGATGCAAGGAGAGCGTTGCAGGGTGCCTCGCGGCTCTGCCTTCAACTATATGTATTTTTTAAAGAGTTCCTCCTCCTTTCTGCTGCTTTGATTCTGCTTTTTCCTTTGAAAGCCAGACACGTAGCTGAACCTTCAGTTCTCATTATCATGGTCATCTTTTGTGTCCATCTATTTTTTAAATTTTTTTCTCAATGCCACCTGTGAAATAGGTCTTGTTTTAAAAAAGAAACCCCAAATGCCAGGTTTACGATCTGGTTTTTGTATCACTCTGCTGTGGCTCGCAAATGAGTGTCAGCCTCAGAATGGGCACAAACAGATATACTAGCTCTTAAATGTTTTTGCAGGATGATAGATTTAAAGCAGCGGGAATGAAAACGTAAAGGTAATGTATCTGAGAAGGGATGTCTTGCATCTGGAAGAATCGGCTGTGCCTTGCTGGAGCTGAGGTACAGGCAATTTTATGAGACCCAAACCAGAGCTTCAAATGCTTCTGTCCTCTCGTATTAGCTTTTTGCCAGAAACTCAACCCAATCAAAATACCAAACCGAAGCACCTCACGTGTAGTATTTGGGAATACTCAGTATGGGATGCTGTTACACCGTTGGGTTGGCTGTTTTCCTGCCTCCCAAAGTTAAATATCCCGGGAGCTCAGGGAACTGTCATCTCATGCTGAAGAATAAGGCACAGCTATGAAAACCTTCACACTTAGTCTCTTCAGAAAAGAAGAATTATAAGGGAAGAAATGGGCCTTTTCTTGGTTGGGGTTAGGGAAGAAACGGGCCTTTTCTTGGTTGGGGTTTGGGTGCTGCCCAGACTAACTGGGCAGTGACATCTGAAGGGGGCAAGCCTGCACTTGGAGGTCCCCTTCCTCTCCTCCGTGCCTCCCCAAGCTCTTCAAGGCGATGACAGGTTTCATGCAGTGACAGATTTAAGGCAGAAATGCTGTTAATTTCTGAAAAAATAAAGTGCGCATTTAATGCTTGTTTTTAATCAGTCCTTTATCTGGCCATTTGATTTTTATTGTGTGGATACAGAAATTGGGGCGTGCAATGAAAGATTCAAGAAGCCCCATCGCAAGTGATTTTGAAATAATCTGTTTCTAGGAGATCCTTTTAATACATTTTATGTCATGTTTATAAGTCCTGGTACTTCAGGTTTGTCACCTTTAAAACGTGTGTGTGTATGTGAATTCATTTTAAACTTTGTGGGATTCAAGAAGAGATTTGAAGCTTTTGCACACAGTGTTTAGTAGTGAGTTCTGCAAACTTGGAGTAAATTGCAATTGAATTTTACTTTGTTCTCTTATCCCTTGTTCCTGTTGTAAACGGCGCAGTAAATAGCGGCATTTAATTTCGTTTCTCATATTGTCTTCTTTTAAGATATTGCTTTCATGCATATTTTTCTCTTGAATTTAAACTGATGCAAACCTTTGTTTCTTTACCTGGGTGAATTTTTCCTGGCATCCAAGTCATCAGCCACTTGAAGTGGAAAAGGAGAAGAGGTGAAGGAGAAGGGAAGGGGGAAAATGTGGGTTCATTGGGGGTGAGTACATGACGCAGCTTCTCTGGCTGGTGACGTTTGGCTTCTTTGTGCTCCCTTCCGTGTTCTTCATCCAGGTCTTGTCACCATTGCTCAGTGTCTTCATATTTTGATAAACCTTTTGTGAAATTATTAACAAAAATATAATTGAGCCCTTTATATTTGTTGTCAGCGGCAGGTGCAACACAATATTATGTAGGAGGATTATTGCCTCTGTTTGAGAGGCTGCCTGACCACTTGACCTTGAAAGCAGCTTGCACTCAGAGGTGCAAGGGGGGTGGAAGAGCAATGAGATGCGGTGTCATTCAGCTTTCAGGGGAATTTTCCCTGTCGCGCACGTCGCTGTAAGTTTGCAGGTGACACCAAGCTGGGTGGCAGTGTTGATCTGCTGGAGGGCAGGAAGGCTCTGCAGAGGGACCTGGACAGGCTGGATCCATGGGCCGAGGCCAGTTGTGTGAGGTTTAACAAGGCCCAGTGCCGGGTCCTGCCCTTGGGTCACACCAACCCCAGGCATCACCCCAGGCCTGGGGCAGAGGGGCTGGGAAGTGCCCGGCGGAGAAGGCCCTGGGGGTGCTGGCTGACAGCCGGCTGGGCATGAGCCAGCAGTGCCCGGGTGGCCAAGGAGGCCACCAGCCCCCGGGCTTGTGTCAGCCCTGGTGTGGCCAGCAGGGGCCGGGCAGGGATGGGGCCCCTGTGCTCGGCACTGGGGAGGCCCCACCTCGAGTGCTGGGCTCAGGTTTGGGCCCCTCGGGACAAGAAGGCCCTGGAGGGGCTGGAGCGTGTCCAGAGAAGGGCAGCGGGGCTGGGGCAGGGTCTGGAGCACAAGTGTGCTGGGGGGCGGCTGGGGGAGCTGGGGGGGTTTAGCCTGGAGAAGAGGGGGCTGAGGGGAGCCCTTCTCGCTCTCTGCAGCTGCCTGAGAGGGGCTGGAGTGAGGGGGGGGCTGGTCTCTGCTCCCAAGTCACCAGTGACAGGGCGAGAGGGAACGGCCTCAGGCTGCGTCAGGGGAGGTTTAGGTTGGATGTGAGGGAAAATGCCTTCCCTGCCAGAGGGGTCAGGCCCTGGCACAGGCTGCCCAGAGAGGTGGGGGAGTCCCCGTCCCTGGGGGGGTTCAACCACCGTGTAGCCGTGGGACTTGGGGCCATGGTTTAGGAGGCCTGGGGGTGTTGGGTTGGGGGTTGGCCTTGATGATCCGAGAGGTCTTTCCCAACCTTAATGATTCTGTGATTCTGTCCTGCTCCAATTTCCCCAAAATACCCACCTTTCATGAACACCTCAGGCATTCGGATGTCTAGCTGAGCGGCCGCGTCGGACACGCACTAGCGTGCTTAGTTTGCAGAGATTTTGTAAGCTGCTGCTAGCCAGGTTGTTCCTTGTAGCTGAAGTCCTCATGATATATGAGCGGGATATATTATTTTATTCAGTATATACACATACCCCATATCTCTTGGCAGATGATTTCACTGGCTGAACTTCTGTCAGGGCTCTCTGAATCTCCCAACTTAATTGTGACTTTTATTAATAATTTCATCTCTGCAGACATTACCTTATCTCTTTCGTTCTCTTTTCCAGTTTTACCTCTGTGCATGAAATACTGCTGGTCCTTGCAAAGGGTCTTGGAGCACCTTTCGGTTACCCTTTTGAGAGCTTGAAAATCCAGTGTTTAATACCGGGCTGTTTCCTATAGTTTTGCTGCTCTCAACGCATGACAGCCCCTTTTTTGCTTATCCTGTAAGTTTAGTTTTTTAATAGTGTCTTGCTAAGGCTTTTATTAATAGCTTTTTGAGGTTGTCTCCCCCAGTTATGGGCTCTTTAGTCATTACTGTATAGCCACAATTGAAGGATTTTGTCTGGGTTATTTTGCTTCCCATGCTGTGTCTGTTTATCTGTGTGGTAGGGCAATGCATTATTACAGCTGGTTTGCCTCACGTGAAATAAGACATTGGGTAACTCCGTGAAAATCCTTAATACACTCGTTTGAGATAAGTACAACTCTTCTGCTGTTATGTAATGAGCTATTTGAATATGATAGTATATTTTTGTAAACATTATGGACAGGTGGTTCTTAGTTTTTTCTGAATCGTTAAGTGAACAATCTTTGGGTTTATTGACTTTAGTATATATTTACTTTGCCTTCCATCTTGTGTTTCTTCAGTAGCACTCTGGAGATGTCTAATCTTTCTATAGTGGAAGAATAATACATGTGGTGTTGACTTTTAATTGGTATATCCACTTTTTAGGTTGTTTGTGTTTTTTGTCTGTTTATGCTGCTCCTGGTTTGGATGTTGACTCATTTGCTTCCCATATCCTTGTTTTCTGATGAGCCTTCTCCTCCCTGCTGTCCTCTTCTCCTCCCATTGGAGGTTTGGTTACATCTCCTCAGGTAGACAACAGGCAGAGTGTATTGTCTTTAATTTTCTCACCTTTTTACTTAAGGCTCTTGCTTATTATTATCCTTATTTTAAAATCCTCCTGTAAATAAATGCATCAAATTTCTGTGTCACTGTGCTTGTTTGTAGTTGAAAACATTGGCTTCTGACATTGTGGCTGTTGGTACGTAGTGACCTCAACTGTTGGTATTTTCAAATCCAATCTTGTTTATGTTGTTTTGGACATTAGATGAAACTAGCCCTAATTCTTAAATGCAATAGAGATAGCTACTTCAAGAAAAAATGCTTAAGTAACCGAGAAATTGCTTCTCTAGACTCTGCTGTGACAGTTGACACCATTTACCTCCTCCAGTGTCAACCAGTTGGATATTGCCAGACCGTGAGCAGTTCCTTTTCCAATAACCAATTTATGGCGTTGAGGAAGGCAGGTTGTTTTTGTGTACTGCAGGATCTTCTTACATAGAGACACCAGAAAAAAGGCAAACTCTCAATTGCTTTGAAGACCGGTGTGCTGGAGAGCTGGTCGTGGGATCTCTTCTTGTCTTTGTGCTGTCCATCGTGAAGTCCACATGCTCATTAGTCTTTCTCCCACATTTCACCAAGTCCCATAGGCATGGCTCAGCAGATGGAAACTCAGCCAGGTGTCAGGAATCATGGCTTTTGGAGATACAGACAGGAAAAAAAAATATTAAAAAGTAGTTTTGAAATGGAGTTTTGTAAAATTGAGTCATTTTATACTGCTTCACACCCAAAAAGCCCATGTGTGCAAGCATCGAATCGTGGAGATCAGAAATCTGCTCATAAGATGCTTCTGAAAAGAGGGTGATTGAACAGATATTTAAGATTAAACAAGATAAGGTATGTCATAAAAATGTAACCATGGCACTCCAAGCAGAAAGTCCTTGGAAACCACTTCAATTGCAATTTTTTCCCTGTCCCAAATAAGCTTTTGTTATTGGCAGTGAAGATCTGGAGTGCTGTTTGTTAGCAGAATTTACGGATGACTGACAGTGTGCTCAGTCCTCTGAGTCCTTGTGTTAAAGACAGTTTTTGCTATTGAAAAATATATAAGAAATCCAGAAAAAAACCCAGGCAGTGTACAATATTCCCAGGTTAGGAACAGCACATGTGACTTTTAATGGTGGATGGTTTGATTCTGGGGTATAGGGGAAGTGATATCTTTCAAATGCATTTCAATGAGAGCCAGAACACTTTTTTTTCCTTTTCTTACTCATCCGGAAACACTTAAAAATGAGCAATTCCACCTGTTTGTCTTGCTGATGACTCTTTTCTTCTAGTATAAGGAAATAGTTTCCTCTTATATTAGCCCATTATCTCATACAGATGTGGAGCAGGTTTCCATCTGCTGCTCTTGGCTAGAGAGGAAATAGTGAAAGAAATCTGGGGGAAGTTGGGGAAAGAAAAGGAAAATTTTAGGTAACTTAAACCACTGAACTGCGTGTCCTGACTTTGCCTGAAATTCCTCATTTTTGGGGCGACAGCGATGAGAATAAGGAAAACGCTGTGCCAGGGCTTGCTGACGGTGGTAGATGAGTGTTGGCTGTACCAACATTTTTGCTTTAGGCCAGCGAAGTCTCTTACTGCCGATAAAATGCTGAGCTGCGGCATGTCGTAACGCCTCCTGTAACTCCGGCAATGTTCACTTTTGATTATTTTATTATTATTAATAGAAGTATATTGGGAAAGCAGTCTTTTGGTCAGGCTGGCTATGCAAAGAGATAATGCTGGTACAGAACATTAGATATACCAAAACCAGAAATATATCTTTCCTGGCTATTACTGAACTTGGAAAAGGTTCAGTAATTTGGGTGGTCTACAGCTGTCTGTAAGTGCCTAAGTCTTTTTTTTTAAAGTGGTAGAAAATCGCAAAATATGTGGGTGAAACGTTATTTTCCCTTAAGTATCGTGTCTACATGAGCCCCACTAAGTGATGGTCCATTGGCAGTGTTAAGACTAATCTAATGACTCAAAGCTACCAATGCAATTAGAGCATATGAAGGATTGGTTTTTAAAAATGATGCTAGCTAGGTGTCTAGCTATTGAAATAGCACATGTATATATTAAAAAAATTAAAAACCAAATTAATAGAATGCCTTTGGGGGCTCCCTTTTCCCCAGAACTGTTGAATCCCTCTCCCAGAATAACTCCCAGCTCTCTCACCTGTGTTTCAGATAACCTTCAAAAAGGGAACTGTCAGATCAGATTTTCTTTCTGCTGGACCCTGCTGATAACTAGAAATCCCCTGGAATTTCTTGGTAGCAACCCTGCGGGATGTGCTCCTCCTGGTGCAGGGACCCGGCAAACTCTAGCCTTGGACAGCTGGAACAGTGAAAAAGGCATAAGTAAATATGTTCTTGAAATTCCATTTTAAAATTAGTTTAGGCAGTTTTCATCTTTAACTCATTTTACAGTTAAAACTTAATTATGAATACTTAAATTCAGGTTAAAGAATCCAATTTTCTTCTAGTTCTGCATTAAACAAGTTGCCAGAACTTACCGGCTGGTAATGAGTTAGGTAGGAATCATTCTCTGAGGCGGCATTGCTAAACTGCAGACTTCATTTACAGATGTAGCCCATTATAGTATTTTTAATACATTAATTTACATAGAATGCAGTTACTGTCTTTCAGAAAAAATTAATCACCCATCCCCTAACTGGACCTATCTATGATTAAACTGAAATGCAAAAATAGGATTCAGGCTTTTTGAAAAAGGTGTGTTTGCCAGACTCTCATCTGAATTTGAACAGGCTGCCCAGAGAGGTGGGGGAGTCACCGTCCCTGGGGGGGTTCGACCACCGTGTAGCCGTGGGACTTGGGGCCATGGTTTAGGAGGCCTGGGGGTGTTGGGTTGGGGGTTGGCCTTGATGATCCGAGAGGTCTTTTCCAACCCTAATGATTCTCTGATTCTATGATAATTGTAAATAGTAGCTTTGAGTTTGAAATTAGTCATGGGCTTACAGTCCTGTTCTACTGATGAGTAAATCAAAGATGGATTTGGGTAGTGTTGTCTATTTTTCTGGTAGTTTGTATGAAATGGGCAACTGCTGAACATAAAAATACCAGCTTGAAATTCATTCATGTGTTTTGTGTTGCTGGAAGTTCAGATTGTACTTGTTGATTTAAAATTGGACATTGAAATCATATGTTGGCAGCGGTTGAAATGTACGGTGTTTACTTGTCATCGGAACTGATTTCATCCTGGAAAACATCGTGTATTTATTTTGCTCAAACCGCTGTCTCATACTTCTGAAGTAGGGGGGGTTTTGCAGCCTGGCTGGGGGCTGCGGTGCTGGGGGGGGATCACTTTGAAGCTATCCCGAACTGACATATCAGTGAAGCACAAAGAAACATTATATGATGTCTCGGATGTAATGTGGAAATTTTAGGTAATAGGGATCAGTCAGAGTAAATTCCAACAAAGCCTTGACAACTCCAAGTCCTTTCTCAAATTATAGCTGATTTCTGAAACTGGGAACTTGAGAATGATGCTTGTGGCTGAATTTGTCTTCAGATTACATCAGCTTAATCTAGTATGTGTTTTGTTCTTGGTTTTCTACTCCGAACCAAGATGGCTGTGAAGAGAACGAGAATTAATTGTACAACCTTTGTATTAATACTGTGCACTAGAGTCTCTGTCCTCAGAGATGCCAAGCCTCTGGCTGGATAACCCACAGACAACCCGTCTCTGCTTTGAAGTTATCCCTGCTTGGAGCTGGAGGTTGAGAAGATCCCCGCTGGAGGGCCCTTCCAACCTCATTTATCCTGTGATTTTGTGATCCCAGCAGAATTGCTCACTAAGCCCGTCGATCGCTTCTCAGCAAACCGCACGCAGGTGGAGATAGAGGGGATTTGCCCCCACAACTTCTGTCGACTCTGATGTTGAACGTGTGTGTCCACATGTGATGGACAGGGATGGACAGACACCTTGGCTCTTGGGTTGCAGGTCGGACTTGCGCTAGCAATTAAGTTTTTGTACACAAGAACGTGAACCGTATCTTTCTTCAGTCCTCAGCTGGGGTTGCTGTGCAGTGCTGCTGTCCAGTAGCATCCCAGTTCAGTCCCAAAGGCACTGGAGAAGAGGAGTCTTTCTCCACATGTGGAAAAGCTTTGGGATTTTGAATTAAAAAGGGAAAGGAAATGGACACACTCAGCATATAAATACTTTGTTTGACAAACATGCATCTTTTCTGCAATGATTAAATATCTTTAAAAGGTCCCTTCCAACCCAAACCAGTCTATGGTTCTGAGATCCTGTTAATGAGGAATAATCGACTCCGCTGTTAATGATAAAATATGGTGGTAGTTGAATGGGTGCAATCAGTTTGACAATCTTAGAGATTACTGCCTGAATCGTTTCGTCTATTACAGGTCGCCTGAAAGCAGTTAATCTGGAGTAATTTAGTTGTGATATGACCTGGCTAGTCTCAAAATGACACTTTTAAAGAAGTTGCCAAATAGAGCCATCTGTTTTCTTATACTCTAATTGCTCATTCAGCCCAAACAGCTCAGCAGATCTAAGGAAACCAGTTAGCAGGGAGGGCCAAGTGTTGATGTGCTGTTCTGAAGCCATCTTGATATGAATTAAGACTCCTCGTCGGGAGCACAAACCCAGAGCCGTAGAGTACTTTTCTTTATTCTTTTTTTTTTTTTTTTAAATACTTTCCTACTTATCTGGTTGTGCTTCTGTTCACATCGCCTCTTCCGCTCCACAATTGAGGCTGGTGAGTTTTATCGTCTCCCCTGCATGGCAAGAAGTGACCTTTAAATTGCTTTTCCTGCAGCTTTGCGGGTACTGTGAGCCTCCTCTGAAACGATTTTGTGAAGCCTTCATTCTTAAGGCTTTCAAATTATTCCTTCGGATGCACTTCTATTACGGAGGCTGGAAGAAAGATGCTTCTCAAAGGGCAAAACCTCCATGCTAGGCTGTGTTTTATAATCTTACTGAAGTTTGAGTTGCTGCTTCCTTCAGTGCCTGTTTTAGACGACTGGTTGCAGGGAGAGGCACCGCCAGAGACAGGAGCTCCGTGAACGGTCATTCCCCAAAGCACAGGTTTTCCAGCGCATAGGACTGTGCCATCCCCAAGCCAACGTGAGCCTGCTCTGTCCGTGCTCAGAGCTGACCGAAAGCACGCCGATGCCTTTAGCGCAGCCCTGGGAACGAACACCACGGTTGGATCAGGCGCTGCACCAGCGACATTCGTATGGCTGCGAGTGGTTTGAGCATAAGCAGAGCAGCTTTGCGTCTATCTGCAACTTTCTGTCTAGAGACAGGCGCCGTCCCACCTCTGTTGCTTCCTCCTTCCCTTGAGCGGCTTGCTGTGGAGGCCTTCGCCAGCTATAAACTACTTTGGCTTTCGGCAGGCTTTGCTGTTATTGCAAACAAGGAGGGGAAATAAAAGCTCTTGGCATTTCATGTGCGTTTGCCTCGAAGCAGGGGAGGGAAGGAGAGGGTGCAGCAGGCAGCTCCAGGGCCAGCTGGCCCTCCCAGTTGCACCAGGGTCACCCGTTAGAGCCTGGCTGCTGTATGGGGCACAAACTAGCCCTAGGGCTGTTGCTCCTTGCTGTGCAATGTTTGTTCGTTCTTTCTTCTGGGAACAAAGTTTGTTGCTATTTTTATCTTTATTGTGCAGTGTTTAGTGGAGTTTTGGGTGCTGTAAGAAGCGATCAATAATACTTGTTGACTGACCTCTGAACAAGGCTTCCTATTGCTCACAGAGAAACAAATGTTGTAGGCGACTTGCTAAAAGCAGCTCAAATTCAGCAGAAACCCTTGGGGAGAACCGCAGCAGGAGCTGCTACCGATTCTGAAGGGCATCTCTCCCTGCTTGGTGGAGAAGGAGATACCAAGTGGAACAAGGCTGGCATGTATCCACAGGGTGGGTTCCTCTTGATATGCTTCCTAGAATGATCTCTCCTGCTTTTGGAGGCTTCCTTTGGTGGAGATGTTGACAGTTGGGGTCAAATATAACTAGAGTATTGAATCCATGCCTTATTGGGCGAGAGCTTGGTAGCAAGTTGGGTGTGAAGTTTAACTTGAGCAAAGGTGGCTACAGAGAAAAAGATCGCTTGGGATGTTGTTGTGGCTATGTTTTAGTGAATGCCCTCCTCTGCTGGCTGAGGAACTTGGGCTGTAATCTGTTCTAAAAATATTCTTCGATGTAATCTCGTCGTTGGCGATAGGTTGCTCAGGTTTGCAGGCATCTAGCCATACTTTGTTCTTAGAATCACAGAATGGTTTGGGTTGGAAGGGACCTTAAAGCTCATCTAGTCCAACCCCCTGCCATGGGCAGGGACATCTTCAACTCGATCAGGTCGCTCAGAGCCCGTCCAGCCTCACCTGGGATGTGTCCAGGGATGGGGCATCGGCCACCTCTCGGGGCAACCTGGGCCAGTGTCTCACCACCCTCAGCGTAAAACATTTCTTCCTTATATCTAGACTGCATCTCCCCTCTTTTAGTTTAAAACTGTTATCCCTTGGCCGGTCGCTACAGGCCCTACTAAAAAGTCTGCCCCCATCCTTCCTACAGCCCCCCTTTAAGCCCTGGGAGGCCGCAATAAGGTCTCCCCGCAGCTGTCTCTTCCCCAGGCTGAGAAGAGCCACCTTCTTCTGTCCATTACGACTGGGAAGACGTCTATCCTTGCACTTATGTGCCGTTAGTATAGACATGGGATACCATGGTGGTAGGCATGGCAGTATATATATCCTCCTGAGGTATTTGAAGGTTGCATACCTATAAACCCAGGAGTAGCATAGGGAAGGCAAGCAATCAGTCTTACTTGCCACCTCTTCAGTACAAGAACTTGGGGATGCTGAGTGAAACTGGCAGTAAGCTTGTTAGAGGAGTTGTGCTTTGCGTATATGTAGTTCAGCAGTTGAACTCATAGCCCCAGCGTGGTGTGGGAGGGGAAGACCTTGCACTGGTTCAGAAGTGACTGGAAGAGTTCACAGGAAAGCTGTTCAAGGGCTGCTGAATCCTTTCTTGGGGAATCTCTGAATAGCAATTTGCTAGAGTTGAGGAGCACCCTGTGAGGGAGCAGCACAGCACTTGGCCTTTCCGCGTGTCCTTACATGCCTAGCCTCTGTCGGAGGTAGCATACTGGTTTAATGGACTTTTGGTGTCTCCTGGTTTGGTTTTTTTTTGGTCCCTTAGGTTTTTATGTATTCCTATTTTTCCTGCCCTGGGATTCGTCACAAGTAGGCATGGTTCTTCGTGAAGCTCTCAGTGCATCATCAAGGATGTTAACCCCTTTGCTTCAGGTTGGCCAATAAAGTGTGTGATTTCTGTGTCCTCCAGAGCCTCTGCCTGGCTGGTACTGGATGGTAAGAGCAGCAAGCAGTTGGTACCGCACTCATGATCATTGCAATTACCATTTCACTCTTAATAAGCACTAACCATGCCCTACTCCCGGCTGGATTTGGCTTAGGATACCATTTCTGAGCAGCCTCAGCCCTTGTTACAAGCTCCTCCAGGTTCCGCCAGAGCTCCTGTTGAATGGCCGTGGACACCTGGTTTGGATGCCTGAAAAATTTCAAGCCTTGAACATGAGATTGAGCTGTGTCCTGCTTCTGCACTGCCAAGCTGCCCGCCTGCACCCCATCAAACATTTGAAGGTTCAGACACAGACCAAAATCCAGAGCCTGAGAGTTCAAACTGAAGTGGAGTCAGTGCTACTGCTGCTGCCTCATACAGCCCATTCGCCTGCCTGGGAGAGTTAATGGCATCCTCTGCAGTGATTTTGTGTTTTTGTTTTTTTTTTTTCCCCAAACCTCATTCCACTGCTATGAAATTGTAACTGTGTTAAACAAAAAACAGTGAAGACACATTATTTGTATCTCCTGCTCTCAGTTTCTGCTTTCTCAACTCATCACCTTTCCTGCAGCTCGGGCTGTAGCTGCTGGGAGCCCAGGTCCATTTTATTTTCTGCCGTATCTTTTCTTTCAGCACAATGTCAGACTATAAACCTGAGGATTTCATATTTTTACCTGAACAAAGGGAAAGTGGAGGTGTTTCCTGAAAAACGGAGTGAAACATATCTCCTCCCAAGCTCCCCAAATACAGGAGTCACGCAGACATTTTCTAGTGGGTACAACTTCGGGATGGGGAAGACAGTGACAGCATGCCGGTGCTCCAGAGTGATTGTGCTGAGATGGGGTTAAGGACGGCTCCTGCAGCTGTCTGAATAATCCCTTTTGCAGTCTCTCTTTCCTGGAGGCAAGTTAAGGAGCTGTGGGTTGGACAAGGCATTCTGTGGTAGAAGGATATAGAAGATGGGTTGCAGGGCCAATGTCTGCCCCCTTGTCACCTGCACTAGCTCCCACGAGCTGAGAGATGCCTCTGAGCCCAGCAGGAACTGCTGGTGCCTCCACAGCTGCTTGAGATCTCTCTGTTTGCCGCAGGAGAGAGCGAGCTCATTTTGCTGAGTCTTTTTCATCGCCCCTCTGCCAGGCTCCCACATGTTGCAGGTAAAACAGTGACTAATACTGCGCTACTGTGTCCCTGGCTGTCTGGGTGCAGCCACAGCTGCTGAGACTCCCTTTAGGAGTCCCAAGGAGTGGGAAGTGGGGTTCTTTTCTTCCCAGCTTAAAGGATGAACAATTTTGTCCCCTCATTGCTTGAGTGTTGCCATTGTCAGTTCATATTCCAGGTATGATGAGAGATTCTGCGTGTGCCCTCCTGGCGATGCTAACTGTGTCCGTGCAGTGGAGGAGGTCGGAAGTGGTCCACAGAGCTGCTTTCATTGCTTGATGAGTGATCAACTGCTTTCTGGATCTTGAGATTCTCCAGGAATATGAGAGGTTGGAGGAAATCCTGGCCACCTGGAAAACTCCAGCCCTCCTTATTTGGCCTCCTTGGCCAAGATAATTTAGTTGTTTTTCCCATAAGCCTCTTTACCCTCAGGGGAAGTACACTGCCCTTGAACAGAGGTCGCTCTAGAAACATTTCCAGAGTATCCCTTTTTTATTCCCAAACTGCTCATATGCAATTTCAGGAGGTGAGGGAGCTCTTTACAGGGTGTTTGCCAGCTACAAGCCTTGAAGCTTCCATTAATACCACTGGTACCAAACCCAGCGGAGCCTTGGCTAGGACTCTGGAGCTCCGGGTCTGTTGGCTGCTCAGGTGGGAACGTCCATAAGGAATTGCTGTGGCACCTTGTATCATTCCATGTGCTCTTAATACCTCTTGGAAAAAGCTTCCCCGTCTCAGAATCAGAGGTACCTCTGGGAACTAAACTCAGATCCCTTAGGTCATAGTTTGATATTTTAACCAGAAATCTTCCTTTTGTTGTATCTTTTCTGATAGAGTTGGAACTTGTATCTCAGAAGGAGATACCTGACTGTAGGTTTTATAGCAGGGTTGTTCGGAAGATAACGTGCATGTTATTACCTTCAGCTGACCAGCTCCTCTCTAAATAGGACAGTGGCAGGTAATCCCATTTGTCATGTCTGGTGGCTCAAAGCCTGCGTGAGGGGGGTGATGCTTCTCCTTTCAGCTGGATGGGGGAAGACATTGTATTTTTGGTGTTTGTTTGTTCCAAATTACTCCGTTTTGGATCTGCTAGCTAGCAGGCTAGTGGTGCTCCATCATGGTGATAGGCTGGAAGAGGACTCTGTAAGGCGCTATTTATCCTTTGGACCACAGAAATAATTTCTTTGGTTGTCTTTTGACCAACTCATCCTTCTATTGCCTCCCCTCCTCAATCTTTTCACACATAAGCCCTTTGCAGCCTGTCTTTGCCCTTTGTGTTCTTTCCTATTCTGTAGGAGAGGCTGTTGTCCAGCTCCAGTTGTCCTTTGGTGGCAGCTCACCTCCTCCTTCACCGTTTGGTTCGTCAAGCTCGTGCTGCCCTGATGGCCAAGAAAAGCTGCCTGTAGACACCTGCATGTGAGCTGCCTTTGCTCCTTAGATGCATCTCCTCCGCTGTGCTAACTGCCAGCGTACAATTAATCGCGCAGGTTGTGTTCCCTTGTTTTACGCTCGGCTGCTGTCTCCTGTAAAGCTGGTAGGTGGTTTGTGTGTGTGACAGATGTCACAGCACTCCAGTACTGGGCTGGAGAGCGCTCTCCTAATGCAAACTCAAATAAGTGCGATTTACTTTGCTTTTCATGCCTTGTTTAATAATCAGTGCAAGTCCACAGACTAGGAAGCAAAAAGTTACTGTTCACAGCATTGGAACCCAATTAAAAACAGTCATAAGCTCATAGCAAAACTCTCCAAAACAAATTAGTGAGATCTGCTTTGAAAATTACAGAAACTTGGCTGCTCTTAATGGGGTAGTTTATTTTGGGAGGCGGATTAAAAGACATGCTGGTTATGGGATGTGATGTATTTCAGGGCAATGCTGAGTGAAGAACTAGCGCTTCTTGTTGTCCTCCTACTGAATCCAGTCTAGAATTGTCTTTGTAGTATCTGTGGGTGAAATACCTTCTCTTGGCACAGTACTGCTGATCCATCCACCCAAAAGATACAGAAGATTGGAGCTGGAAAAATGATCCTTTGTTCTGAAAGTCCACGGATCCGTAATGATTCATCTTGAGCCTGATTGCAACTTCGGGAGCAGAACAAGCCCTGACGGTGGCTGATGGTGAGCGTGGGTGAGCTGCCGAGGCGCAGGCAGTTGTGTTCCCTTGCAGGGAGGCTTTCCTCAGCCTCCCCGCTGAACAGATTGAATAGGTTTTCGGAGGCTCGAAGGGCCTGCTGAATGCATCTAGCCTGGCTTTCCCTCAACCACACTGTGGACTTCATTCAGTAAGCCTCCATCAGGCCTGCAGCTTCCAGGCCAACTAGTGCATGTGCTTCACAGAGATCTGTACTCTTGATTTATTGCGTATGTTTTCTCCGATAAAGGATTCATGACATAGTTCAGGAATTGGGGCTAGTTTAATTATGTGGAGTGGCTTTGGATTAACGTGAAACCTCTGGTAGTTGGTGTCTTTGGACTGATCTGTGGTGGGTCTGTCGAGAAAGTCTCCCACCTACGTCAGGAATATACGTAGGGTATATAGGGCATGGGCCAGCTGATCACCTCATTAACCAAATCGCCTCAAAATAACCTCAGCTGATGAGGAGGGAGCTAAAGCCACCCTGGCTGCAGCACAACTTCCAGCCCTCTCTTGGGAAGCAGGACATGGGGGTAGACAGCAGGTTAACACCGCTAAAACAGAATAAGACGTATAATTGCTAAGAGTCTGATGTTGAGGAAGAAGCAATGTGTAGCCATAATTAACAGTCAAGTAATTGAGTGATTTGCTGAAGTCGTGCAGGATACGAAGCGTGATGTATATAGAGAACATGCAGTGAAGGAGGTTTGCAGCTTACCTGAGGTCGTGGGCTGCTTCACGGCAGCCTCTGCTTGCCCTGTAGGGCAGAGGCAGCTGAAGCAGCCGTGAGCCCCATCTTTTTGGGAATATTGAGAGTTCCCAAACCTGAAAATGGGCTGCACATGCTTTCTTGGTCTCATTACCCCTGGGAAAGTAAAACACCAGAGCTCGTGCTGCATTTGTCCAAAGCCTTACTTTGTTTTTTGAAAAAAAACCAAAACATTGAACAGCCTTAAAAAAAAAAAAAAAACAGGATGCTTTCCCCCCGACTCCCCCAGTGAAAGCAAGTGCTAAATACTAGATTACAAGACTGGAAATAGAGTAGTATTTTTATGTGGCTCTTTTGTAATTCCAGGATTATGTTTAGCAAAGGTCTCTTCAGCTACACCAGTGTTCATTAGCTTTGGACGCTAGTGACCCCAGAGCTTTTCCTACTGCGTTAAATTCTCCAGGATGAAGTCTTTCTCTATATGTTCAAGACGGAATTTCCTTTTTCTCCTTCTTAGTATTTTGTTAACCTATTTTAGGAATGATTTTTCTGGATTTCTACCAAATATAGCTGCTGTGACCCAGCCTCCTCTGTTCCAGGGTTTGGACTTGGAGATCCACTTGCTGCTTTTGCATTCTGTAGCGCTTCCCTCCGCCTCTGTAATTTCCCTCTCTTCATTTCTAATCCAGTCCTCTTGCATTCCTCAAGTAGCATTCCTCACTTTAAATTGGCTTTTCTTTTGACCCCAGGATTTTTAAGATTCTCTTGATATTTTACAAATCAGCATCAGAGGAAGAATTCAGCACAGGAGATTCACCATATTCAGTTGGCCATTAGACCCTCACAAAGCCATCACCTGACATTTTAACAACATGAACGATAGATCTGGAACTTAAATGTGATATTTTGATTGTCCTCAACCTCTAGGGAGTCTCTCCTCCTCCATGTAGCACCTATGGACGAAAGTTCATAGAGTCACAGAATCATTAGGGTTGGAAAAGACCTCTCGGATCATCAAGGCCAACCCCCAACCCAACACCCCCAGGCCTCCTAAACCATGGCCCCAAGTCCCACGGCTACACGGTGGTTGAACCCCCCCAGGGACGGTGACTCCCCCACCTCTCTGGGCAGCCTGTGCCAGGGCCTGACCCCTCTGGCAGGGAAGGCATTTTCCCTCACACCCAACCTAAACCTGCCCTGACGCAGCTTGAGGCCGTTCCCTCTCGCCCTGTCACTGGTGACTTGGGAGCAGAGACCAGCCCCCCCCTCACTCCAGCCCCTCTCAGGCAGCTGCAGAGAGCGAGAAGGGCTCCCCTCAGCCCCCTCTTCTCCAGGCTAAACCCCCCCAGCTCCCCCAGCCGCCCCCCATCGCACTTGTGCTCCAGACCCTGCCCCAGCCCCGCTGCCCTTCTCTGGACACGCTCCAGCCCCTCCAGGCCCTTCTTGTCCCGAGGGGCCCAAACCTGAGCCCAGCATTCGAGGTGGGGCCTCCCCAAGGCCGAGCACAGGGGCCCCATCCCTGCCCGGCTCCTGCCGGCCACACCAGTGCTGACACAAGCCCGGGGGCTGGTGGCCTCCTTGGCCACCCGGGCACTGCTGGCTCATGCCCAGCCGGCTGTCAGCCAGCACCCCCAGGGCCTTCTCCGCCGGGCACTTCCCAGCCCCTCTGCCCCAGGCCTGGGGTGATGCCTGGGGTTGGTGTGACCCAAGGGCAGGACCCGGCACTGGGCCTTGTTAAACCTCACACAACTGGCCTCGGCCCATGGATCCAGCCTGTCCAGGTCCCTCTGCAGAGCCTTCCTGCCCTCGAGCAGATCGACACTCCTGCCCAGCTTGGTGTCACCTGCAAACTGACTGAGGGTGCACCCGATCCCCTCATCCAGATCATTGATAAAGACGTTAAACAAGACTGGCCGCAACACTGAGCCCTGGGGAACCCTGCTCGTGACCAGCCACCAGCTGGGTTTAGCTCTGTCACCACAACTCTCTGGGCTCGGCCAGCCAGCTTCCTGCACAAGGACTGTCGTCTGTTGAAATCCGTCGTGATGCTTGTGACGGTTGCCATCTCAACTACGGCCCACACTGCAGGAAACAAACTCCATTGGGGTTGCATGTTATTTTGCAATTTGTATGCGCTTATGTTGAGGGCAGGGTGAATTTAGTGGTGAGCAGTGGCTGATCTGCAGAACTTGAAGCGACGAAGCGCTCTTCCTGTCGTGCCGCCTTGGGGCAGGCTCGTGGCGGTTTTCTCTCGCTGCACGGCAGCAGTGGCTCAGAATCGGTGCGTGGTTTGATTGTGTGTGTGCTCTCCCCTGAACGGCCAGTGATGGGGCAATTACTGCCTGTTGTGGATGTGAATGTCCATTGACTATGATCCGGACTGGAATCATTAACTCATTTCACGCAGATTATTCAATAGCAATGATATGGAGGCGAGCAGGCTGGACACAACGTGACGCAGAAGAGAGGCGTGGGAAGCGGCCTTTGTCAATGGTGTCAACTCAGATTTGCAAGATGATACAGGGGCTGATGAGTATTTTTGCTTGCCTCTTAATTTGCCAATAACTGGCAGCCCATACTTAGGAGTTCTCTCTCATGTTCAGTTTTCTATTTTCCCCCTCCAGTGTCTGCGGATTTTCAAAATCAGATGGCGACGGCGAATTGCAAATCAGGAGGATTAGCATTTGTATCAAACGCACTCCAGCAGAAGGAGATTACAAGTCCGGGGTCAGCCGATAGCAAGAGCTCAGGAGCGTAGCTATGGAGCAGGCGCTGCTGGAAGGGATGAGAAGGAGCAGGGTTCAGTGACGGTGGCCACCTTATATTTTGCTCTGGTCCTTCTAACAAGGCTGCCTCGACAGGTGTTTTGCCTCTGCCAGGATTTTGTGTTCTCCTATGGAAATGCTTAAAGGTTTCACCTCTCTCTGCAGAATAGAATCCTTCAAAAAATGTCATTTCTGTTCTTCAGTATCATACTTTTCTTTCTCTTTCAGCCAGTAACGAGTATTTTGCATCAGATTAAAACACCAGTAGAGGTGCAGGCACATGCTTTGTCTTTTTGCGGATGTTTTCTGCATAGGCTGCTCTGAACAAAGAAGGGACGTGAGACCAGCCAGCATCAATGGCAGCTTCGCCAAGAGGTGAAAGAGGCCCTACTCATCCACGCAGCGCCCTGGTCTAAAATACCTGCGGTTTTGTATGCGCTCAGCGTGGTGTCATGTTAATTTGAAAACTAATAGCGCTAGCTGGGGGAAACCTGGGCTTCCTCTGCACAGGGCTTAACCGCTGAAGGTACACAATCACTTAATTGCTTGCCTGTGGCAAACAGATTGCCTAAGGGTGAAATTAAAGTGCCACTCCTAGAAAGCTTTCTAATTGCATTTCCGTAGCCTTCAGCCACATTAGGAGGAAAAGTCTGACACTGTTGTGCTGATATCTAAATCTAGGCACTGTTGCTTTATTATTTCGGTAGAAAAAGGAGGGTTGTGAAGTGCATCTTGCTCTCTGCATGCCGTGCGTCTTCCTCTGTTGTCGGACTAGGAGTGTTTTGCACGTCGAGGGCTGCGGGTGGGGAAGCAGGGCCCCAGTAATGTGCGGACCCCTCCGCTCTGGGAAATTCATAGTGAGATACTTTACGGGGTGTCATTTACTGCGCTCTGACTTCTCGACACGTGCACCGTTCTGTTTAAATGCATTCATATATGTAAAGAAATAAATGCATTCATATAGGTAAAGAAATTTAAATATTGTATTTAAATACAAGTTTTATTCTTAAGTATATATTTTATGAATTAAAAAGGGAGAACTGGATTATTTTATAGTTACTAAAAGAAGTCTATTTGGGGAAAAAAGAAAGAAAGAAAGAAAAGAAAGAAAGAAAGGGGGGGACCTCAGGGAAGTGTCTTGCTGTGTAATGCTTGTTCTTTCTGAAGTGTATATTCCCAGGCTCTCCAGATCGTAGAGGTCATGATTACTCTCACAATTTGCCCTCCTCTTCTTTCCATCAAGGACATTTTTTTTCCCCCTTGTTGCCTGGCAATTCACGTGAAGATCGCTTAGGTCCTGCCCTGTGCTCTCCCTCTGTTTTCTGTGCCGGTCACATTGTCGAGCATCTTAGGACTGGTCTTCCAGAGGATGCGCATCCAGCCTGGTTTCTGTCTCGCTGATGGGCTGAGCTGCCCGCGGGGCTGTGGGGGGTTCTGCTACGCTTGGTCTTTATTTGGTTCTTTCTAGATCCCAGTTGTTTGTTAGCTCTCCAGGCGTCGTTCTTCCTTGCTGTTGGAATTGTCTCTTAAAACTAATTAATCATTGAACTGAAACCAGGAACTCGATTTCTGTTGTTTTTTTAAGGGGAAAAAAAAGAGGAGGCTGCCACCCAATATTTCACAACACACCGCCTGGGAATATTGAACTTAATTTCCAAGTGCCTGAAAACAAACCTGTGAATTCATTAAAAAGTAGAGGGAACCTTACCAAAGTTAGTCCCCTGCCAGGCTGTGTTTCTCATCACAGGTAATATCAATTTGGGCATTGTCAGAGCGGAGGAAAATTTGGAGAAAGGAAACCTCTTGAGTAGGTGGTGTGCACCTGTTGTATGACTGATAGAGTTAATTTAAGATGCGAATTGAATTGTTATGAAGAGTGATGGGAAAAAGGTTATTATGTACAGAGATGATGCTTATCAGCGTGAAAATAAATGTGTCACAAATTGGTTGCAAATCAAAGGCCTGATTCCCCCCCCCCCTTTTTCAAAATGCATAAATAAGGGGTGTGTGTTGGTAAATCATGTAATCGCTGTCTAACGTACGCTAGGATCTCTGCAGAATATACAAAAGACTTCGCTTTATAGAGTTTACAATGTGAAGCTAGGAGGCTACAGACACCTCTGCGTGCTTAAACCCGGGTGGGGAATGCGCTTGAGCCAACATGAGCATGTAAAATAGCTGCAGTGCTGAATTCTAAGAATAATTAAATTACTGGTCATAGGTAATACCTCCCCGACTATCTGTCTGGCCAGGCACAAGCGCTTGATTTGGTGCTGCCTTTGATACAAGGCAGCGGCAAGAGTATGTTTTGGAGTCTTACTTACGTTATTTATGGTGCGACGACGTAGGTAGATGTTAAAGTTTAATTTCTGGAGAAGGCAGTTACCCACAGGTTGTAAGTTCTGTCTTCAATTAAACTTCTGCCTTTGGACCGATAATAAGACTGAAATGCTGTTAAAAATGCAGAAAGCTTAGGGAAGCTGACAATTATACAGATTTTGTAGGCGCAGTCGGAGCTGCGGTGGCAGCACGTGTGTAAGGTTTGGGGTAACCTGTTGGCTGGAGATGATATTTTAAAACCCAAAATGCACCGGATTGCTTAAATCACACAATTGATTTTTTTGCGATAGGGATTAACGTGAAATTAAGCCCTTCAGTAGCAAATTGAAACTTTTAGACTTCTTTCTGTCAGCGGGGGGGTCATAGCATCAAAGGGAGCGATAGGAAATAAGATTTTTTTATCACTGCTGTGTTGAAAAGCGTCGTCGCCCTCAGTGTGGAGGCTCTGGCACCCCTCAAACCGAAGCAAATGTGGGTGACAAATCAGTGAATTAAACGAATTCATCACTGGATGCCCTCTTGAGTTTTCACGGTGTGTAATATCCTTCGACAAGTGAACGTGTTAACTTTTTTGGTGTTGCTTTTATGGAACATATTGGTAGTTACGATTGGAAACGCGACAGCGCGAGCATTGTCTCGAATCGGATTCGTGTGTTAGTATTTTAAACAAAACACCAGGATTTTTTTTTCCTACGCATGGCTGCTGAAGCCTGGTTGTTCAAATGGCTCCACGTATCCTTGACCTTACGCGCAGGAGAAATCAATTCGAGGGGAATGGAAATGTTCACGTGTGAAGACCAATATTTGCTTAGCTGCTTCAGAGTAGGCTTTTCCTTTTAAACATTTCCGAGAGACCTCAGAGACTTTTTTAGTTGGTTTTTAATGTCAGCATACACTGTTATTTTAAGGCAGAAGCGTACAACTGCTCTGCTTTTAGTTTCTGCTGTGCCATTCAATCCCTAAACTGGCCTTATCCCCCCGGATGGAAAACAAGAAAGCAAAGCTGGGCTGTCTGGCCAGCCTGAATCATCAGCTGGGGATTTAGCAATTCTTTTTTTTCTGATATAAACTGCAAGCTCCTTCAAACTTCATTGAATCTCTTCCCGCTCTTTAGTTGAGGAAGGAAAGTCCGGAAACCTGTGAAAAGTGTTAATTGTTGACTTGCTGTGGCCTTTCAGCCCTTTTCTTTGTGCGCACTGCAAAAGCACTCCTGGTTTTGGCCTCCTGGGCTGGGTATATTCAGTGGAAACCTGAATGAGTGTTTAGGTGAATAAAAGCGCTGCAAAATCCTCTCTAATGGCAGGCTGAAAAATTCTTGGCTTTTACAATGATTAGAAAACAAATATGCTAATTGGCTGCATATTGCACTCATTACAGAGTCGTATCATACGTTCACAGATCTTAGTCTCCTCTGTCTTGTACCATGTCTGCTACTAGCCGTTGGTAATTCCTGTATTGAATGCTTAACTTGTGTTTGAGACCTGGTACAGCTTTATAAACACATGTAGCCTTCATTTAAAGATTTCTGGTGATCGGTCATGGTTATCCGATACAAACTTCCTTTCTCTTACACTGGTTATATGTTGTTTTACCGCATATTTTTGCAGCATCCACCCATAGAGGCTTAGGCTCCAAGTCTATAGAAGAAACACCAAGTGGTAAAGAATTCAGATACGGAGTTGGATACTTAGTAGAGCAGTGGGGCAAATGTGCATTCGTGATAGCGAGGGAGGATGCTGAAGGTCGGCTCCTTGTCATTGGGTTGACGGTTGGACTTGATGATCCTAGAGGTCTTTTCCAACCTTAATGATTCTATGATTCCTTGACCCACCCGCAGCCGCCCAGCAGCGCAGCATGGTTTGGTCATGGAGGCAGCTGGGTTTGGGCAGCTGGTGAGGTGCGTGGGACACCGTGGTCGGGCGGTGATCCCCACCAGCCCTGCTAAACCTTCAGCCAACACAGTGCAAAGGTTTTGTGGGCAAGGGGAGGGGAGAAAGCTGCAGACCACCCGCTCTCCCACTCCACTTTGATGGTTGAGAGCTGAAGGTGATTCAGGAAGTCTTTCAGATTTAAATCAACTAATTAATTTCATATTTTCCATTTGAATCATCTTTACTTTGACGGCTTGTAATAATAATTGCAACACCACTGCCTTTGGGTGTGCATCCCTCTTCTTTTTTTAGCCCACACTGTCCCATATTCCCTTAGGAAGTAAGAACCCTGCCTGAGCTCTGTCTCTGATTGTTGTGAATATAATATTTTCTTACCTTGAGTTCTGGTGGTCTTCAGTAGCATCAGGAACACCGGGTCCAGCATAAATCTGGGGTCTGTTGTTGCTCTCCTTCCATGTAGATTGATTTCCAAATGGAGGGAACGAATGCCAGCGTCTGCCTGTCCTATGGGTAGGAAAGACTTTCAGTCTTCTGGACTCATTAATACAGGACCTCTTGCCAACACGAAATTACAAAAAGGGGATGATAAACAGACCTCATGCCAAAGCTCCCTTTCCTCTAACAGATTTAGCTTGTGCTCTCCGTTGTCTTCCCTGGTACAGCTTTTTTTTAGAACACAGACTGCAAAATATTTAAGGAAGAAGGGACTATTACGGAGGATGAATCCCCTCCATTTGCACTGTTAATCTTCATTTTTCCGTCTCTATACCCCATCTTTGTCCATGCATCAGCGCGACCAAAGGAAAAAGAGAGGAGGGATTTGCTGCGCTGCGTGCCAGGGAATGGGACTGGAGCCGGAGGACGGCTCCGCTGTCCTCCTGCCACCAAACCCTGCGCTGGGTTTCCAGTCTGGACTAGAGAAGAAAGTCTGCAACCAGAAAATGGGACCCGGGAGGAAATCATTAGAGTAACAACCATGGCTGGAAGTCGTAAATCACAAGTCAAAACCTGCAGTGCGGTGGATTTGAATGCAGACGGAATAAAGCCAAGAGGATTCTGACCCATATATTATTAAAAGGACATCTCTGCCCTCATCTGATTTTAATTCCAGGAATATTGTATTTCTGGTGTGTCAACTTTGTACGGCTTAATCCATTCAGAAACAAATTTAGATCTTTATCCTATTGCAGTGCGTGGGAAGGAGCGATGTTTTCAATATTCAGGATATGGTTGGAAAGTGATTCTCCCATACTGAGGGGAGTAATTACAAAAATTGAAGGAAGGTAATTAGTGGTAGTGGTTGGAAATTTTGGAGCAAAACATAAATGAAAGCATGTCTTTGAGGATAATGTGACTTTTTTCTGGTATTGAAATTTTTTTTGTTAGAAATTGGTTAATACAGTTTCGTTTGACCCAATGGAAAATAAAATAAAATGTGATACTGTACCCTGAAATGAAGACAGGAGTTCCTGTAGCTGGTGTGATTTAGATATGCCGTCCGCAGGCGACTGTGTCCTCAGCTCGCTGTAACGATGTCGCCTTCAACTCCTTTTCCAGCCTGGTATTTCTCTGGCCGACCACATCCCATTTTTTAAATTATGCTTTAAACCCTTTGAGATGGGAGTCTCCGTGTCCAAAACATGCCCAAGTGCTTGAGTCTTCTCTACTGAAAACAACGCTCCAGTGAGGCCACATCTGGGGTGCTGCGGCCAGTTCTGGGCCCCCCAGTTCAAGAAGGGCAGGGAGCTGCTGGAGCAAGGCCAGCGCAGAGCTGCCAAGGGGATCAGGGGCTGGAGCATCTCCCTGGTGAGGAAAGGCTGAGAGACCTGGGCTTGTTCAGCCTGGAGAAGAGAAGGCTGAGGGGGGTCTCATCAGTGCTTATAAATATCTGAAGGGTGGGTGTCAGGGGGATGGGCCGGGCTCTTTTCAGTGGTGCCCAACGCCAGGCCAAGGGGCCACGGGCACAAGCTGGAACACGGGAAGCTCCCCCTGAACATGAGGAGAAACCCCTTTGCTGTGGGGGTGCCAGAGCAGGGGCACAGGCTGCCCAGAGAGGCTGTGGGGTCCCTTCCCTGGAGACATTCACCCCCCGCCTGGACGCGGCCCTGTGCCCCTGCTCTGGGTGTGCCTGCTCCAGCAGGGGTGGGATGGGGTGAGCTCCAGAGGGCCCTTCCAACCCCCACCACTCTGGGAGTCTGTGTAATTCTGTACCGATGCCGGCAATTTTGATGCTCAGGAGCTGAGTCTTGGTCCTGCCAGTTTGGTCTTGCTCACCTCAAGCCCATCATCTCACTGCTCTCCCTCAGGCTTCTCAGCATCTGTAAAACAAAGCTGCAGTGGTGATGGATTATTTAATATTTTTAAAGAGATTGGAAGAGGGGAAGCTTACATTTATTAGTAACATAAATTGTCTTTTTATGAATATTATTTATGTGTCTGGTTTTTATGTCTGGCTGCAAAACGTAGCGTCTCTTCGGAGAAGGAGCAATAGTTGACTGCGAGAAAGGTCTGGAGCAGCTCGAGAAGGCTCAGATAAGAAGGATAACTAAGAAAATTGTTTTGCTTTTCTTTTTTAGTAACTGAGTGATGTTATAGATGTTTATAATCCAGGGAAATTTTCTAATGAAAGCCTCAATACTTTTATGGTACGTCAAATTCTGCACTAAGTTAATAAAAAATGTCAGTTAGACACTGTTTAGTGCTTGTTTAGCGTCATAGCTAATGTGGGAAGTAAATTTTCGTGGTCCCATGAGGCATCGTAACGTCGTCTATTTGATATGCTATAGTATAGATATCCATCAGTGGAAAAATGCGAATGCTGCCCTCTCCCTCACCACCCCTCCGAGGTTTTTGGTGTCCTACCAAGTGCCAAGGAAACGTCTGACTGGATGCCATTAAGAAAGGCCAAAGTCTTTGGAAAGCATTTACATCTGACACTAAGAAAGTTACAGCCTGAGACTGTGGAGGGAGGTAGAGGGCTGAGAAATGAGTTGCAGCACAAACTATTTGAGTTGGAGGTAAAATGCTGGCTGGAAGGACATCTGGAGCCATCCAGTCCCACCTTGCCCTCATAGTGGGGCTTTCCCCAGCACCAGGTTGGGTCAACCATGGTCTTGCTTAGACCAGTCCTGAAAACCTCCAGCAAATCTGTGGTTGACCTGGTCCGGCAAGGCAGTACCCACCTAGGCAAAAGGCTCTTCCAAATGGCCAACCTGAACCTCCTAAGCCATTGCTCGTGGAAAGAAATAAGCAGAGAGAAAAGTCTTCAAACTACATGTCCCGGGAAGTCTTTTCAGCAGAACACGATGAAGTAGGATTGTGAAGATAAACGAATCGAGAGAATCAGCTGGAGGAGGACGTGGCTCAGTCGCAGAGCAGAACGAGAGCACTAAATAGAAGCGTACAGCAGGGTTCTTTTCAAAAGGAAAAGTCAGCAAGGCTTCAAGTTAAAGACATTAATAGGAATATATCAAGGGAGTCGTCTGAGAACTACTGAGAATGCTTTTGGACTTGCAGGGACAGATATGTTAGATATTCTTAAAAAATACATGTATTTATTGGTTACCTGCTGGTGAAACCTGTCAGTCTTGCAGACATAAAGCAAGGAATTTGCAGCACAGAGTTCATCTGCGTACAGGCATTTTCTTCTCTGGAAGCAAGCTAATAGAACATCTGCTGTGCTAGCATCATTCGTTTTTTCTCATTGCCGAAATTTCTTGTAGGGGAACTGGTTTCTTATTTACTGAGGCCCATAAGGGTATTTTTTTTAAGCTCTGCCTAATTAAAATAATACAAAATATAGATATTTTGCCACGGCATGTTCAGACTCACTGAGAAACTGCTTGTTCTTGCCAAGTGCCGTAGCTGGCTGTAGTGATCCTGTCTTCCATGCCTGTCTCTTGCTTTCTCAGGCTAGGACAAGGATTTCCTTTACTATTTTTTTTAATATGCTATCTAGTATAATCGAATCATCAAATTTTTTTGATCCTTTGGCTTTAAGTACATCATAAACTTCAGCAAACGAAAGGTCAAGATTTTTCCTGCCTCAGCATTTATTTTTGGGCAGTCTGAGATCAGCGAATTCCAAAGCCAGGAGCTGCTTTGTGCTTATAAATTAGCCATTTAATTTTTCATACAATGAAGACACAGGGGCTTTTTCCCATTATAGTTGTCAAACTTTTCTCAAGTGAAAGACGTGTGGGTTTATTTAGTTAGTTGCCTGAGAGAAGGCAATAGGTGATGGGAATGTGGCTCCTTATGAGCTTGGCCAGGGCCCTGAGGATGGCCACAAAGATGATCAGAGGGCTGGAGCCCCTCTGCTGCGAGGCCGGGCTGGGAGAGCTGGGGTTGTTCAGCCTGGGGAAGAGAAGGCTGCGGGGAGACCTTATTGCGGCCTCCCAGCGCTTAAAGGGGGGCTGTAGGAAGGGTGGGGGCGACCTCTTTAGCAAGGCCTGCTGTGACAGGCCAAGGGGGGATGGTTCGAAACTAAAGGAGGGGAGATTCAGACTGGATAGAAGGAAGAAATGTTTTACGCTGAGGGTGGTGAGACACTGGCCCAGGTTGCCCCGAGAGGTGGCCGATGCCCCATCCTGGGAAGTGTTCAAGGTTAGGTTGGACGGGGCTCTGAGCAACCTGGTCCAGTGGAAGATGTCCTTGCCCACAGCAAGGGGGTTGGACTAGATGGCCTCTGAAGGTCCCTTCCAACCCAAACCGTTCTGTGATTCTGTGACTCCTAGCTAGCCCTTGCCACCCATGAGTGTCTCTGCAGTGAACAGGTGGGTGCTACTGCCCTGGTTTGGAGGTGGATCTGTATGAAAGATGCTACAGGACTGTGAAGTATCCAGCTCTGTTTTGGTTTCCCTTTGCTTGGCCTTTGAGATTGGCTAGGTCAAGTGCTATATGGAAATCCCTTGCTCCACAGCACTTGAGTTGTTTTAATTCTTTCCCTCCGTCAGGGTCAGCTTCAGCTGAACAGCTTGGGGTTCATCTGGTGCGAACCGTACCGCAGGTCCGTGGTGGTCATTAACATCTTGCTGTTCCTGGCTCTGCTCTCCTGTGGCTGCAGTCGTAGCTGCTACCGCCTCTGAGCAGGGGACAGCGGCTCGTGGCCGAAACCCCAGGACTCCTCGGAGCAGCCGGATAGAAACACACTTGCCTTTGCTGTTGCCGAAGTGGCGTGACACGAAGTATCTACGACGATACGTCATCGACATAATTAATGAGTAATGCAATTCAGTCACGTTCAGAACCTCATGAAAGACCGTACACAAACGATGTGTTCATCACCAGCTGCATTAGCTGTACTGCTGACTTCGACGCCTTCCGTGTTCATACAGTGAACGTCTTGATTGCATCGGGTAATGACTATGCTTCAAATATTTTCATATCATGCTTTTTATGTATTCTCTCAAAGTTGCAGTCTCTTGAACGGGGAGAATAATATTTAAACTCGCTCTTCTAATTTGAAACTTGACTGGAGGCTAAAACTGTGTGGCATATCTTTCCTCTGAAGATGGTCCGTGCGTGGAGGACACTGGTGCTGCCTGCAAGCCTTTGCCCCCTGAGGGATGCAGATGTGCCATCCCAAATCTGGTTCACGTCAGCAAAGGCACGCCTGCCTGCAGTAATGTCGACTGCTAAAGCGTTCCTGAACCGCTGCTTCGCTGCACACCTTCATTTCCACTGGAAATGCTCCTGGAAAAAAAAAGGGTCCAGGACATGCCCGAGAGCAAGCGAGCAAGCCTGAAATCAAATGTGCTTTTCAAATGTGGAAACACTTCTTGGAATAGCAAATGTTTTCTTAGGATAAAAGAAAAGCTTCTTGCCTTAGCTCTTAGCTGCCACTTCATGGGTGCTTTATCAATAAAAAAATAGCAATAGGAAAACCAATGGATATATCGTTGGTGCGAGGACAAGGCTGACCCTTCCACTCCGGCTGCATGAGTTTGCGGAGCAGGGTGCTGCAGGTTTTGGGGAGCTGGAGTTTGCGGCACAGATTTTACAGTTATCCAGGTGAAACAAGGCTGGAGCAGAGCTGAAATTTTATTTGAAAGTGAAAAGTGGGGAGAATTGAAGAAAAAAAGCAATATTCAGGCTTCAGAATGATGCCCTAGATCGATTGGTATGAACATCAAGGTATAGCTGCAGTGTAGTGGAAGAGATAAAAGTGAACGTTCTATCGTACAAACAAGACCTACCATTAATAATTTACTGCTAATTGAAGCCTGAAACTTTTTTTGGAGTCTGGCCTTTCCTTGGTTTCTCTCTTTAAATTGATTTTTTTTTTAAGTGCATTTTTTTTTATTAATAAAAGATTAACTAAAATTATGTCAACTTTGACCTGATTCTTTTATAGGGTCTTTAACAGGTTAAATATTTGGCTTCACATGAGATATGCTCAATCAACTTTCAGTTATGGTATAACTAAAAAAGGAGTAAACTGAAAAATAGGTGTTAAATGGGGAAAACTGCATCGTGTTATGAATCTCCGAGCTCGTGCGTACCGTCAGAGTTTTCTGGGGAAAGGTGGGACATAGCCTTGTAGCTTGCCTAAATTCACCTTAGGCAGACAAATTGGAAGTTAATTTAATTATTGTTTGGTGAATCCCAAGTGAGGGTCAAGTTTCAAATGACTTAACTGAAAAATTGTCAGAAAATTATTGGATTTTGACTGCAGTGTAAGGTCAGGAGGTCTTTTCATGTTCAAGGGGGCTTCAGCGGAATATTATTAGCATGTGATTTGTATAAAATGAATTTGAAGAGGTGATGTGCAGAGCAAGGAAGAAATGTATCTCTTTGCCTTTTTTTCTTTGTTCACTGTCTCCCATGTTTGGTTCTGTGCTGCCTTATGTGATATAAATAATTGTTGGTAGAGATACGCAAACACTCAGAGGAGAAAATACCACTCTCTTTCCAAAGAAAAGTGTAAGGAACGGGTCTCTTGAAAGCACGCAGATCCCAGTTTCACAAAAGACGGGGGCAAATCAGAACCGAAGCTGTACGGGAAGCTAAAGGTTAAGTCACCTTGACACAAGGACTGACAGGAAACATATCTGTCACCCAGAAAAGCTCGTGTTTGCATTATTTGCTATTTTTCTTGACATTTGTCTTTAATTTTAGATCTACTATCGAGTTTTTTTGCAAACCTGAAAGAAGCGCATCAATGTCGATCTTATAAGAACCCTGTAAAACACATTTATTTCTTTGGTTGTAAATATTTTGTTCTTTGTCTGAAAAGAAAATTCTTTTAGGATTTTTAAAATCTCCTTCAATGTCGTCTGTCTTTGCCTCTGTACGGTAGAAGTGGGAAATACCTAGATTTCTGTACATCGGAGTGGGAGAGGTGTATCGGATGCCAGATCTACCCTAGAAATACTCACGTTAAAACTTGTTTATGTGTAAAAATTACTGATGCCCACCGGTATTTGCAGACTCAAGGCTTGAATGACTTTGGGAAGCAGCGAAGCAGGTCGTGGCGCTTTCAAAGGCACAAAGTAAACTAACGTTAGAGAAAACCAGCAGGGTAAGATGTTCCCGTTGTCTTGCGTCTGTAGTGGTTTGAAGGTGGTGGTGATATCTGTGCTGGTTTTTAAGTGCATTGAGCGCTCCCCGAGGAAGAGGATGAAGCAGGCGATGTCCCGAGCTGTCACTGGGGACGGGGAACAGCGGCGGGCAGGAGAGCACAAAGTCCAGCTCTGGTCCGAGCTCTGCAGCCACTTCCCAGCACGGCACGTTGAAGCTCAGCATTCACGGCACAAGGATTTTCATTTCCCTTCTCGTGCTGCTCGGAAATCCCCCGTGCAAACTCGATTTGACTGGCGTGTTGGCCTGCTGATGGCGTGGTGGCCGCCCGTAGCCTGACCTTATTTCTGTTTACCCTTCCTCTGCAGTCATTTCCTAGGGCGATGGAAGCGTGCCATGGACTTTCACAGGAAAGATAAAATAGGTGCAAATGTAACCAGGTTACAGGCAGAAAGTATCCCGAGACCGTTTCCTAGCAGCTTATTCCCATGGCGTTCCTGCTGGAGTTACTCCTTCAGCTCCTCGCTGGAGCCTCAGCAGCTTCTGAGCAACTGAGCATCGCTGTCGCAGGGATTAGGAAGCGATGGAAGCTCCGCGCAGTAGAGCAATACTTATGTTTTAGAGCAATACTTATGTTTGTCTGCTTATAATTCATTTCTATTAGTCTTTTTGTTGTTGTATTCATGGCCACGAGCAAGTGCTGCAAGTTATTGTGGCGAGAGAGGTTTAATTTTGCTAATCCTGTTTTATTCCCATTTCAGTGTAGCTCTTCGAATGCCACAATGCGGTGCTTGTAATGAATTGAAAATGTATTTTTGAATGGTATTGTCTTGCAGAATGTATTGGAAGCTCTTCTGAATGTGCTTTAATACTAGATGCTGAAAAGAAAGAAAATCATCCATCTGAAATGCCGTTTGCGCGGACTCTTTCGTGCTGGCTGGAAATAACACCCTGCATACCAAGCAGGGAGGAAGGACGAGCCTCTTCCTCACAATACACTCAAACCCCTAACGTGATTACAATCTTTTTATCTCAGCTAAAAAGCATTTTCTTTCATCGTTCTCAGTGAGAGGGTTTCTTTTTACCATTGGGTCCCACACCTAATGCAAGCCTGACACATGCAGCAATTTTCACCAAATTACGATTTATTCGTACTCTTTACACCCAGAAAAGTGCAAATGAAATGATGACTGCACTGAACAAGGCACTTTGTAAACGCAGCCGTGACTCCGTCCTTGTCCGGGAGCTGACAGTGGGACAGGCAAGGCAAATGGGGAGCGAGAGAGGGACACGGTCACAGAGGTGGGCTGCCCCGACCCAGGCACGAGCAGCTCTGCGAGGGGGATTCGGGTCTGCTGAGCCCCAGCAAATTCAGTGCCTTTTTATTTGGTTTTGCTGCTGAGGGGAGTCCAGGCTGTCACTGGGTGGTTCTGGGGGGAGGAACACACATTCGACTGGAAGGAGGAGAGAAGAGGTTAGTTTACAGGCAAGTTGGGTCCTTGAGCTGGGTCACAGGAACCAGTGCTGCTGCAGAGAATCACAGAAGGGTTGGCTTGGAAGGGACCTTCAGAGCTCACCCAGGCCAACCCCCTGCCATGGGCAGGGACATCTTCAGCTCGATCAGGTCGCTCAGAGCCCGTCCAGCCTCACCTGGGATGTGTCCAGGGATGGGGCATCGACCACCTCTCGGGGCAACCTGGGCCAGTGTCTCACCACCCTCAGCATAAAACATCTCTTCCTTCTATCTAGTCTGAATCTCCCCTCCTTTAGTTTCAAACCATCCCCCCTTGTCCTGTCACAACAGGCCTTTCTTGGTGGTTTTTGCTTTTCCTTTTGTCATTCCTGGGAAAGAGGGATCCGCAAAAACTGTATTTCTTGGGCAGGAAGGCTCAGCTAGGTAGGAGGCTGGCTCTGTGTGTGTGAGAAGGAGAATGCAGAGCTGGAGTAGGATGGACCCATGATTTCCTAGCTCTGTAACAGAACATCCTCAACTTACAGATCCTCTGAAATGGCCAACATGAAGAGCCACGTGCCTGCGCTTGACTGATGAATAGGATGTGGCTTTCTGCAGGCGTTCGGTATCACTGCAGGGATCTCCCGGTGGTCCCCCATGCAAAGAGCACCGTTCAGCGCCGTGGGCACATCTGTTGAGAGCCTAGTCCGATGTCAGGCATCATGCTGTTAGTTGGGTGGCCAGGCACCTAAGATAGAGCCTGGATGTTGACTTTTCTCCTGGGAACACAAGGATGGCTGGATGGGATCAGATCAAAGGTCCTTGCAGCCTAAAAGTCTATCTGGAGGGGTGTCTGGGAGAGAGGAGGAATTGCTCTGGCCCTTGGAAGGCTTTTCCAAATCCCACCATCCCATCAGCGAGGGACATGGTGAGGCAAGCAAAGCAACCAACCACCCCTTTTGCTTCTCTTGAACCTACAACATAATTATTTCTTCAAATGCCTCTACTTGCTTGGATTACGAGAAAGAGCATGTGATTGCTGCCTCTCCACCTTCTCCAGGACGTCTGCGATTTATTTGTTTTTGTAGATGCCTGTCACATTCCCTGTCCCACTGGGCATTTCTTGTCTGGACTTGAAGAGTCCTGTTAGTGATTTAACACTTAATTATGGCCAGGAAATCTCTGCAGCTCTATGACACCTCTCTCCTCCTTTCTCTCTTGAGTCCTATTTATGGCATCTGTTACTTAAAGCATCATGGACCAGTAGTAACCCTAAGGCTACATATATTACTGGTGTTTTAATTTAGAACAGTACTGCGCTTTGGAGGGGACTCCCACCACTTGCGTTGTTGTTTCTGCGTGCAAAGTGGTTTTGGTGTGGGTGGACCAGATTTCTTTCAGAAGCTTCACTCCAGTTGCCCATCACACGTCCCCCAGCCTCTCACGGGACATATACAGTGCCAGACCGGTGACGAACATGCCAGTAAAGGATATACTGGTGGTGTTCTTTAGACAACTTCAAACCGTGTGTCAGGTGGGGACCAGACTAAAAATCAGACTAAATCTAGTTCAGAGGAAACCCTCAAAGCGCAGAGGGTGTAGGTAGGGGAGCATCCACCCAAAATGCTTTGATTGCCTCATCACGTCTGGCTGCACCCAAGTGTTAATGTAGAAATGTCTTTCGATTTTTATAGTTCTTTTCCTTGTCAGAATATTTTACGACCATTAAAAGTTCAAAACACCTTCTTGCCTTATTCCCACTAGCGATGTGGAATCTTCATTGCAGGGTGTTGATGGAATCCAATTGCAAAAAAAAGTCATTGACAACAACATTTGGGTGAAAAGGAGACAGATTTGGCTTCCTGGCTTGTGTTTAGAGCAGCAGCAGCTGTTCCTCGTTCCTTGTGTTGTGCTGGCGCTTCTGGCCAGCACGTTCCCCCACCTTATTACTGTCATACCATCTCCTTTCAGGTGCCTTTGACTTACTGGAAGAGCACCTGCTTGGGTGAAGCATGTTCGGTGTGATTTGGACAAGGAAAGGCTTTTCATTTTGGTGTCTTGCGTACGACGATTTGTTCAGAGAAAGAATTCCCTGAATAATTTGTGCGGTAGAAATGTGGTGGTTGGGCTTAAAGCAACATCTTTTTTTCCCTAGAAAAAAGAAAATAATTTTTGTGGATATAAATAGGTTTTGAAGTCCATCTTCCTACAAAGAAGTCGTAATTTATTTCTAAAGCCGTGGTAGGTAGGTGTCACACAGCGCATGCAGACACATAACGTGTGGGTTTGTCCACAGTTTGAGGTATACGTATGAGTGGGTCCTGTATCCACCACATCCTAGGCTGAAAGAGCCTCCTGTGTTGATGGGATCCGTACAGCAGCCCCAGCGCCAGGCTTTTGGACAGACACTTACAGAAGCTGGTGTTCACCATCTCAGAGAGAGATGATGTTGGTTTTTCTCCTGTAAATGAGAACTCAAGCCAGAAGGCAAACACCCGCTTGCCAGGGGCAGGTTTGCCGAGAGCTGGAGCACTGCCTGGGCACACGAGGACCAAATGGCCATAAAACCCTTACGCTTGAATGTAAACCCCCAGCCATAATGTCTCATGGATGTGAAGTTTTGCGCTGATTTTCGTGTTGATCTTAAGAGCTCCATCGTGTGTTACTGAAGCCGCTGGCATAAATACACATCTCTGTGTGGCTTTATCTTCCAGCTCGCTTTATAACCGTGATTTCCTTTGCTTTGAGAATTGCTCCTTCTGTGCTAACTTGGGGGTGGAGGGAAGGCTAATTAATTAAGCAGTAATTGTTGTCAAGTCAATTGGTGCTAACATTTAACATTTGACTTGTTTACTATCCTGAGGTAAAGCGGAAGGAGTTAATGATCTAACAAATTGTGCGTCCATCATGAGAGACTTGTTTGGAAAGAACAGTTTTGTTTATGAACTGTAAAATAATACATTTTAGAAAAAAAACCCCACATTTTGAAGCAAGATCGTTGAGATTCTTGTGTGAAATTGTCACTAGATAGCTGTGGAGGCAAATGCGTCGCCTAATAAAGCTTAATGACTGATTTTCCCATTAATCAGAATTGAGAATGTGCTTCATTAAGATAATTAACTGAGCCAGTTGCTTAACTGACAGTTAGTAGACACAAATTCCCAAGTTACTTGCTTTCCTCTAAATAAAACTCACAAGAAGCTAACCCGGCACTGCTTCATCATCTTTACTGGAGAGAGAAACAGAAGGGCTGTTAAAATCTTATTGCCCGCGTTGGGTCCATGACTGCATCTCCCCATCTGGGAGAGCGGTGGGATGCGGTGGGTGGCCCCGGGTGCCCTGTGCAGCCTTGCAAAGGACCCAAGCCTTGGGCTCGAGGTTATTGTCATCGGCTCATGCTGAAAGCTCGCAAATATTTGCCGCTCTCTGTCTCACTAGCAGCAAACGGTCTTTTATCTGCTAATTTCTGAAAGGTCAGGTCTTCGTTGTGGTTGTCTTTGTCACCCAAGAACTATTAGCTTCTCCAAGGGGGAGAATTCCTTGTCAGAATTTGTGGCTTCTCCTCTTTGTTCATTGCAAGCTAGAAGTGGGGTCATGAGTCCTGAGCCCCCCTGAAAGCAGGGACGTGTAAGATTAATCTGCTGCGGGTGCATTTGTAGGCTGAATACGCAACACCGAAGAAGTTAGGGGAATTAACTGAAGGTTCCAAAACTTGAATTATTAAATACTCTCTCTGGTTGTAGCGTCTAGTTGTAAATCCTTTCTTTTGCAGCTCTCTGTGTCTTGAATTATAACGCAGTAACGCTATCATGTAGCAGAAAGCTCTTTGCACAGAAGATGACTCTGGAGCGACGACAGTTGTCTCAACTCTGCTTTTCTTTTGTCCTCAGAGTTCCCGGTCTTCCACCATGAACCCTGTTTACAGCCCCGTCCAACCTGGGGCTCCCTACGGAAACCCGAAGAACATGGCGTATACAGGTAGGACCGGTGTTCGGCGGCTCTTTCGTGAATGTCTGTGTTCGGTGGTCAGAGCAGATGATCATTAATGAGTGGTTAATCCCTTAACGAAGGGAGAAGGAGCTCCCATCAGGGAGCCAGACGGGAATGTGACTTGCAGGAAAAACTCTTCAGCAAAGCCAATGCGGAAAGGTTAGTGAGAAGAAATGGATCTGAACGCATGAGAAGAGGATGCCCTGGAAATCCTAAAGAGAAGGATCAAAAGGGGGTTTCTTTAGACAAACAAAACACGCAAGAAGTTGCTGGGGGAGTGAGCTGGGAGCTGGAGGGCTTGCCTCCGGAGCTGAAGTGAGCGACTCGGGGGCACCTGCTGGAATAATCCTGCCATAGAAATGAGGATCCCCCAGGCCAGAGGCCATTAGTTGGAGAACATGCAGTTGTTGTTACAGGTGGTGATTTAAACTGAGTTACGGAGTGATTTTTTTGTTGTTTTCAAGTTATGCTTTGGTTGAGCTAACAAGCAAGTCTGATGTCTGTTTGAAGTCCATCTTTATAACTGAGCTGTCTCAAAATGTCATCTAAAAATACTCAAAAATGGCAATGAAATATGTTTACCATCATTATTACCGTAATTATGTGACTAGTGGGGAACTAAAGCGTACTGATATGGAAGGAATTGAGCTCAGAGGGAAATAATGCTTTGGAAAAAGGAAATCTCAGCTTAGGTATCTGTGGTTTTCCCCATGGATTATGTTCACCAGCAGTTGTTGTTCTGATCTTGTATAAGCACCGTACAAAATCAGCCTTGGAAGACTCCTTTTTCTAACATTTTGCTGAATATAATTAGCTATTAAGTGTCATATTGCGTTAAGACTTCCTTCTTTATGTTTGCATCGCCAGTTGTATGTGTTAACTTTTACCTAATGTGTGAAATTGCTGGGGAATGTGCTTTTGTGGGGAAAAGCGGTCAATAGCGATTGGAAATGGACATCACATACTCTTAGCTAATTCATTTATGAAATATTCTCATTGACTTTGGTAGCTGTTTCAGCTGGTAGATCAGCAGGGCTGGTCGCATCGCTGTGCAGAGACCTGTCTGATACTCTGCGGAGCAGAGGGTTCCTCAAAGGCATTTTACCCCATTTTTATTCGCCCTTTCTTTTTCCCCATCAAATTTATGCGTGCTGCTTTGTTGGAGATACTGTAGCTCAGGCAAACTTTGGTCTCACAGTCAAAGCACTAGAGGCTTGGAAAAAAAAAATCTCTGTGAATAATAGTCTCTTCAAAAATATCACCATTGTAAGAGGACTGCGGACTCCAGCAGTGCCCGGGTGATAGAATGAGCTCATAAACGCACAGTTATTTTCCTACTCTAGAAATAACAGCAATTTTGTGCTTTCCAGCACAAGGGTGGTTTGGCCAAGAGTCTACTTCTCTCCCACTTTACTCTTTTTTTTTTTCTGGTATGTGCTCAAAGCTCCACCTTAATATCCATGCCGTGTAGCTTTTCTGTGTCTGCTTTCGTACGATCCTGAATGTTTTAGAAGCTGCTTTCTGGCACTTGATAAGATAATTTTATTTAAATATTGAGGTGCAGATTGGCTAGAGTTTGTACCTTGACCTTTCTGGAAGGAGAATTTTAGAGGGTGATTTCTGGTTTAGATGAATGAATTCTACACGACTGCGTTCTGAATAAGTGAAATGGCAGCGTTAGTAGGAGGTATCTTCTAAAATAACCTGCTGGTTAATGCCCATGAAGATTATTCTCTGCACTTAAATATATAAAGTTGTTGTGTGGCTTGGCCAGCTTGTGCCAGCTGTGGTAGGGACCATGGCGAGGTGGCCCCCATGAGACTGGTTTTACCCCAAACCATCAGACTTCAGGCATTTGTCTTCCAGAGTTTGTGGTAAATGAAGAGGAATCAGTGGCAGATGTGCAGGATGACCTTGGAGAAAAAAGTTGGAGGCGGATCAGACTGGGAAAAATATAACCAGGTCCTTAGTTATGTCAATGGAAAAAGAAGGGAAGATTCAAGTGGCTGCTTGAACGTAGGACACCGAAGCAGGAATCGAATCGTGTTAGTGCTTGGTTTAAGCTAAGGAGTCAGTGGGCTGAATTCTTACAATGGAGTCCCCAAACACATAATAGGTTAGAAAGTGTTTAAACAAGGAGCTATTTTCTTTGCTAGGCAAATAGTATTACAAAACCTTTTAAACACGAATTTGTTTGAAGGTTTAATGAAAGGCCTAATGTTATATTGCAAAAGAGGGGAAGAAAATTTAAATTTTATCCGTTGTATAGGAAAGACAGGCAACTCCTGAGGGTGGTCTCCACAGTTACTAAAAGAAGGCTGCCATGTCTCCTGCATGACAAATGCCAGACTCTGTCTATATGTAATTCTTGTTTTCTATGCTTCAGCTTCATTTACGTTGCTTTACCTTGGGTCACTTAGCTACGTATGAGTTTCTAATGTGGCCACAAGCTAATCTGGAGGATATTTAAACGCTTAGAGACAAACAAAATAGACTTTTTCACAGGAGAAACATGAAGTTAAGGAGTCTGTAGATACTTCCTTCTCAAGTTGCTTTGAAAATAATCACTAAAGCAGGTAGATCTGGAGGGGGTGTTGACTGCCGTCGCGTGTGCAAACCCCTTCCCTGGTCCTGGGAGCTCATTACAGCTTTGGGGCGTAACGAGAGTCTCAGGCTGATCGGCCGCGCAACGGAAGGGTTTGCTCGGAGCCCCTAATTTGAAATAGCGTGTCAGCAAACCGTTCCCACGATCGCTTCATGAGACAGAGTGTACAACATCTGTCCCAACATTTTGATTTGAGATCCAATTCAGGATAAAGTATAGAATTTATACAGTATAGGATATAATTTTTTCTAGTCTCATCTTTCCGCAGTAGTGTAAGACACCGAAAAAAATTAATGCTAAGCTTTATATTAGGCAAGAAAGAGACATAAAAAACCCTGAAGTGTAATAAAGTTGAGGTAAAGGCTGTTAACCCTAGGCTATGTTCTTGGTTTGCTTTGGTGGTCAGGTTTTTCCCCCCCAAATCTAGTAGAGCACGCGTATTATTTAAATTTTTGTCTTTACAGATCATGCATAAACTGTTCATTTCTAACCTCGTGGAATAAAACCCGGGTGGGATATATGCAGAAGGAACACAAGGATGGTAATCAGCGTACCGGCAGGTGGAATTCTATGCTCTTGTGGTTTTTTAGTGCTAAATGTGAATGTTTTTATATAGAATGGGTTGCTTTTGGTTGAAATACTCAGTTTTAATCTGATTTTTTTTTCCTCCTTCTCACTTCTTAGTTGCTTTCCGTACCTGGTGGGCTAGGGAGAGAGGTCCATTTCAAGATAAATATAAAAATTTTTGTACTAAATTGGCTGCTCCTGTGTTAGGGAGAATGGGAAATCCTTGGCACGTACTCGAGTGCTTGATGTACTACTATAAGTTTACTCAGATTCTTTATTTTCCCATTCTGATCTTCCTTAAAGGAAGTGTGAAGGACAGTTATTTCCTACATGATTTTAAGTGTGGTCTGAATTAGATGATTTTTTAATGGGAAATTATAACTAAGTTTAAAAAAAAGGAAGTTTTAAAATAGAGTTATTAGGTGAAACGGAAGTCAGAAGCGTTAAATTCATAAGGAAAAGGTTTATCGAAACATTCCCCATATTTGAAATAATAGATTTATTAAGCAACGTTGGTTTCTTGTGCAGTTAGTACGTCTCTTTTTTCGGGGTCCTTAAGACCCCGATGCCTGTTGGATTGCAACCTCCTTCCCCTTTTCCTTCCTAAACTGAAAGAGGAGAATAAGCCTGGCGCGTTTTCGGCTGGCAGTGCTCGCCGTGGGATGAGCTGGCTCTTGAGCTCGGCTAAGGCGACACGGGGAGAATATTCTCACCGCAGACGGAGCTGCGTCTGTCCGACGCCGGGTTTGTGCTCCGCAAGCCCTGGTTCCTCGTGCTCGGCTGGTGACTGCTTCCACTTCGCCAATTCAACGTATTTTCGAACACCAGCAGCAGACAGTGTTTGAGTGTTGTTTAGTATTTAATTGAAACAGACTGTAATTAACTTGTGCCTTCGTGTAAGCTGTCGCTTTAATTGAGGGTAACTTAAAACAGTACTTAAGGACTCTCATCTGCTTTTTCATTATTTGTAGAATTCACTTTACCTGCCCCAAACGGGAGCTGCTGAACTGCCTGCTTTTCCTTCGCTGTGTTATCCTTCCCGTTTTCTTGCATCCACTTTTGCTAAGGCGCCGGTCCTGCAGCAAATAGATTAGCTCATTGGTGTGGAATCAGGGATGAAGAATCAGTCTCTCCTGTAGCTTGTTTGACTTCAAGCGTGAAACTATAAAAGTGTTTATTATAGCTCACACTATTATCGTTTTCCCTACCAGAAGCTGATTAATATGCTGATAAGATGCTGTGATTCATGAACCTTCGGTAGACTGACTCTGTATTCGTTGTAGTTATTACTAAATAATAAATGATAATAAAATCCAAGAGCCCAAAGATGTGAAGCTGGTTAGTAAATCTCCAAGGAGATTGTGTCACGCTGCGCTAGTGCACGATGCTTTCCAGGTCCCGCGGCAGCAGCGACCTGCTCGGGAGCTTCCATACTCGGAAGAGACGTCCTCCACCTCAAGCTTTTGCTGATGGAAGCCCTTGGCTTGCTTTGGACAAGCAGCTCTGTTCAAGCTCTGTGTGCCTTGAAGCAATATTCCTGTTCTCCCCCTGAAATTATTGAAGGTAAAGGAAAAATGCTTTTATTCAATAGGTTGTTTGGGATTTTAAAAGGAACAGGACAAGTTCTGTTGTTCTAGTTTCTCACTCTTTATCCAGGCATAAAAATCACTCAACAATGTGGATATATTATCTTCTGTTCCTTCTTTGACCACCGATTACAGATGATACTTTTCCAGATGCTTGTCTCCCTCCACCTTTTCCCACATCCAGCCCTCCACTTGCTCTCTGACAAAAAAATCACAGTTTTGTTTCAAACTCCTTGTACCAGCCCTAAATCCCTGCTGTTTCCACACCATTTGACCCTGCCTGGGGTCTCTCCTGGTCACCCAGATTCAGAATTGTTTTGCCCAGTTTTAGATACCTGCAGTGTGGTTGTCTATCTCTGAGTCATCCACCAGGATTTAATGGTGAGGGGCAAGGAAAGAACATCTCCAGTGGGGTCTGAATGTCCTAGAAATGCTCATTTCTCTCTGACACAGAAAGGTGTTTGATGGCTGACTCAGATGTAGACATCGACGCAAAGTGGTCTGTGTTTGGTCTTAAGTCCCACCTCTGAGATTTGTGTCTGAATTATTCACTGCAGGTCTTCTAAAATGCAAAAATCTGTTTAAAGAGATTCTGTCTTGGCAAAGCCTCCCAGTGCTTAAAGGGGGGCTGTAGGAAGGGTGGGGGCGACCTCTTTAGCAAGGCCTGTTGTGACAGGCCAAGGGGGGATGGTTTGAAACTAAAGGAGGGGAGATTCAGACTGGATCGAAGGGAGAAATGTTTTACGCTGAGGGTGGTGAGACACTGGCCCAGGTTGCCCCGAGAGGTGGCCGATGCCCCATCCCTGGACACATCCCAGGTGAGGCTGGACGGGGCTCTGAGCGACCTGATCGAGTTGGGGATGTCCCTGCCCATGGCAGGGGGTTGGACTGGATGAGCTCTAAAGGTCCCTTCCCACCCAAACCGTTCTGTGATTCTGTATGATTCTAAGGTAACGTGCCTGGCTCTTGGGTGGGAAGAGAAAGGCAAACGTATCTTCAGAGGTGAGTGCGTGTGGCACAAGGAAGGATGGTAACTCTCCTTCTAGGCTGAACACTTCCAGCACATATAAAACATGGACTCCTTGCCCGATGATGGCCGGCTGGACCGGTCATTTCTCAAACACAAGGTTTTCAGCTCTCATCTAATCCCTGCAGCCTGTGGTCATCGCTGCAGTCTGTCCTCAAGGCCATCAGGTCAAGGTTGTTTGGGCTAGCGAGGACGCTTGGTCCAGAGCTGCGTAGGTCACTGATCTTCTCACCTCTTCAGTCTCGCTCAGGGAAGAGTCAGGGACATGCAGCTTGATGGCAGCCAAGGACAGCGTGGGAGAAAGCAGCGACAAAGAGTCCTCAAGAAGGAGGATCCCACCCTCATAAAGAGTGTAGAGAAGACAACTGAATCTTTCTTTCTGGAACTTGTAGATCACTGAGTATGAGTGTGGGCTGCTGTGATCAAGAAGCTTTTGCTGGGTGGCAGTATTCATCTGGCCTAATCCTCTGGTTTTGATAAATCAATATGTGTTTCAGAGTTCCTAATGCACTCATCCTGTTGACGGTCAGGTGGCCATGAGCAGCCCCACTCCTACAAGTCTATAAGGAGTTCACTTCTCCAGGCGTGCTGCTCAGTGAGTGCTACCGCAGGGTCTTCATCTCCAACTGCAACTCTCGAGGGATTTCCCCAGGAGCGTCTTAGGGTCAGCGTCACCTTGTCTGGGACAGTTTATCCTTACAGGAGGCAGTGCTTAGAGTCCTTAAATCTGACCAGATACAGGCTGGGAACCTCCGTTGCATGTAATGGATACCCTCATTCCTTCTCACAGGGGTTTTCCTGGTTTATCAGGTGGAGCCCCCAGCCTTCCCATGTCTTTGCAGCAGGGATTCCCTCGTCTCTTTTGCCAGTCAACCTCATCTCTTTTACTCAATTCCTTTTTCTCTTTTGCTAATGATTTGTATCCATCATGCATTCAGGTTTCTGCTGTGGATCTCCTGCTGCTTCCCCACTTGTATTTTGTCTCGGAGAGGACTGGAAGGTAGCACCCTCCATCACCTTGGCTTTTTGGGAAAGATTATCAGCCAAGCCCTTCTGCTGCACTTCTGGTCCTTCTCCTTGCGTTGCTTGTTCCCTGGAGTCTTTCACTCCATCCCAACTATTTTTCCTTCTCTCTTGCAGCCTGTCAGCCTGGCCCAGCTGGCAAACACCTGCGCGGGCCCGGGAGAGCTGGACTCATTTCACCAGGAGGAACCTGACGCCTTTTAATAAAAGGTCTTTGTGCGACTGGGTTCTGTTTAGCTGCATTTCCAAAGTGGATTAACCTAGACTGCCCAGAGGCGCTTTTAGGAAGCCTCTGCAGCACACAAATGTGAAATAAATATTTAAGAGTAGCTGCTTGGCAAGTTTTATCCTGCACAAGATTCACCCAAGTGTTTTGGGGAAGCAGAAGAGCGGTCTAAAGCAAGGAAGACCTTGAATCACATCTACGCTTTGTCTGTGATCTTGCTGCAAGATCCAGTACATTCTTCCTCAAGTAACAAATGTGTCTTCTTCATTTTAAAGCACAAAATAGTCTTAATTCTGATCATTTCAGGAGAAGTCCTGGCTAAGAGCTTTGTTTCTGTGTAGAAAAGCGTGGTGTCTCCCTGTGTCGCTTGTCAACCTTTCCTACACTGTCTGCAAGGTCTGGGTTCATTTGCTTTCCAATTTAATTGATTTTCCTGCTCCTCAAGTGGCAATCTCTCTGTGGGAATTTTGAGAGCACCGAGAAAAATATATGACAGTAATGTAATTTTAATTTACGGTGTAATGCACACACGCGGGTAGAGTTACAAGATTTTGTGTTGGAGAGTAGGTGTGGCTAGTAGGCAAATTACGCATCAGCATACTAATTACTGGGTTTTTATGTTGGTGGAAAGGCATCAGTTTAATATTTTTCTTGTACATCTGAAATCTTGGAGATTGTTTGGAGGGATTCCCGAAAGGATTAGGGATTTGTGAAAGCTGATGTTCTTATATTTGTGACCTATGCCAGCAGGCCACACGTGTCTGGAGCAAAAATTGTACAGGCCTCATAGTCTAATTCTGTCTAAATCTTTGTAGAAAGGTGAAGAACAGAAATGCAGGTTGATGGGTGCTGGTTGCTGAGGATGGCCTTCCTCTAGGACCCTCCGCACCTCTGTTATTGCATAAATAATCCCCGCTCCATCCTTTTCAGACGTGGAAAACTCCAGCGCATCCTCTGGCACGTCAAGCTCTCCCACCCGTGATTTGGGTTCCCCGCGTGGGACCTCTGCACGCCCCAGGGGGGCGGGATGGGTCCCTGAGCTGGGCTCTTTGCTGCACTCCCAAACTGCAGACTCCCAGGTTCTATCATTTTTTTCCCCGAGGTGAAACCACAACATTTGTTCGGAGATAATGGTTAACAGAGGGAATCGGCATCGTGCGCCCTCCGGTCACTGGTTTTGTTGGCAGGACAGGAGGTGCGGGATTCTCACGTGTGTTTTTATCCTAATCTGTATCATTTGTATTCGTTGCTGAACCTCAGACATCAACTGAGGACTGACCTGATTTACACTTGACTGTTCATTTAATTCATTGGTATGTTGAAAGCTGGCAGCCTCCAATGTTGTAGAAGACAGAAGGATGTTCCAATAGGATTTCCACAGTCGGCTTTTAATCCTCCTTTGCATACTCTTTGTGGGACAAAGATAATTCTAGGCTTGATTTCAGCCTTTCTTATTAACTTAAAATTAAAATTTTGCTGTATTATTGTCTGGAAAGGCTGGGCCTTTGACAACAGATTAGTTCTTTGGCCAGGAAAACCAAGTTCTTTCAGAACTGCTGTGTGCGAAGAGGATAAACTAGACTTTTTTTTCCTTTCTTTTTGGCATTCCTCAGCACATTTGTGGGGAGCACTGAGGAACGCGAGGCAAACGGCTTTGATGCTGAAGCAGGCAGGGTTGGGGTGCCCTCCTCCTTACTTTTCCTTCTGCTTGTAAGATCTGCATGCATGTGTACCCCTCCCATTGACTGGGAAATGCCACTTCTGGAATTAATTAGGTGATCCATTGCTTACCGGTTCTGTAAAACAGGAATTTTAAACTGTGTTCAGGGTGTTGAATTGATTTCAGGGTGATTAAAAATGTATGAAGTGGGTACAGTGAATATTTTTCCTCTGGCGTTTCTTCATGTTTATTAATTGGTGTGCACAGAGCAGACAGGAAAATCGTACTTGGCTGGGAGAAGAATGAGCGCTGACTTGTGTAGGCTCCTGTTATTTTTATGTTTAAATGCATAATTTTTGAACAGGAATACTTCCAAACAACTTGCTGAATTTCTCAGGGTTGGAAGCTGTTTGAGTTTCACTGCTCTCTTAGCTGATCAACGATGGCTAATTTACCATCTTTGTAATAAATTAACTCACAGACTTTTCTGAAGTCATAAAAAGTATAAAACCCCTAAGGGAATGAGGGACAACTTTTCTTGTTTGGGGAGCGAGGAAGAAGGAAGCGGAGGGGGTTTGGGTGAGATTAGGGTTATTTATGAGTGTGTGCAACAGCTATAGGCTGTATTTGGGTGGTTCTTCTGCCAACGGCAGCACCGATGGATGATGGACATGAAGGTTACACCCCTGCATTCACCTACGGATGGATGCAGGTTACTGTGCAAAATAGGTCTTGGCGCATGGAGGTTTCATAGAATCACAGAATCACAGAATGTCCTGAGCTGGAAGGGACCCACAAGCCCACGAGGATCATCAGGTCCAACTCCTGTCCCTGCACAGGACACCCCAAATTCACACCGTGGCTCTGAGGGCCTTGGCCAAGTGCTTCTGGAATATCGCCAGGCTGGTGCCGTGATGCCTCCCTGGGGAGCCTGTGCCAGGGCTCCACCACCCTCTGGGGGAAGGACCTTCTCCTAATGCCCAGCCTCACCCTCCCCTGGCACATCTCCCTGCCATTCCCTCGGGCCCTGGCGTTGGTCACCAGAGAGCAGAGACCAGCCCTGCCCCTCCTCCTGCCCTCGGGAGGGAGCTGCAGAGCGCCATGAGGCTGCCCTCGGCCTCCTCTGCTCCAGCTGAACAAACCCAGGGACTCCAGCCACTCCTCGTACGGTTTCCCCTCTAAACCCTTCCCCAGCTCCGTGGCCTCCTCGGGACACTCTCCAGTAGCTTTATACCCTCCATGTCCTGCGGCGCCCAACGCTGCCCACAGCACTCGGGGTGAGGCCGCCCCAGCGCGGGGCAGAGCGGGACAATCCCCCCCTCGCCCGGCTGCGATGCAGGGCTCGGTGCCCCCCAGGGCACGGCTGGCCCTCGGGGCTGCCAGGGCCTGCTGGGGGCTCGTGTTCAACCTGCCGTCGGCCAGAGCCCCCAGGCCCCTCTGGGGAGCCGCTCCCCAGCCCCTCGTGCCCCCGTCTGTCTGTGCAGCCAGGGCTGCCGCGCCCCAGGGGCAAAACCCGGCGCTTGCTCTGTTAAACTTCATACGGTTGGTGATTGCCCAGGTTTGGGTGCCATATAGCTGTGTTTCAAGACAAAAGCCTTTAGTGTTAGAAACGGAGGCATAGTAAAGCTCCTTTGAAGAAAATAATTCATAACATCTCATTACAGATGTGTGTAGGCTCAGCTAGTTTGGAGATCGGTCCAACTGATGTCAACTTTCTGAGGAGTTTCGTAGAAACTTTGGGGAACATCCTTCGCCCCTTGTTTTGTAACTGTTTGTATAAGGTTTTACATGCCTTTGAGTTTCCCTGTGTTGTAAATAAACAAAACAGTCTCAGATCTTAAAAGCAAACAAAACTCTTGTTATAGTTTCCTGAATGACCCCATTGTGTGCCTTTTAATCCTACGTTCTTGCTTCGTACGTGGAACTGGTTTATGCTCTGCCTCATTTCTTGACTACAATATTGATTTTGTTTTTCCCCGTAGTGGAAAAGAAATAAAAAGATTAAATGACTAGGGCTGAACAGGGCTGGAGAAAATGTGTATAGAGCAGCGAAGAAAACAAAACCCATAGGTAGAGAAAAAGAGGTGGCCTTGGAAACATGTTTTGAAGGGGAAAGTACTCCTTCATTTAAAGAAGATAAAAGATGAACGGAGAATTTTCTTGTGTGTCAGTTACTCCTGTAGAGCTTTGGCACGTAATCTGAAAATCTTCACTCACTTGGGGAAGAAATAAGCTTTATTTTAAAGCATGAGCTCTACCGAAGCCCTGTCTTACATAGCGTGTAGACAAATTCTAACCAGTGGTTTGGGCTTTTAAAATGTATATTCAGTTTTAAAATTAGCAAATATAATTTTTTCCCTTCTCTTATTTCTTAGTCTCTCTATGCCATAGAACGAAACCCTTTTCTGGTGGCTTTGTTAATTTACAGCGTGCTTCTAAGCCATCTTCTTTTCCTTTGTTTTAGCCATGGTTGTATTGTTTTACACCATTTAAAGCTTCTTTTTCTATATGTTCCCTTTACTTCTATATGTTTTCCTATATGCTCCCTTTACTTTGCTGCTGAACGACAAGGCAGCTCTGTATTACAGGCAGCCAAAGATCACGCTGGCCATCTTGGTATCGCATCTGTGGTGGTTCGGTTCTCCGTGCCCCTAGGTCCAATTGCCAAGTCACGCTTGATTTGCCATACAACAAATCTTCAACTTATTTTGGCCTCGTTGCCTTCCAAACCCCCCATAATTATGTCCCCCCTTCCCAGTAATTATCTCTGGATGCCCAGTTTGCTCTGTTGAGAAAGCTGGTGGTGGTCCTGCTCTGAAGCCCATCTCCCAAGAGGTTATTCTAGGGACCTGCCGCCCCTCGTTTCCAGTCTAGCACACCTCCTTTCATGGAGCCATGGTGTCTCCCTTCCGATGGTAGCAATTGTAGAAAAAAATATTAGATCGGTTTTAAAAACCCTTCCTTGTGGTGGTGAAGAGCGGCAGCGTCGGCTGGCAGAAGTCCGTCAGCCGTCGCTACACGGGTCAGTGATTCTCTGCAGAGCACGTTGGGAGCCTCTGCCATGGGCACCGTGGAGCTGGAGTGTGACCTTGGCATTGTGTGAATTTGAGATGGGGGTGGTTGATAAAACAAAATGAAAATGTCTGGTGGCACTGAAACCCCACGCCGGCTCGGAATCTCTCAGCTGTAAGTTACAATCTCACCGAGTCTAAAATAAATGGCTTTTCCTGCATATTTTTTCTACAATTGAAGTTCAAATTCATATCCTCGCTTGTTTTTCTCTATGCATACTTGCACACCACACATAATCTCCAAATCTGCCTCACTATCCACTGAAAACCCTTAATATTTGCTGCCTTTCCTCCCTTCCCCCCTTTTCTTTTTCTCTGACACAGCAAATAAGTGGTTAGATACTTGTTATGTTTTTGCAGTCTGAAGGTAATAAATTAGAGTTTTGTGGCTTGACTTCTGGAAACATGTTTGTAGATTAAATATTGAATTTTTTCGCCTTTTCTGGTGCACAATTATTTTTTACACCGTGTGCAGTCGACGAGATGCAGTGCAGAGGTCTGTACGTAGAGAAACATGATCTGGTATGGGGTCGTAAAAGACTACTATAAGCTTCAGAAATAGTTCCCTGGTTTGTACCAGATCTGTAAATTACCGAGTCTATTTTTCTACTGTGCTTTATACCTAACATCTTAGTTTTAGTTTAATGGGGATCAGCTTTCCCAAAGCGGCCTGGTTGAGCTCTGGCTTGTTAATCTGTCTTGCTGGGCTGTTTGCGTTAGATTTAGCCTCGTCTGAAACCGAAATCCGGAGTTGCTTATATGCAAACGCATTGGTATACTTGTTTTAAAGTGCGCGTGCCTGCCTTTCCCTCTCCCTGCGCTTGCTGGCATTCGGCCTCATTTCATCTAATGCAGTACTGGGCTAGAATTTTAATGTCTCTGCGGCCAGCGATGATTTATTAGATCCCAAAGCCCTGGCTCAGAGTGCAGGAAGAAAATATTGCATCAGTGAGCTGGCTTGGCACTGCTCAAATAAATGAGTCCTGAAAGACTCTTTAGTGTTACGGCCTTTTTTTCCTTCCCCTCCGCTCGCTCCCACCGGTCCTTCCCCTGTCCCCGACCCCCGAGTTTCTGTTGATGTCAAGAAGTGCTCGTTTCCTTGCAGGAATTGCTATCTCCGGGTCTTTTTACCATAAACGTGTTTGTCAACAGCCTCGTCATATAAAGCCCTTTGAATCTCTGCTGTCGCTTCACGTGGGGCCGATTAGAAGCTGTAATCCTCAAGTTGGGAAAAAAAAGGAAGCTTTTGTGGCAGGGCACAAGGTTGGGCTCCTGGTGAAGAACTGGTGGTACCGTAGCATTGTGGTGCATGGGGAAGATGTCCTTGTGGTCCTTGTGGCGGCACGTAGTGCCATCAGCTCTATGCTCAGCACCTCTGTGGGGCAGCGCGCTGCCCCAAAGGTCATTGTGGCTCCCAGCTGAGCTCTCACTTACTGTAGGTTTTCAGAGTCTTTGGAAAACATGGTTTCTCCGTTGAGCTTATACTATCCCATAAATCTTTGTTTAGCTGGGAGGAAAATTGTGCTACTGCTTGAAATATCCCCGCAGGTCAAGGCACGATGAGTTATGTGTTATCTGTCACTATGATTTTTTTCTCTTGTATGTGCTGATGGAGAGGTGATTTAATTTGGTAAGTATGTTTTGCCTCCTCAGGACAGGAATGAGAGCAGTAAATGTCAGTGTTGTCATTGCTCTGCCACTGAAGGGACTGGGTTTTGCCCATCTCTGCTGCTGGTATCACTGTGCTCCTGGACACCCCACCTAATCCCACTGCTAACAGCTAAGCTGGATGTGTTTGCTGCTGGTGTTGGTCCTAATGATGCTCCTCGTGCCACTAGATGAAGGCAGATGTTGGGTGAAGATGATCAGTCTCTTGTGGGCAGAGACGGATGCGGGAGTTGCATCAGGTGGGCAGAGCTCGCCACTGTCCGCTGTTTGTCCGAAATACTGGGGACGCTTGTTGCGCCTGCGTCGGAGCCTGTCATGGAATCACAGAATGGTTTGGCACCATCTGTGGATGGACCTTCAAAGAACATCTAGTCCAGCCCCCTGCCGTGGGCAGGGACATCAGGTTGCTCACAGCCCTGTCCAACCTCCCCTTGAACACTTCCAATGGCGGGGTGCCCACAACTTCTCTAGGCAGCCTCTTCCAGCGTCTCACCGCCCTCGTCGTAAGAAAAATTCTCCCCTATGTCTGATCTGAACTTACCCTCTTTCAGTTTAAAGCCCTTGCCCTGTCACTGCAGGCCTTGGTAAAAGTCTCTCTCTGTCTTTCATAGAAGCTCCCTTTAAGCACTGAAAGGCTGCTGTAAGGTCTCTCCGTAGCCTTCTCTTCTCCAGCCTGAGCAACCCCAACTCTCTCAGCCTTTCTCCATGGCAGAGGTGTTCCAGCCCTCTCACCATTTTGGTGGCCTCCTCTGGACCCGCTCCAACAGGTCCATGTCTTTCTTGTGGTGGGATCCTGTCTTAGCGCTGATCTGGGGAAAGAAATTCAGCACTTTTAAAGTGCTTATTCCAGAGAAGAGCAGCAGCCTGTGGCCACCACCCCAGTGCTCACCTCCAAAGCTGGTCCCCAACGGGTCCCTTCTAGGGTGCTGTCAGCCCAGCAGCCTTTCCCCTGGGGGCACACCTAATTCGTTTCACTTTGTAAACAAAATAATTTTGAATCTTTTAATGAACAAGAAGAAGAAAGGAGAAATCAGGCTGAAAAGATGAGCTCTCAGAAGACTTGAGTTGTGGACAACCGTTATTGGATGTGAGGTTGGGATGGAGAAATACAACAATAAAACCCTGGAGTAATGACAGGTGAAGACCTTTGTATCTCATACTTAAGAAATTCTCTTTAGTAAGTAACCAAGGACAGCTTCAGCCTTATGCATGATTTGTTGCCATCCATTTACACTCAAGAATGACGTTGCTCTCTCTTGTTATTAGAAACCTAATGTATTGCAGAGAACAGCATCCATCTCTAGGGAGGAGTCGTTGATTTTGGTGGCATTCCCAGGAGATGCAAAGCACGTGATAACTGTAAATGTTATCAAATAGGGGAGAAAAACTGATTTTAACAGCCTAACGATGAGTTGTTCCATTCAGAAAGATAGGAGCGTGTATGCATCTGAACTTCGGTTTAGCTCTGATTTCTTCCTGTTTCAAATTAGTAACTATTTTGTGAGGTGAGGACCATTTTGTGCTGCGTGTTGAAGGCGTGTGTAAAGGTGTGTGTACTGTTCAGGCATTCTGTTGCCAGAATAGTTCTTCTTTCCCTTCAGAAGAGTTAAGGAAACAGTATTATAATTAACTATCATAGGAATTCCAGGGTAAACGGAGCAACTTTTCATAAGTGAAGACACAATTATGATTATGTAGTTGTTAAACAAGGCATGGCTTTCTGTGAGACTATTAATTCTGAGTGTAGGGCTGCTGGACTCAGACTTATGGTGCTCACCTACAGCATCTTACTGAATGCATGAGTAGCAGGTTGGTGACCCTCAGATCTCTTGCGGCCGTCTGAGACAAATTCAGATCTTAGGCAGGAGGATCATTCTTTGTAATTACCCGTCTCTTCTGTTCACTTCAGAGAGTTTAGGATAACAGCACTTCTCATGCAGGGACCTCAGTTTGGTGCTTGACCTTTGGTACATGCATTTGAACCAGGTAAGTTTGTCTCTTCTCCTCCAGCCCCATGGTGCAGGGGGTGAAAATGAAGAATTAGTGGTTGACATCTCCCTTCTATGTCCAATCAAACACTTGAAAGTCAATCCTGCTAGTTAGCTGTAAGTGATGGAGGCCACAAGAGGGTCATAGAGTCATTAAGGTTGGAAAAGACCTCTAGGATCATCAAACCACTCCCCATCGTACTTGTGCTCCAGACCCTGCCCCAGCCCCGCTGCCCTTCTCTGGACACGCTCCAGCCCCTCCAGGCCCTTCTTGTCCTGAGGGGCCCAAACCTGAGCCCAGCATTCGAGGTGGGGCCTCCCCAGGGCCGAGCACAGGGGCCCCATCCCTGCCCGGCTCCTGCTGGCCACACCAGTGCTGACACAAGCCCGGGGGCTGGTGGCCTCCTTGGCCACCCGGGCACTGCTGGCTCATGCCCAGCCGGCTGTCAGCCAGCACCCCCAGGGCCTTCTCCGCCGGGCACTTCCCAGCCCCCCTGCCCCAGGCCTGGGGTGATGCCTGGGGTTGGTGTGACCCAAGGGCAGGACCCGGCCCTTGGGCTTATTAAACCTCACACAACTGGCCTCGGCCCATGGATCCAGCCTGCCCAGGTCCCTCTGCAGAGCCTTCCTGCCCTCCAGCAGATCAACACTGCCACCCAGCTTGGTGTCACCTGCAAACTGACTGAGGGTGCACCCGATCCCCTCATCCAGATCATTGATAAATATATTAAACAAGACTGGCCCCAACACTGAGCCCTGGGGAACCCCGCTCGTCCATGTGTGTTACCCTCTATTTTATATGAATTTCCAATGACAGTAGGTGTTGTCCATGCCATGCTGCTTGTTGCAATGTCTCTAGCAAAATGCAGGGAGGCATTTAGAAGGGGAAGGTGACTTAAAAAAAAATCCCAACACACATGTCATCTCCCTCTTGCTTGTTCTGTCATACTTGCATGCTCACAACACCAAGATGAATGTATTCGCAGAGTCTGCCAGGACCACATGCGTGCCCGATGGAGAATACGGCATGCAGCCATCAAGTCCTCATCACATCTCTTGGCAAAGACCAGCTGGTTTTTGGATGTGCCATTTGTGCCCTTTAGGAGTTGACGGTGATTGGGATCTTTCTTCTCTTCATGCTGTCTCGTCTCTTGTCAGTCATTAGTCAACATTGCTGATTTATTTACTGCCCCTTTTTCCCTCTACCTGGAGGTCTTATAGCTCCGGTCCTTTTTTTCCCTAGCACATCCCATGGTTTTTAATGTGCTGTGGTCTTAATGACCTGCTGACACAGGTGCCATCAACGCGTGCTTTTCTCTTAACCGTTCTGCCATTTCTTCAATGAAGAGCCTGATTATTCTCTCTGGCAGCCATGGGAATGCCTGCACCAAGATAAAATCTTAAAAGTTTCAAATTTTGCTGAAACTAGTGAAAATAAATGATAAGCAGTAGCGTAAGAACGAGTGGCTGATGACAACTATGTATGAAGGATAACGCTCGTTGAGTTCCCGCTCCCCTTGAAGGGTGGAGAGTCTACGGGCATGGGGCTGGCATTCGCCTCCCAGCTTACCCAGTGTTCCCACGCCAAAATCCACTTGCCAAAGCGCAGGGGATCCAGGTAAAGAGGGAAAGCTGGCATCAGCATGGCCTTAACTAGCTTGGTCCTAGTAACTTGTCTCCATTAAAATGATAAATCGTTTAAGTTAAGTTGCTGCTTCCCTGGGTGTTAGTGGTGCATCTGCCTGAGCGGTTGGCCCAAGTGAGCTGCCTTGCTCCCTGCCAACGTTTCTGCTACTTGTCCCACAGTAAAGATAACGTTATCAAAGCACTGAAGGGCAGAGGAGAGCACCTCCCTCGAAAAGGCATCGTGCATCTCCCCATACATTTTCATCTCTGGCTTCTTTTCTATCCTATCAGCGCTTCAGTTTGGCTGTAGAGTTTTTAAATTTCTTTTTTAACCAGACAGCGTGTTATCCCTCCCTTGCTTCTCCCCAGCTGTCTGGTTCCTTAAAGGCAGCAATGTGTAATTCTCCCGTCGTGGATGTTAGACCCGTTATGAATAAAGATGAAGTGGAAGCGGAATGCTTTCCCATTAATTTAAAACTTCGGTTATCATGACAACAGGTTACAACTCTCTTCATTGCCATGACAATCTCCTGCAAAATTGTTAAAATGTCGTCTTATAGTTATTTTTAGTTTGTCCTCTATTCCCATGGAGACCAACTTTTGCTTGAAGTGTTTGATGCTTTGTGCTTGGAGCCTTTAATGAGCCTCACAGAAGTATGTAAGTCAGTAAAGGCAGAGACCTCCGAGGTCAACCGATCCCTCCATCAGCCCTTGCAAGAATGGTCTGTACAGTATGCTTTTCTACTGCTTTGTTGTATTGTGTGCGCTTCTTTTTTTATTATTATCTTCTTGTATGTGATTTTTACCGTGTACGTTTGCTCTAGTGCCTGAGCACTTGTATTCATCATTGCATATGACCCTATTTGTTGCACTAAATTCGGCCTGAAAACTTCAGATTCTGCACAGGATCCTGGAAAAAAAAACATCTGCAATGAAAAAAGAAAAAACTATAGAGGGCCGTGAACAGCACTCTTAAAGTGCAATTTGTTTTTAGTTGGTATATAGTTGTTGTAGGGGGAAAAAATGCACGGAAATGGAGTTTTCTCTCTGTCTTTCTAACAGTTCACAAAGGAAGTTTTATTGGAGTGACATTTGCTCAATCAGCTAAAAATCAACTAGCTTATCATTAAGCAATATTACAAATTATCTCAATTTATAAAAGGAAATAAAACTACTTTGTGAGCCTCCCTTTTTCCTGTGCTTTTATTTTCTCCCCAAGTAGCCAGTTCATGTGATCCATGGGAGTCTCCCTCTCATTAATTAGAAATTAAAAGTAGTAGGAACAAATAGCAGAAAGCCAGGTTGCATCCACTAGACTGTTCCCCCAAAACTGGGCAAGGCTGACTGTCAACTCCTATTTATTTATGAAGTATTTCTCTGGCTGCTTCTTCAGTGGGTGGGAGCATGGCTACTCCGAAGTAAAAAATGGCAAAACTGAGATGGCCTCACCACTTGCGCTGTGCTGCAGAGGGTTAGCAGAGAGGTGACGCTATGGATTAAGCTGGGTTTCTTTACATTTAGGCTCTTGCTGTTAAAATTTCAACAAAGAACATCTTGCAGGATATTAGTGTCGATGCAGTACGGAGCCAGATCATTCAAACATCATGTTTCTTTCACAAAGATTGAAAAAAGAGCATTATTGTAGGCAGCTGATGTTGGTTTGATCCATCCCATGGCGGTGCTGCCGCGATGGCTGGGTTTTTTCTGCAGGGCTCCACAAACAGCGCAGCGGATCAAAGCCTCCTGTCCGTGTGTTATTCTGTGCTCTCTTCCCCTTTATTGCCTGCGGGTTTCTATTTGTGAGGAATATCTAATGCTATCTGCCTCCGCCTGGAAGTGCTTCTTGAAGGTGGCTGAGGCTCTGTAGGCATTTCATTTGTATTCATCACACCTTCAGTAAATGGGTTTTTGCTGTGCTTGGGAATTTTTTCTGCGTCTAATAACTATTACACTATTTATGTAGTTTCTTGATAGCCATCTTAAATAGTTGTATTGTTAATACTAACCTAACTCTTAGCTCTACCTCCTCTGCCTCTGTCACGGCGTACAGCCTTTCAGTACTTGTTACTCTCATCAGCATCCCATAAAAGACTTTTGCCAAGGCCTGCAGTGACAGGCCAAGGGGCGATGGTTTTAAACTGGGGGGGGGAGGTTTAGATTGGACATAAGGAAGAAATTCTTTACGATGAGGGAGGTGAGACACTGGCCCAGGTTGCCCCGAGAGGTGGTCGATGCCCCATCCCTGGACACATCCCAGGTGAGGCTGGACGGGCTCTGAGCGACCTGATCTAGTGGAAGATGTCCCTGCCCATGGCAGGGGGTGGGACTAGATGGTCTTCCAAGGTCCTTTCCAACCCAAACCGTTCTGTGATTCTATGTAATTGCCACTTAGCCAAACCACCTGTGTTTTGCTATCTTAATCTTTCCCCCAAAATCAGACCTTCTGGCACCATAATCCTTTTAGGTGCTTTTCCATAGTTTTCCGGCAGGTTGGCTTTATCAGGATGGGGTTGGATCCCTAACGAACCATGCCTGGGGGTGCTCGCGCTGGCAGAAAGCTGGGTCATCAAGAGTTTCTTGTGACGAAGCTGGTGTTGGTTGGTGCTCCTGTTTCTTGAAGTAAAGCTGGTTGTTTTAGAGATGGCACAAATATAGAGATAACATTTCTATCAATAGTTTTATGCCTTTTCTAGCTCAGGGGCTTATAATTGATTCTAAAAAGCTCTTTTCAAATGTTGTAAAATCTTTCCCTCTCCGGGATAATTAAATTCTTTTGCTGTTTAGGGTCACTCTGAATCTTTTTACAATCACTAAGAGCAATCAAAATAGGCTTTTAATGTCTGTTGCTTGCAGAATCTCAATATTCATCAGAGTCCTTTTGCTTTCTGGTGTGTCTCATTTTGCATTTTCCATGAGGAATCAAAATATTACATTATTTCTGCATAACTCAGCCCTCATCTCTAACACTGTCTCATTATTTTGGTAGCAGGATTTCCTAGGAAGGTTAATGGTTCAGTTCTGCTTTTCAGTTACAAGCGGTAGTTATGAAATATGGTTGATTTTTGTAGTGCTAACCATGGCGATCGAGATTTTTACCCTGATGTTGCTCAGCGTTCTGCAAGATGCAGAGAAGATATAGGCCTGAAGCTGAGAATATTGCACTCAAATGAAATAACAATCTGTAAAACCTGCTGATAATTTTTTCTGTGCCACTACTTGTAGAGGACATTGCATAATTACGCATATACTACTATATGTAGTATATTATAACTACTAAATTATGTTGATTGTAAGGAGTGTGGTTGTAAGTATTTCTGCAGACTTTTGTACATGTGCTGTACTTGGAATAATTTCTTTCCCTTTTTGTGTGTGTTTAAGAGGGCATTTTGCTTTCCCCAATAGCAATTGTTACTATAATGGCTGTTATCATTAGCAATAAAGGATATAGCTAATATAATTTATGCAAGTTATTAATAATGCTGTATATTGAGTGGGTTTCCTTGCTTGGGTTTTTGGTTTCTTTTTACATTATTTAAAAGAGAAAAAAATAGGCTATTTCAGTTGGAAGGGACCTACAATGATCATCTAGTCCAACCGCCCGACCAGTTCAGGGCTGACCAAGTTACAGCATGTTATTAAGGGCATTGTTATTTGATATTTTTTAATATATATTTGCATTTCTGTGACCAGTGAATTAATTTTATGAGACTTGTTGGTTAACAAAATACACCACGGTCCGTGCTTTCTCTAAGCTCGGGACCAGCAGCTACAGTGAAGTGCAGTGGGAAATCTCCAGGCTGAGTTTCCTTCCTCTCGTACTTAGCAGGTACGGAAAAGGGAAGAGGTAACGTATTATTTTGGAAGGTAGGGGGAATTTCTCAGACTTCCCTATTGGAATTCATCTCATTTAAATCAGCACAAATACAGATGAGGTCTATTCAATTCCTTTAGTAATATAAGGAAGGAGACTTTTCTCTATCAAAGGGTCTTGTCATTGTAAGCCAGGGCTGATGAGATGGTAAAAGACCTCGACCTGCAGACGTCATTAGGAACGTCCCGGTTTGGCAAAGCGCAGTCGTGCCTGGCTCGCAGCAGGGGAGCAGCTGCTGGCAGCGGAGTTCGCTTGTACCAAAAACAGGGTCAGGAGAGGAGTTTGGGTTCAGGCTTCCTGAGATGAAGGGCTATGAGGAATCCTCTTGTAGGGTGGATTCAGACTGGATAGAAGGAAGAAATGTTTTACGCTGAGGGTGGTGAGACACTGGCCCAGGTTGCCCTGAGAGGTGGTCGATGCCCCATCCCTGGACACATCCCAGGTGAGGCTGGACGGGGCTCTGAGCAACCTGATCGAGTTGGGGATGTCCCTGCCCATGGGGTTGGACTAGATGGCCTCTAAAGATCCCTTCTAACCCAAACCATTCTGTGATTCTGTGATTTCTCCTTAATGCAGACTCCACTCCAATGACTTCTGCAGTAAACAAACACTTGACAGATTTAAAAAACAGCTGTGTAAACCCCTTAGATCTCCAGGAGATTTTCTCTCTGTGATTACACACTAGCCCCGACAAGCACTGTCAGTTGCTTGGAGAATGGGCTTATAAAGATTTTGTAGACAAGTAAGCTATCTGCAACCATTTCCAATATTCTTGTTAACCCCCCCCACCCCCAAATAATGTGCAAGATATGTAGGTAGATAACAATGGCAAACAGCTCCAGGCAGCTGGTGCATTTTTCCCTTGGATACCAAGGAAGTCATCCCAAGCAGGAATCTGTTCTTAAATATTTCTTTTTACTACAGTAAACAAATCTCTGAAGCCTTGAGATCAAGGAGAAAGCAAGAATGTAGAACAATAACTTATGAAAGTATGATGTTGTTTGTGCCTCTCAAAAATATTGCTGGTATTTATTATAGTAATCTTGTGATAACATGGAGGTTTTTTTCCATTTAACTGAGGCCTACTTCTGTTGCTGGTTGGGTTCCTGCCTTCTTCTCAGCTGTGACAGTTTTAGGTCCTGTCTGTGTAAGGGCATTTTATTGTACTCTCGTTTGAAAATATATTATCAAGATGGGTCTTGAGCCCAGAGCCTTAAATTTCCTCTCCTCAAGCACTGAATGTATTTTCTTGCAGTGTGAATGCCCGGCCCTGAATTATCAGGAGCATTTCTCTCCCGTACCTCCATCTGCAGTGTCTGCTCCTCATCCAGCTGAATTTCCAGTGATCTCTTTCTACCTCCGGCTTTGTCCTTCAAGCTTCTTGATGTGTCTTTGAGATTCACCTTCCCCATCAACTTAAGAGGCTTTGTCACCTCTTGTCCTTCAGAGGTTCTGCTTTGTTCCACCTCCAGCTTTCTGTGGGGTCGCCGCTGGGGTCTGTCCTTCCTCTCTCTTTGCTTCTGTTGTGGAAAATGTTATCAATAGATACAGCTGAAGCTACTTGCTTTGAATTGAAAATCTGCTGATCTTCCTTTCCGCTTAGACTTGTTTCTTCCTGATCACTACAAAATCCAACCTTTCTCATCTGTCTTTTTGTGTGCCTGGAGCTCAGGATCTTTTTCCCACAACAGTTTTTACGTCTCTTGCTCTTCTGTCTGGATTCCCATGGGAAGCACTTAAGTGGTTCATTTGCCATTAGAGCTGGTAAACTTGAGATCATCCTTAAGCCAAGACTTTATCACAGTTGCCAGCTTGCTTCTCTCTTCTTTTGTTTCTCACCTTCTTCTCAAGAGTTTAACGGACTAAACTAAACTAGACTATTTAAGTCAGAAGGGAGCTACAATGATCATCTGGTCCAAATGCCTGACCACTTCAGGGCTGACCAAAAGTTAAAGCATATTATTACTGGCATTTTCCAAGTGCCTCTTAAACACTGACAGGCTTGGGGCATCGACCACCTCTCTGGCAAGCCTGTTCCAGTGTTTGACCAGCTTAAATCATAGAATCATAGAACGGTTTGGCTTGGAAGGGACCTTTAGAGCTCATCTAGTCCAACCCCCTGCAGTGAGCAGGGACATCCTCAACTCGATCAGGTCGCTCAGAGCCCGTCCAGCCTCACCTGGGATGTGTCCAGGGATGGGGCATCGGCCACCTCTCGGGGCAACCTGGGCCAGTGTCTCACCACCCGCAGCGTAAAACATTTCTCCCTTCGATCCAGCCTAAATCTCCCCTCCTTTAGTTTCAAACCATCCCCCCTTGGCCTGTCACAGCAGGCCTTGCTAAAGAGGTCGCCCCCACCCTTCCCACAGCCCCCCTTTAAGCGCTGGGAGGCCGCAATAAGGTCTCCCCGCAGCCTTCTCTTCCCCAGGCTGAACAACCCCAGCTCTCCCAGCCCGGCCTCGCAGCAGAGGGGCTCCAGCCCTCGGAGCATTTCTGTGCCCCCTCTGGCCCCGCTCCGACAGCCCCGTGTCCTTTCTGTGCTGAGGGCTCAATATAACAAATTAAAACAAATAAAAGATCTGTGACTTGGTTTTCTCACCTTTTTTTGATATTTTGGCAAAATTGATCCCAAATATGTTCTTCCTAGTGTAGCATTTTGATGAGATGAATGAGGGCAGCTCACACAGCCTTGGGGTACTTAATTCAAAAAAACAGAGCTGGGGAAATAGATGCAAGACTAATGATGGTGGCTGAAGCTTTTCAGCTCTGTATCATCAGTTCAGCTGCCGTCCGGGCAATTGCCGGGACGTGAGGATTATCAGGCGAGTGGTTGTTGGCCTGTGTGAGCTGACTGGGTGGTGTTTGGAGTTTTGATTTTATTGTACTAAACCAGGAAAGGACCCTGTGTTCACGCAAAAAAAAAGTATTCAGTGTCCTGGTCTGGTATAAAAGAGCAAAGGGAACTGGTGTGTGAGTGGTGTGAAGCAAGCAAAGGGAAATTCAGGAAGCATTTGCTGTAAGCGTGGTACCAAATGCTGCCAGCCACTGACTCAGCGAATGCTCTGCGATTGATTATCCACCGACTCGTCCACTTGTTTGCCTTCCAGCTCTTACATTAACCAATAGTTACATCATCCCTAGAAGTCCCTGGGGCTTCCTTGACTAATTGACCACTCAAGGTGGTCCAGGTGGTTCTCTGCAGGTCCATCTGGCAGCAACTTGAACCCATCTGGACCCGCTTTGGCCTTGGAGAAACCTCTCCTGCTTCCCCCAGGAAGTTTATCCCAAAGTCTTTGCTTTCAGAAGTGTTTAAGAAACAAAGCAAGATACTGCAACTACCAGTAACTCCTGTCTGTCAGCTGTTTATAGGACAGACTGAATGACTTCTGCTGCAAAATAGTGCATGACACTTTTATCACGCACAAGAAAAAGCAGGAGCAAATGTCATCTACTGGGGGAACCCAACGCATATATATTTAGGAAGAGTAACGTGTGGCCCTGGGGAACTCAGATGTTAAAGCTCCGGCGTGTCCATTCAGAGCAACTCTCCAAAGCAAATGCAAAGCTGGGAATCTTCAGAAGGCAGGGCAAGTCATCCCGCATTTCTCTATCCACCCTCGCCGAGCGGGAGGTCTTGGCGTTCTCCGGGACGGGGAGGCTTGGTGGATGGCATGACTTCTAATGGTGTCTGCAAATGGTACAAGTTGTGTAGTATTTGGCAATGTTAGATTTTTTTTTTTAATTATTCCTTATTTTTAGAGACATTTTTTGTTTCGCTCTTGCTCCTGGTAAATCAATAGGCTTCATAGAGAGGTGTCTCCAGATACTTGCGTGTATCTACAAGCATATAAACTCTGTGCCGTTAATGTTGGCCTTATACTTATTCAGTTACTACATACAAGCCTTTGCTTTCCTGCACTGTCAATCCAACGCATTTATCCGCAGAATGAAGGTCATTTCAATCCTTCAGGTGAACAGAAGACCTGCCTGCCTTTTAAAATCAATACTGGCGTCAAGATTATTTTTAGCAAGGGAAGGTCAGGCCCTGAACCTGAACACCCTCGCAGCGGCGGCAGGGTTCAGGTTTAGTCCCTGCCTTTGCTACCTGGGGCTGGGACGATGCTCGCGTGTGGTACCCAGCGCGAACCCGCCGGTGAGGAGCACTGCCTTTCCTTCCAGCATCACCCTCGTCGTACCTGAGTCCCTGCGGTTAATGCGTACAGAAAGCAGATTTATGCAGCTCATTTGCTGCCCCTGTATAATCATTCTCAGCTCTGCATTAATGTGCTGAGCAAGTAAAACTAGTTAATGAGAGGAGGAGAAAGGAATCTTTTTTTGTAGGTCAAATGCTCTTGTTCCTGGAAGCGGAGGGGAGTAATTAGCATTCCAGCCGAGGAACCAGTTACTATGGCAGTGCGTATTGATGAAACGCGGTTGACACAAGTGAGCTAATTCAAACCAGCCCAAGGCCATATGTTTAGCTCTCTCTTTGTTATATAACAAGTTCTGAGGTCTTTAAAAAAAAAATATCCTGAGTAGAAATGATCTTCAAGGAATGCTTAAAATAAGAAAGCCGACGGCCTTTTTGTTACCGGCGCACAAACTCATTAGTTACATAAACAGGACGAAGGTTTTTAATCTCCTTTTGAAGTTATTTGCATATTTATTGAGACTTACTGTGCCTTTTTATTTGGGATCCCACTGCTGCGAAAGTGGAGGACGCACGCGGCTGCAGAACCCACCGCGTTTCCCTAAGGTCCATATCAAGCTAGGCGTTTAGTCCTTGAGGTGGGACAAAATGGCAGAATTCAGTTTCGCTGTGAAATCAACAAACCAGGAATTTCTTGGTATTTCTAGACATTATTTTTTTTCTGTCAAAGATTTGATCTTCATTTTTTTTTCCTTCTTGCTCTTTAAAAGGAGGAATTTTTGGGGTATTGAAATTCATTTGACTCTAGGGAAGAAAACATGGAGTTTCAGCCTTGCTGAGTGGCACGCGACCATCATAATTAGACTTATCAACAAAATGATATTATTGAAAATTTTTTCACTGAAAGAGCGGTCAGGCCCTGGCACAGGCTGCCCAGAGAGGTGGGGGAGTCACCGTCCCTGGGGGGGTTCAACCACCGTGTAGCCGTGGGACTTGGGGCCATGGTTTAGGAGGCCTGGGGGTGTTGGGTTGGGGGTTGGCCTTGATGACTTCAGAGGTCTTTTCCAACCTTAATGATCCTGTGATTCTATATCTCAAGGAAGGAGTGCTCTTTAAGGCAAATGTTCCTTCGCACTCCAAGCTGCTGCAGAGAAAGGGTTTGGAGAAGTGGAACTTCATTTTGCCTGTTGCTTTATCATTAACACCACTGCTAGACTCCACATTCGTAGGATGGCTTCGTGACTGAATGGAAAGCAGGAGCCAAGAAGCCCCCGCACCTTCGCACTCTGGTGGTGCTGGTTCTCCTTGCTCAGCCTGGATGGAGTCCGTGAGTCCGTAGTACCGGTTTTGAATGCTCTGTTTCATATAACCAACTCCTCTTGGTTAAATCACAGCCCTACACATCACATGTGCAGGTATAAATGGTATCCTGCTAACCGTGGCTTCTGAAAGTTGAAGTCATATTAAAAAAAAACAACAAAAAAAAACAAAACAAAAAGAAAGAAAACCAAAAGAATTATCCCCCAAATATGTTTTGTTAACCACATATTGCCAGGATGGAAATTCTATAGGCTACAGGTTGCAGGAGGTGCTGTGGACAGCAAGGAGTGTAATAATTAAATTGCACAGTGCACCTGAACGTGGGCTATTGCGGTGATTAATTTTAAATGCTGTCCTGTCATTATAATCAAGCGATACTCTCTGCAGAAACCTTTGTGCGCAAGCAGCAAGGAGCTGTTATGCATTATTGACTTTGGAGTAGCTGGAAGAAATTCAAAACATCTTCATATAAATTACATTTTGGTCATGGTCTGCTCATCCACGCTGGCTTTGCAGGCACAGGCTCCCCCTCCTCGAATGCCGCTCCCGGCTGTAACGGCGTCTCTGCCTCGCTGCCCCCTTTTGTCACCACGCCTTTTCTGTTTCCCATCCTCACCAAGCAGTTTTCCTCCAGGACATCAGCGACATCGCTGAGGTTCCTAACCCCCAACCCCACTTAGATCCCATCGAAGAGGTGCATCCATTGCGTGCTCTGCAGGAGCATCTATCCCCGGGTCCCTAAATTCGGCACGTAGCTGATGGAGATGGAGAGAGACCGCAGTGCTGTGCCATGAAGCTCTTTCCCCGCCTTCCCCGAGCCTGGGCTGCAGCTTTGATGAAACTTGTACTTGGTCTTCTTTCCTCACATCCCTGAGTCACCGCATCCCCTAGTTTTTTCTCAGGGTTATGCTGCCACTGGGATTTTTGCTGCCTTCTTTCCTTCTGTAGTATTTCTGCTTTACCCCGGTTACAGCCAAAAGTAATTAGGGGGAAAATTAATTCAATAACTACACGATGTGTTTATTTTTTTGCTGTGCAGCCCCATCAACAGAAGGGCTGCTGGAAGGGGGATGTGGAAGGGGATGCTGGAGCATCTCCCTTGTGAGGAAAGGCTGAGAGACCTGGGCTTGTTCAGCCTGGAGAAGAGAAGGCTGAGGGGGGTCTCATCAGTGCTTATCAATATCTGAAGGGTGGGTGTCAGGGGGATGGGGCCGGGCTCTTTTCAGCGGTGCCCAATGCCAGGCCAAGGGGCCACGGGCACAAGCTGGAACACGGGAAGCTCCACCTGAACATGAGGAGAAACCCCTTTGCTGTGGGGGTGCCAGAGCAGGGGCACAGGCTGCCCAGAGGGGCTGTGGGGTCCCTTCCCTGGAGACATTCACCCCCCGCCTGGCCGCGGCCCTGTGCCCCTGCTCTGGGGGTGCCTGCTCCAGCAGGGGTGGGACGGGATGAGCTCCAGAGGGCCCTTCCAACCCCTGCCAGTCTGGGAGTCTGATTCTGTGGAGGGGGAAGCACCAAACTGCACCAAGGGCACTCCTTGGAGATAGTCCTGCTGTAACCTACGTGTCTTGACCGAAACCCTATTTCCAAGCTTTGGCTTCTGGGGACACACTCACTTGTACGCCACCTTGGCTGCATTTAACTTTTCATTTTACTCCTTTGTTTGGCTGTACCACTTGCTGACGGAAACCTGGAGGGGATTCCCGGAGCGTGTTCCCTAGTCCCGAGAAAGTTGGGTACCCTCCAGCCAGCAACGTGAGCACCAGCCTGTTCTCACTGAGCCGAAGGGATGTTTGCTGTGTTGTGGTTAACTCAGTAACGCGGCCTTCTCTCTCCCACATTTTTCAAAGTGAGGGCATCCCCACATCTATATCCCTCTCTCCCCACGTCTTACACTGGCGCCGGGATCATCTCGGTGTCAAAGAGCCACTTCCAGTTTTCTTACTGAAATATCCCCGCACGTTTATCAAGATTTTTCTTTATTATTTTCTTAGGTAAGAAAAAGAAACTGGTGCAGGCTCTGTCATGTGTTGATCTGGGCAAATGTTCCTAATAAAACTTTCATAATATTGGGCTCTTTTACGAGTAAAATGGTGGCCTGCGCACTTTTACGAGCCGTGCTGTACTAGTCATCGCAGAAAATATATGCTCATTTAATGCGTCGCAATAAAGAGCCCTTTATAGAGAAGGGGCTTTTATAGTTTATTCATCTCTATTTATGTAGAATCCCCTTGAGAATCGGTGAGACTTTTGCTTGTTCAACCTTTCTTGGCTGTTTTGCCACATCTCTCCCATCGAGGGGATATTACAAGGTACTTAATATTTATTTATTTGATGAGCATTGCCAGGCCCTTTGCTGTTACAGTAATATCCTCGGTCTTGCCAGCGCCAGTTGTTGCAGCTGCTTGTTGATGCCGGTGGATGAATATGGTTGTGGTGGGGTTTTCTAGCTGGGGAAAGGAGATGGGGAGCAATGCAATAAGCCCTTTGATGGGCCAGTCAGGTTTAAAACCCACACCCTGTGGTTAAACTACACTTTGAAGCCTCGTCCTGCTTAGCAGGCCTTGCATTTTGGTGCCGCAGGACTCTGCTGCGCTGGGGAGAGGATCAGATGACAGCACAGTCATTAATGTGTGCCGTATGCAATGCATTTTGGCAGTTTTGAATAAAATTCCACTCTTCTGATACCTCTGAACCATATTGATTTACACAGCATCCCAGACTGGCAGGGGCTGGAAGGGCCCTCTGGAGCTCATCCCGTCCCACCCCCTGCTGGAGCAGGCACCCCCAGAGCAGGGGCACAGGGCCGCGTCCAGGCGGGGGGTGAATGTCTCCAGGGAAGGGACCCCACAGCCTCTCTGGGCAGCCTGTGCCCCTGCTCTGGCACCCCCACAGCAAAGGGTTTTTTTTCTCATATTCAGGTGGAAGGAAACATTTGCCTGACTCTTAAATGTTTTCCTCTTTTTTTAATCATTGGCCGATTTATTGCAGAAGCTTAAGCAGATGCCGGAACTGTATTTGATTTAAAGCAGGCTTGCAAACTTAGTGCATATCATAAAAAAATGAGATGTTTATAGACCCTCTCCTGTTAGACTGGAATGCACCTGGCTTTCTGGGGTAGATGCATGCTATGTCTAAACCCGAGGCTTTAGAGATAAAACACGATGCTGGGATGCCTGACTAATCTCGTGGAGGGATGCTGCTGTGACAAGATAACGAACTTGTTGTGGTTGCTGGAAATGGTTATTATTGTTAGGAGGAGGAACGTTGCAGGGCACAGGCTGCCAGAAGCACCCGATAACGTCCTGCAAGCGTGGCGTCTACAGGTCCCGTCCCGCTGGCACGGCCCAGGCTTTTCTGTGCGTGTCAGAGGATAAATTAATGTTTCTAATTGCCACGTGAAAAAAACCCCAGAAGGTCAGATATATTATCTTGGATTTGGTTCCCCCAAAGCCTTGTGTCCCTGGCGGAGCGACTCCCTGCAAGGGCAGGCGGGGCGTTTTTGGGAGGCTTCCTTTGGGAGCAATTAATGATTTCAGAGATTCAGTAGGAGCTGTCAGTGGGACGAGGTACGGCTCCGTCCCTTCCTATAGCACCTACACAGCAGTTTCAGGGGGCTTAGCATTGCCTCGTAGCCATGCCTTCTGCATTGCAGGTATTATTCCCTCCTGTGCCGTACCCATGCTGCAAGATTGGCAGCCTCCTTATCTTTTAATCCCATAGACTTTTTTTCCTTCTGTGCTTATGTATTTACGTGATCCTTTATAAATATTGTATAAAACATTAAATTTTTTCTGTTTGAACAAATAGTCAAGATTCTCTTAAACAACAGGGCACGACATCGTTTTAAAAATTAAATAGATCGGTAAAAATTGGCTTTCTTCCTTCAAAAACATTTCAGGTGTATTCACCAGGATGTGGAAAAACAAGGAAAATTTATCACTGTGTGGAAAAGAAAGAGAAATCTTTGCAGTCACAATGATTTTTGGGAGGGAAGAAAAGATAACTTTATTTGGGCAAATAAATTTGTTTTTTCTTCCAGTTTGGGCTTAAACAAATTGTGGCTCTGGAGTGGCACATGCCTGTTGGTCGATACCAGCTCCTTCCCAGCTTGGTTTGTGCCACATGCGTGTCCCGGGTGCTGCCGGATGCTCTGTGTCTCCTGGCCCCGGCTGCTTGCCTGACACGATGGGAACTGGGTGGCCAGCGTCTGTAGTTAGTCTGCACAGAGGGCTTGAGAAAATCACTGTCCCTTGGCCAGCTTAAATCACAGAATCACAGAGTGGTTTGGGTTGGAAGGGACCTTCAGAGGCCATCTATTCCAACCCCCTGCAGTGAGCGGGGACATCCTCAACTCGATCAGGTCGCTCAGAGCCCGTCCAGCCTCACCTGGGATGTGCCCAGGGATGGGGCATCGACCACCTCTCGGGGCAACCTGGGCCAGTGTCTCACCATCTGCATTATAAAACATTTCTCCCTTTGATCCAGCCTAAATCTCCCCTCCTTTAGTTTAAAGCCATCCCCCCTTGGCCTGTCACAGCAGGCCTTGCTAAAGAGGTTGCCCCCACCCTTCCTACAGCCCCCCTTTAAGCCCTGGGGGGCTGCAATAAGGTCTCCCCGCAGCCTTCTCTTCCCCAGGCTGAACAACCCCAGCTCTCCCAGCCCGGCCTCGCAGCAGAGGGGCTCCAGCCCTCGGAGCATTTCTGTGCCCCCTCTGGCCCCGCTCCCACAGCCCCGTGTCTGTCCCGTGCTGAGGAGCCCCGAGCTGGAGGCGGCGCTGCAGGGGGGTCTCACAGAGCGGGGCAGGGGGGATTGCCCAGGTCCCTCTGGATGACACCCCATCCCTCAGGCGTATCAACCGCACCGCTCAGCTTGGTGCTATCTTCAGATTTGCTGAGGGCGCCCTCGATCCCACTGTCTGCGTCGCTGATGAAGATACTGAACTGTCCTGGTCCCAGTACGGCCCCCTGAGGGACACCACTTGTCACTGACCTCCCTGTGGGTATTGAGCCGTTGACCACTACGCACTGCTTCAGCAGGTTTCCCGGGGCTTCCTCCGAGATTGTGTCTCAGCCCCAGACTTGGTTTCCTGCATCTCACCCCATTTTGTCCCCATTCTTCACTCCCAGTTCTGCCTACTTATTTTCCTCCCTTTCCAGCCTGGGCTGTGGCAGTGATGTTATGTTTAATTTGGCAAAAATTCTGAAAACATAAAAATAATTCCATTCAGTTTGAGTAATTATTAATATTTATTCTTCTCCAAACACTCCATTTGCCTGCCAGCCAGTCCAGTTGCGTTTAATACAAATTATTTCATTCAACACAAAATATTTCATTTCAATCATTTATGAGAAAATTAAAGGAAACAAAGAGCGAAGAGAGGTGCTAATTTCCCCTTCAACCCAGTAGTCCCAGGATTAGTATTGTTTTTGAGGGTATGGAAGAACAAGCTTCAGTTCTGTCTGAGAAGGTTTGAACCCGTATGCTCTCATTTTAAGAGTGATCACAAGGTTTTAAGGATATTTTAGGATGCTTTTCCTATTTATTTATATTCCTGTTCCATTTTGCATTAACACTGGAGTGGAACCAGAGTCCAAATGAATGTCCTAAACAGCAGGTTCAGTCCTCAGTGTATTTTTCCAGTTGAAATCATCCCATAAATTTGAAGGAGAGTCACTGAATAATTCAGGTTGGAAAGGACCTCTGGAAATCATCAGGTCCAGCTTGAGTCAGGTTGCTCAGAGCCTTGTCCAATTGACAGAAGTTAATGAAATGTTTTCGAATGATTGAAGCCACATGCTTTGGCAGGTTTGCAAATTATGCTGAAAAAAATTTCCCCTGCCTGTGTTGCCAGGTTTTGAAAGGACGGGACCTTCAGAGGATCCAGGATGTTGTAAAGCATTCGCTCCTGGAGGCTGGAAAGATGACAGAGCTTTGAACGAGCGTAGCTCAAGGGAGAAGGGGGGAACGGGAAAGCTCGAGGCTTTAGCTAGGATACACGCACTTTCATGTACCTTAGCTGGCAGGCGTGGTACGTACGGCCTGCGCGAGAGGCCCGGCCGAGGCAAGCCTCCGCTTCTGGGGTCAAGGCTGGCTGGAGACTCTTGCCATGGAAGTGCGGGGGCTTCCTCGTCGCTGTTACCCGTGTAGATTATGTTAGATTATTCTTAGCGCTGACTTAATTCCCTGGCAGCTCGAAGACTTCATTAGAACAGACTAGACTATTTCAGTCGGAAGGAACCTACCATGATCATCTGGTCCAACTGCCTGACCAATTCAGGGCTGGCCAAAAATTAAAGCATGTTATTAAGGGCATTGTCCAAATGCCTCTTAAACACTGCCAGGCCTGGGGCATCGACCACCTCTCTAGGAAGCCTGTTCCAGGGCTTGACCAGCCCGTCCCAGTCCTGTTCTATCTTAATATACTGTTGGGCTTGTCTTGCCCCAGCTGCACATTGAGCAGTGACTTTCCTCCATCTCTATTTCTGGATGCTGAGGCAGTGTGTACAAAAATGTTCATTTTATTGCTGTTTTTTTAAAAATTTTCCTCTGATGGTGCTTGAGCCCCACAGTCCTTTGGCTGGAGCTGACCTCAGAGAGCAGGTAATAGGTTGGGCGCAGTGGAAATCAAACAGCAGCACCTCAAAACCTGGCCCCATTATCTCCTCACTGGCAGGACCAAAATGTTCCTTTTAGTCCTTATGGGCTTTTATGGAAAATTTTATGGCTTTTGTGGAAAGATTCAGTATCCTTTGCTGTGCTATCAGTCTGAGTGCCGGGTTTCTTGATTTATTTTTTGTGTGGTGTTTTTTTTTCTTGTCAAAGTTTACAGGATCCGTGGACACAAAGCTTTTGCAGCTGGTGCTGCTTTGTCAATGGATTTCCACATCCTCCCAAATTCAGGATGATGAGTCACCCGGCAGAAACAGGAAAGGAGTAGCAGTGCCATCTCATCCGAACCACAGCCCTATTCATACCGATGCCTTACGATGCTGCACGTTATCTGTGATGAACATTACATTATTTTTTTTTCCTAGAATGTGCAATTAGTGGAGATAGAAAAAGCTGGTGCTGCTCATGGTTTCTTTGATAGCAGGATGAGAGAACAACAGCTGAGAGAAGGTGAGAAAAGTGGGAGGTTCTTCTAGAGACATCTCAGCTCTTCTGAGCTGGGACCCACCTCTGCTTTCCAGCAGAGCACTCTTCCTATGAAGCCATTGCCCAATGATTTTTGTAACTTAACTCAGTCCAAGGCACCTTTTATGCTTCTTAGGGTAAATATGTGTCATCTCGCAGAAGTTCAGCTCAGTTTTCTTCTTGAAAAGCTGGCTTGGTCTCGCAGTTGAGCTAGTCTGTACTTCACTTCCTAATTAAATTACATTCTTGATAGGAAGCAAAGTGTGAATCAAAGCAAGCAGATGATGATCATATCATCTCCCTGTATTGTCTATCCCAAGTAAAAGGCTGAACTAGTGCAATGTGATATTCTCTCTTTTATTAAATGCTGCACAAATTAAGCATAATAATTAGGAAGCGCTGCCTGCTTCTGTTAAAAAAGTACATACAATGAGTAGTGAACATGTACCTGTCAGGTCATAGCTTTTCCTTCCTCGCCTGTGTATATTCCTCTTATTCTCTAACTTTATTTTCACCAGGTAAAACGGAAAAGGTAATTAATTAAAAAAAAAAGTCTGATTTCCCCCTAGAACAAGTGTCTACTGATGCACACTGGTGGGACCTTTGGTTTTCTGACCACACTTGTGCTACGTATTCAATCTATTACATGCGTATGACTCAACCTTTGGGAAGCAAAGACCTTCTTGAATATTCATTGAATAAGTCCTTCTAACGTCCTGAACTTGCATACCTAATCGGGTGGTATATTTACATTCTTAATCCCTCCTGACCTCCTTCCTTATGTAAATTACACAGTTTGAAAGCATGTACTTCAGCACCGGATGGGAGATACAGCTGATCACTCTTACAGGAATTGCAGTGCCTCTACCCAAAATTTCCTGGAAAAATCCTCAATCTTAAGTCTCACTTGGCTGTGCTATGCCCTTCACCACTAATAAATTAGTTTTAGCTCATTCCTGTTTCCTTTGAAAGGAACCTGCATCTACATTTTCTTTAATCTCCTGAAAGCCTGTGCAAATTACACCAAAAGGCTTTTTGGAAAATTGCTTGAAAGCACTATCAAACAGGTAAGATACCAATTCATGATCACACTAATCTGTTGGAGCTCTTTCCTTTTAATTCTTTTGTGAAACATTGAGGGGCTGTTCCAGTAAGTTTCCCTAGACATCCCCATAGGCCATCATTTATTTAATATGATCAAATGGCATCCCTTGTTTTAGAATCATAGAATCATTAAGGTTGGAAAAGACCTTTAAGATCATCGAGTCCAACCGTTAACCCAACACTGCCAAGTCCACCACTCAACCGTGTCCCTGAACACCATGTTTACATGTCTTTTAAATACCTCCAGGTACGGTGACTCCACCACTTCCCTGGGCAGCCTCTTCCAATTCTTGAGAACCCTTGCAGGGAAGACATTTTCCCTCATCTCCAACCTAAACCTCCCCTGACACAGCCTGAGGCCGTTCCCTCTCGCCCTGTCACTGGTGACTTGGGAGCAGAGACCAGCCCCCCCCTCACTCCAGCCCCTCTCAGGCAGCTGCAGAGAGCGAGAAGGGCTCCCCTCAGCCCCCCCTTCTCCAGGCTAAACCCCCCCAGCTCCCCCAGCCGCCCCCCAGCACACTTGTGCTCCAGACCCTGCCCCAGCCCCGCTGCCCTTCTCTGGACACGCTCCAGCCCCTCAAGGTCCCTCTTGTGTATTGCTCCACAACCTTCCCCAGCACCAAGGTCAGGGTGACAGGCCTGTAGTTCCCCGGATCCTTCTTCCGGCCCTTCTTGTAGATGGGCATCACATTTGCTCACCTCCAATCAACTGGGACCTCCCTGCTTCGCCAGGACTGCTGATAAATGGTGGAAGGTGGCTTGGTGAGCTCTTCCGCCAGCTCCCTCAGCACCCTTGGGCAGCTCCCATCCGGTCCCGCAGAGCTCTGTGTGTCTAGGTGGTGTAGGAGGTCACTAACCATTTCCCCTTGGATTACGGGGCTTCATTCTGCTCCCCGTCCCTGCCTTCCAGCCCAGGGGCTGGGTACCCGGAGAACAACTGGTCTGACTATTACAGGCTGAGGCAAAGAAGGCATTAAGTACCTCAGCCTTTTCCTCTCCTTTGTCGCTATGCTTCTCCCCACATCCAGTAAAGGATGGAGATTCTCCTTAGTCCTCGTTTTGTTGCTAATATATTAATAGAAACATTTTTTAGTGTCTTTTATGGCAGTAGCCAGGTTAAGTTCTAGTTGGGCTTTGTCTCTTCCAGTTTTCTCCCTGCGTAACTCACGACATCCTTGTAGTCCTCCTGGGTTGCCTGCCCCTTCTTCCAGAGGTCATAAACTCTCTGTTTTTTTCCCCAAGTTCCAGTCAAAGCTGCCTGGTCAGCCAGGCCGGACTGCTTCCCCTCCGGCTTGTCTTTCAGCACAGCCCGCTCCCGCACCTCTCAGATTCCCTTCTTGAAGAAAGCCCGGCCTTCCTGGACTCCTTTGCCCCTCAGGACTGCCTCCCAAGGGGCTCTGTCAGCCAGTCTCCTGAACAGGCCAAAGCCCAAGGAGCAGTTCTGCTGAGCCCCCTCCTTCTCCCAGAATAGAAAACTCTATAATTTTGTGATCACAGGGCCCAAGACGGCCTCCAACCATCACGTCACCCACAAGTTCTTCTCTGTATGTCCTCCTTCTTATACGTAAAGCAAATTTCACTGAGCTGGAGGAAGGGTCTCAAAAGCAAAGCACTCTTTTCAAAGTCGTAGTGATGAGACCATGAATAATAACAGAAAGGAATGATGCCACCACTCTCTTTCCTAAACTTTTAGTTTATTCTATGGCTCTAAAGTGAAAATTACAGTGATATTCTTTAGGGTTGATTTTCTTCAAATAGGACTGGTTGGGTTTCTCTCCTGTTGTGATTTTAATCCAGCTTGGTTTGTTAATTTGTATCTTGCCCCTTTGGGACTTGCTCAGGGTTTGGCAGGAAATGTGTCAAGTTCTTCTGTCCTTGCAAACGTGCCTGGTGGTGGTCAGGGAGCGGAGCTGCTGTGGGTTTCGGAGAAGACCTGCCATTTTGTCTTGCATCGGTCTTGACTTAGGGAGATACTCAAGTTCAAATGCATCCCTATGCAGGTAAAAGTGCAGCGTGGGCTTAAGTGTTTTGCCGTACAAGAACATTTGTTCTTTTTGGTCATTAATAGGTTACGTTACGAGAGCAAACTCTCTCACTCTGTTCAACTCATGTAAGTACGATGCTTTGATTCAGGCTTAATAACCAGAAAACCACCCTAAAACCAGAATGTGTTTCAGAATAAATGGCCAGTACAGGTTATGCAGGGCAGCCCTGGAAGCTGTAGTGCGTTTGTTAGTGCAGGGCATCGCAGGGGCAGGAGCTTCCAGAGGTGAGAGGAGAGCCCACACCTGATTTTTATCCCCGTTCTGTTTCCTACCTCCCTCTTGTGCCATGTTTAATGCTGCACTTTGGGTATGACCATGACCAGCAACCGGGCTGGTGGACCTTGCCTAGCCCTTCCCAGCACTTATGTTTTGTTACGATGGAGGAATTGGCTGAAGAATTACCAGCTTTTGGGTTTCACCACCCTTTCTGCTGAACGTCACATTCATCAGAAAGTGCTGGGCTCTATATCGTTCCTCAAATTAAACTTAAAAATCAAAATATCTACTCAAAATCATGGTATATGTATATTCAGCCTAGTGTCCTGTAAATAAATTTTAAAGAAAGGGGCCAAAATGATGTCAGCTGAGGAGGTGGATTCATCTCACCTGTCTTTAGGGGGTGTCAGTATAGATTGTCTACACGTTAACCCCTCACCACAGGCTCTCGCTGGCGAGAAACAGGGATTTCTTGAGTGTTACTCATCCCAGCAAATGTAGAACTACTCTGAGTTGCAATGAATCCCTTCCCCCATAATGAATTTATTGTAAATGATTCACTTCTCTCAAATATATTGGCGATAAAGGTGTGTGAACCTCTGTGTAATAACTGATTGTAGACATCTGTGTGATGATATTTAACTTGGCAAGCAGGCCAGTGCTAATTTTAATAAGCAAAAATTAAAAAAAACAACTGGAAAAAGGTGCACAGGAGACAAAATAGTTTTGGGGCGATCGGTGTATGTTGAGGTTTGGACTGAAAATGCCGTGTCTCGAGCTACTTCAGGCAAGTTTTTGCTGTCATGGAAAATGAATTCAGCACTGACACTGATTTTATTATACACTCCAATAGAACAGGTTATTGAGTTACATAGGTTATGTACAGTTAGAGAAGACAGATGCTATAGGAAGTACAGTACTTTCTTCTGTTTCACTCTTATGAGTGAAAATTTTAAGCTAGAATCATTTTTTGATGCCCTTAATCATGAGAATATGTCTGAACCTTTGTAACTTCTTGCTCAGCTGAGATGTAATGATGCTGAGATACAGCTTCATTGCCAGTCGGTACCCGTAACCGCATCCAGAGCATCTCCTCCTCTGCCAGTGGTTGTATAAAATAATCCTGACAATGTGTTGTACCAGCTTCCGAGACATGATTACTGGGCAGACAGCAGTTTTAATTTTCTACTGAAAAAAAGGCTGTGATTCTTTGGACTGGGAAAGGATAAATGCCGTGCAAGAAGCTGGTGTCACCTGCAGGTTGCAGGATGGCTGGTCTGGGTGCAAGCGGCGTGTAAGTACCCGGCACAGGCTGCTGCTGGGACACATCAAAATAAAAGTTTCAGTAAGGAGCTGAAATATTTAACTAGCTTGATTTTGCACTATTGAGTGTCGCAAATGCAGGGGGGCTGAAGGAGATGGAGAGTGCACGGGCTCTGGGGAGGGCCGCTCTCAAAGAGACGTACCAGGAGACCGCTCGTTTTCATGCACCAGAAGCCAAAGACACAATCACACAGAATTCAGTGAAATACATGATGGGTAAAAGAAATATTCGATGATTTGTCAGCCCTTGTGAAAATGGGATGAAAATCAAGGGATCTATCAATAGGCTGCTGAGTGGGAACCTAGGGGAAGGTGGTGCATGTAGCTTGAGGATGAAGAGAGGTAGCTGGGTGTCACATTCAGTGCTGTAATGAAGGGGGGAGGGAGAGAAAAGAAGACATTTGGGCAAAAATACAAAGACCAAAATATCAATGGTAGTTTTCAGGGTCGTGTTTCTAATTCTGGTGGTCAAAAGATCAAGTGACATCATATGTGTCTGAGGAACACGTATTAAAGCAGCCAGCGAGGCAGGAAGGATCTCATGGGATGAAGCAGCCAACATATTGCATCAATGCGTTCTCTGGCTCTGCACAGAAGTGCATTACAAGGCACATAAACCATGTCAGCTATAACGCGAGATGGAAGCTTCGAAGGAAGATAAGGCACTGAAGTTGCAAAAACCTAAACGAGGTGTATTTGTGCCATTTATAAAACTTCTGTGCTATTGCAGTAGCTTTTTGATTCTACTGAAGCTCTTCAGATCTTCACTTTCATGTTCCTTTTCACAATCTCTGTATCTTTTGATACACCAACACCAAAAAGATCCTGCCAAGCTGTCTGAAACCATAAAAAAAGAAGTTGCCCTGTTTATTGACCTCTGCTTGAAAGCTGGAAACCATACTTCATTTTCTTAGAAGTTTTCCTCGTTTCACCTCCTATATTATTATAACAATCTGTCTTTCAAGTGTGCCATGAGCTGAGAGCCTAAGTCTGGAGCCAGTCCTCATGGTCTGCCTGGTTCCTTCTTCTCTCCACGGCAGGAGCAGCACCAGACGCTGCAGAGGCACAAGACCTCCACAATGAGAAGACATGCAAGATTCTTCCTTTCCCCTCTCCAGGTCCCTGGACGTTAAGTCCCATCACAAGCTCTGTTAGTTTGGTTTAAGCTGTCGTGAAATCTCTTAACTCCTTCTATGATGGACATATTCTATACTAATTATTGTCCCAGATACATTGAATGTGCAGTATGTTTTTGGCATCAGTGACATACTCTGATACAGACTTCCACAAACGATTATTTCTTATACCAGATTTGGTATTAATCACCTTTTATTTTCATTAAATGGTGCCCTGTTCATCTTGTGCCAGACTAGGAATTTCCTAGCTGGTTGCTCCCTGCTCTTGCCCGTACCTCCTCTCTGTAGGCCGGTGCTTTAATTTCATCCTTCTTCCTCATCTCCTTTCTAAAGCAAACTGCCCTTCCCTAATCCCCATTAGTTTTGCAGTACTCCTTGCGAGCTGGAAAGCCTGGCACCACGCGGAGCACCCAGAGGAGAGCGAAGCACTGATTAATAGAGAGGCATTGCACCGCTCTCCGCGTTCTCCTGCCTCTCCTTATGCAGCGGAATCTCTTATTTGCTTTCCTGGACCCCAGTTGCTCATTGAGCAGATGTTTCTCTTCATCCTGGCACTGTTAGCACTCAGCGGATGTAGTTCATTTAATAATTCGGATGGGTTTTTTTTCCCCCACCATGTCTTATTTTACACTTATCATTAGTGGATTTTATTGGTTGTCATTTTGCTTATTCACCAAACTTTGTACAGGTGGGTTTTTCCCCCTTAAATTCCTTGTGGGTCTCTCTGGTCAGGCTAATGTCGTTAATACATTGTACTAGCAGGTTTTCTTTTTCACTACTCACTTTTCATTGTTAATACATCTATCAAGCAATTGTTAATGGCTTTTCATTTTTCTTCCATAATTTAATAGAGGAGTGGTGCTGCAGTGGATTAATACATAATAAATTATAGAGCCTCCTCCCCGAGCCCAGCGAGCTGGCGGGGAATATTTTTACCTTTCCCAGGTTTCACAAGCCAGCCCTCCTTTGTCCCCACAGGGCAGCACGTCGGTTTTAATGTGCATCGCTCCTGGCTTTGCTGAAGGGCTGCAACCTTCCCCTCCTCCCCGTCCCTGGCCACTATCTCTGAATCAGGACAACGAGAGCGAACGCCCTTTCTTGGCTGTTGAAGGCTGACCGTTGTTATCGACGCTGTTATCACAGCAACAGCACAAATCAGTTCCAGTGGGAGACAGAAAGTACACCCTGTCCAGGACACCGAGCCTGGGTCAGTTCAGGCAACCAGCCTTTTCCCCCCTTGCTTAAACTGGCAGCGAGCTGATATCTTTTAACTGAAGCGCCCAGTGATAGCAGCAGCATGTGTGCTGGAACATTTGGTGGCTGGACCCTCCGGGAGGGGATGAGGATGCTGCAGAGGGCAGATGCTCGTGCGTGCGCTGAGCATTCAGCAGCTCCTTCCAGCATGTTTGGAGTCTACTCTTCTACCCTTGTTTTATGTGTCTTTCCTTTATCCCCTGCCAAAGGATTAATTTAAATGCGTTCTCATATCACTATCTTTTTTCTTTTCCTTTCCCGCTAGACTGTCTATACTTGATTTGCAGTTAATTTTCCAGAGTACGTGCAGCTTCTTGGACGGGGGAAATCGTCTTCTGATGTACGATTCTTGCATTGAATCATAAAGCTCCATTTCGTGTCATTTTCTGGCATATGTAATTCAATGTGGGAATTATGTTGGTGGTTCGGATCCTTGGGCCTAAGACAGCTCTTTCCTACAAATCATTAGCAAACAATACAGAAGCTCTGTTTCTGATTGACAGCTCAGTCCGTACATGTCATTACTCCACTCTGGTTTATTTACCTTTTTCATTAAGCTTAGGTGTAGAACTACCCACATAAAAAAAAAATAAAGAGTAAATTAGCTTCCACAAGAATGATTAAAGCTATTACCATATTCTAATTTATCACCTATTACCAGACAAATGAGCGCACGCTGACTTCGTGCTCTCCCTCCACCACGCTCTTCATTGCCAGCGTTGCTTCTAATAACAGAAGGTACTTGACACCACTTAGAGCACAGTGCCCAAAATGAATCCAGCACCTCTTAGCGTCCAAATCCAGGTGAAAAACAGGACTGCTATCTCATATATATTTCATATAAAGCCATGCTTGTTGTAATTGCAAGTATGGAACAAAAAGATACCATTTCAGGGGAGAGAAGACAGACGCAGCAGGAATTGAAGTGCAGGAGAGGAATAGAGAAAGCATAACATTGCAATTATTAAATAATTCTGTGTCAGAAACTCTCTGGCTAATATATTAAATCCTAGAATAATTTAGCTTGGAAGAGCACTATGCAGATCTTTTTTCCTCAGCCCCTGGCTCAAATCAAAGCCAACTTCAAAGTTAGATGTAGAGTCATATCCAGTTGAGTTTCAAATTTAGTCAAGAAAGTATATTTCCATCCCCTCTCTGGGCCCCAGTTCCACCCTCCCTGTGGATGTGTTTTCGCCCAATATTGAGTAGAATTTTTCTGGCAGCAACTCGTGCTCGTTGCACGTCATGATTTTGCTGTGCACCTCCAAGTAGAGCGTGGCTCCGTCTTCCTTCCAACCCACCTGCAGGTACCTGCAGATGGCGTTAAGGTCTCCAACTTGCCTTTTCTTCTGGCTGAGCAAACCCAGCTCCCATCCTCCCCTCACACTTTGTATGCCCCAAGCCTTGGGAGTGCCAGTTTGACTGCGAACCCCCAACAGCTACCCTTCCAGTCTGATGATCCAACCAGTTTGCCACCCATTCAGTCATTAATTCCCTGGTCCTGGGGGAGAGACCATGCTGAGAGACATGCTGTGGTCAGGGTAAACAACATCCACGGCTTTCTCATCAGCTGCTGAGCCAGTTGTCTTATTAATGAAGGCAGTCAGGGTAGTTGGGCACAATTTGTGCTTCACAAATCCATGTGGCTGTTCCCAGTCACCTTCTTATCCTTCACATGCGCGGTTACGGTTTCCAGAAGGATTTGCTTCATGAACTTATAGAATCATAGAAGGGTTTGGGTTGGAAGGGACCTTTAGAGCTCATCCAGTCCAACCCCCTGCCATGGGTAGGGACATCCCCAACTCGATCAGGTCACTCAGAGCCCCATCCAGCCTCACCTGGGATGTGTCCAGGGATGGGGCATCGACCACCTCTCGGGGCAACCTGGGCCAGTGTCTCACCACCCTCAGCAGGTCTGAATCTCCCCTCTTCTAGTTTAAAACCATCCCCCCTTGGCTTATCGCTACAGGCCCTGATCAAAAGTCCATCCCCATCCTTCCTACAGCCCCCCTTTAAGCCCTGGGAGGCCACAATAAAGTCTCCCCGCAGCCTTCTCTTCCCCAGGCTGAACAACCCCAGCTCTCCCAGCCCGGCCTCGCAGCAGAGGGGCTCCAGCCCTCGGAGCATTTCTGTGCCCCCTCTGGCCCCGCTCCAACAGCCCCGTGTCTGTCCCGTGCTGAGGAGCCCCGAGCTGGAGGCGGCGCTGCAGGGGGGTCTCCCAGAGCGGGGCAGGGGGGCAGCACCCCCTCCCTCGCCCTGCTGCCCGCGCTGCTGGGGATGCAGCCCAAGGGACGTTATGGGTGTGGATGCTTCTGGGTATGGAGGTGAGGCTGACTGGGCTGACATTCCCCTCTTTGTCCCTTTTGCCCTTTTGAAGGCAGGTGTGATGTTTCCCTTTTTCCAATCATCAAGGACCTTCCCCCTCGCCATTACTGTTCAGACATGATAGAAAGTGACAGTGACATCAGCCAGCTCCCTTGGCACCGTCAGATACATCTTGTCTGGCACTATGGACCGATGTATGTCCAGTTTGCTTAAGTGGTCTGTAACTCATCTGTCCTCTATCAACAGTTGTACTTCACTCCTTCAGACTTGCCAAGACAGCCTGCTCTCGGGCACGTGGGAGCAGAGCTAGCAGATAAAGACAAAGCAAAGAAGTGGCTGAATTATGTCAGTTTTTTCAGTGTCCTTTGCTGCTAAGTCCCTTGCCTCCTCTTCAGTGCGCCTGTGTTTCCCTTAGTTCTCCTTCTGCTGACCAAGGTACCTGCAGAAGTCTTTGTTGTACTTCTTGACAACATCAACTCCAGCAAGGCTTTGGCTTTTCTGATGCCAGCCCTGCCCAGCCAGCTCTCAAAGACCCACTCAGGATAGTATCCCATGGGATCCCACTGACCAGACCTCTGAACAAGCCAAAGTCTAAATTAACTTGTTTTTCGTTTGGGTTACTCTGTCTTCTCCTCTATCTTTGCATTCCTCCTTTTTCCCATAGTCAGTCCTATCAGTCAGTCAGGACCTGGGGGTGCTGGGGGGCAGCGAGGTGACCCTGAGCCAGCACCGGGCCCTTGGGGCCAAGGGGGCCAGCGGTGCCCTGGGGTGCATGGAAAGGCGTGTGGCCAGCAGGGCGAGGGAGGTTCTCCTCCCCCTCTGCTCTGCCCCAGTGAGGCCACATCTGCAGGGCTGCGGCCAGTTCTGGGCCCCCCAGTTCAAGAAGGGCAGGGAACTGCTGGAGCAAGGCCAGCGCAGAGCTGCCAAGGGGATGCTGGAGCATCTCCCTTGTGAGGAAAGGCTGAGAGACCTGGGCTTGTTCAGCCTGGAGAAGAGAAGGCTGAGGGGGGTCTCATCAATGCTTATCAATATCTGAAGGGTGGGTGTCAGGAGGATGGGGCCGGGCTCTTTTCAGTGGTGCCCAACGCCAGGCCAAGGGGCCATGGGCACAAGCTGGAACACGGGAAGTTCCACCTGAACATGAGGAGAAACCCCTTTGCTGTGGGGGTGCCAGAGCAGGGGCACAGGCTGCCCAGAGAGGCTGTGGGGTCCCTTCCCTGGAGACATTCACCCCCCGCCTGGACGCGGCCCTGTGCCCCTGCTCTGGGGGTGCCTGCTCCAGCAGGGGTGGGACGGGGTGAGCTCCAGAGGGCCCTTCCAGCCCCACCAGTCTGGGAGTCTGATTCTTTAGTGTTGCCTATGTCATCAAAAAGCTTCACTCCCCTGGTTCTCCTCCAGGCCCATGGCATCCATGCAGCCTGCACGTGCCACCACCCTGGGACATCAAAACGTGATGGTAAGTGCACTCCTGACCCAAAGTAAAGCACTGATGTAGGCGCATCATTAGTGTGTCTCTATGCTGTTTGGGGTCATAGGCTTGTTGGCTTTCCTGCTCCCCAGGGTGTCTGTCTTCCACCCATTTGATTCTCGAGGTGTCTGGTGACATGGCTGGTGAAGGTGTTCAGTCCCGTGGGAGAGGAGATCAGGGAAAGCATCCAAGTTAGGCAGGAGGGCAAGATGGATGAAGATGGTGTGTGTGAAACTGCGCAAGGGATAAACGGGCTGAGAATGACACTGACCCCGACTTGGATGAGGATTGCAGTAATGTGAAAAATGCAGGTTTGGGTGAAGTTGAGGGAGGATGTGGCGGAGCTTGGCTAGAAAAAGCTCATTGGTGCTATTTAAAGCTGCAGGTTCACTTGGTGGTTTTTCACTACGTTGTGGTGTTTGATTTGTTTTGCTGTTGATGCCTGACTGATGTCTCACAACTCCTACTCTAGGAGACTCTGAACTAGCAGGATTTGTTTAACATAGATGTGTGGTATTGGGGTATACTTTTAAGAAATGTCAAGACTGACACATATTGGTCTTGTGCCGTCGAGTAGTATCTGTCCAAACATGTTCTTTTCCTTGATGCTTCTCTAGACGTGCGAAGCTTCAGCTTCTTCACTGAATTTTGGGTTGTTTTGGGGTTTTTTTCTTCTTCTTTCATGAGAAAACTATCCAGCAATAAAACACAGAAGAATATTGAAGGCAGATTAGTGTTTGCTGTTTTCAGTTCATTTACTGAAAACAGCTGGTAGCCATTTAGCAGAATGGGAGAAATATTGCAACTTCTGTCAAGACTGAAAGTAAACACATGATTAAGGCAGAATTGACAACTCCTGTTTCACCACCAATTATTTGTCATCATGCTTTGGTGAACGACATCAAGATGAAAATACATTGTTACGATGTGGATATAGATATTATTTATTTGTACTGGCGTAGAGTGGCCTCAGCTGCTTGCTAAGTGCCTTGAAAATACAGCGAGATGAATCGTGGCTGTTGTTTAACTCTTTCTCAGCTGGGCTCTTCCCAAGGATTACACAATTAAGTTGAAAAATTTAATTGTATAATCTTTCACAGGGTGGGGGGAATAAGGAGAGGGTCCTACTTGGGAAATGCAGGGCAATGTACGGTTCAATGGCTGGCGGTTGGCTTGCCCAGACCGCTCCACGTCATTGTACTGCTACCTACCAGTGTTTTCCTTTTACAAAGTCTGAGTTTAAATCAATGATTTTGAAAAAGCAGAATTTTAAACCCCCAGAAAAACTCCAAACATCCCTCATTCTGTCTTAGTTAGAAGCCTTTTCGTACCAAGCAAGCTGGTGGCTTCTCTTTGAATTGCCTGGCTCTTTGGACTGGTAAATTAAGACTTAATGTGGCATCTGCTACCTATTAACATTTTTCCCATACCAACAGAAACACGATCGCGTGTGATAGTATTGAATTAGTCCAAAGATTCTTCTGAGAAATCACCATCTTTTAGAAAACATCCCTGCCGGAGTCCGTAAAATGTAGCGGGCTGCTCTGTGGCTTTGCTTTAAGAAAACTTGCATTTCTGATCTGTGTTTATCCTAAACAAGCATCAGGTGGAGTCTAGTTTGGTTTTTAGCTTTTGACAGAGCAGCCAGGAGGTTCAGCCTTGCTCTTTGCTGCCTGCCAGCGCTATGAGCAGTTAACCTCTCTCGATAGCGAAGGTCACATGCATCAAAGATGGAGCTGTAAGACACTGATGTCTTACATGAATGAGAATAATCTCACAGGTGGGGGAAGGCTGGAAGTGAGATAAAAAAATTACAGTATTAATTTTTTTCTTAATTCTGAAGGACGGCGGAACTTCATTATCCAATATGCTTAAAAGTGAATGACCTAATGAAATTTCACACCCACTAAATTTAATCATGGATTACTCATGTGGGATTTGAATCAGATAAAAAGGATGCCTCAGATATTTGGTAGCACTTGCATAAGGTAATAAAAAATCTGCAGTGTTCTTTGTCCTTTTCAGCAAATGTGAGTTGCTTGACCTACTTTTCTTTTCTTTACTTTTTTCCCTTTTTTTTTTTGGCATTCATGAACCTGACCCTGACTTCTTCCTGGGCATCAGTGAACAGCCAGTCCCACACTCACGTACAGGCTGACGGATCTCAGGGGTGGTTCCTCCTGGATTTTGTTGATGCACAGTTGATTATTGCTTTTGCTACAGTAGTTTGAGGCTGGGAAAAGAAATATTTTAGCTGGTGTATAAAAAGTCCTTGCTGATAAGAGGATATCACGAGGAGCATGTGAGAGGTGGATGCTGGGCTGAGGTTCCTCTGCTCAGGGCTTTGTATGCAACTGCTGAATAGTCTTTCGCAGATCACTTTACCCCTCCAAACCTTTGGTGTATGCACTTAAATGATGCTTAACTCACAGGGATGTTCTGAGCCCCTGAGAACTGATGGTGCCTTTAACCAACTTGAGACTACACATGCTCTGTGCTTACAAACTGGGCTATTCCCTCACTCAGTGTGTTTCTGGATGAGTGGCTGTTGTTGCCACTGATGTAAGTCTTAGTTGATCTGCTGGAGGGCAGGAAGGCTCTGCAGAGGGACCTGGACAGGCTGGATCCATGGGCCGAGGCCAGTTGTGTGAGGTTTAACAAGGCCAAGGGCCGGGTCCTGCCCTTGGGTCACACCAACCCCAGGCATCACCCCAGGCCTGGGGCAGAGGGGCTGGGAAGTGCCCGGCGGAGAAGGCCCTGGGGGTGCTGGCTGACAGCCGGCTGGGCATGAGCCAGCAGTGCCCGGGTGGCCAAGGAGGCCACCAGCCCCCGGGCTTGTGTCAGCCCTGGTGTGGCCAGCAGGGGCCGGGCAGGGATGGGGCCCCTGTGCTCGGCGCTGGGGAGGCCCCACCTCGAATGCTGGGCTCAGGTTTGGGCCCCTCGGGACAAGAAGGGCCTGGAGGGGCTGGAGCGTGTCCAGAGAAGGGCAGCGGGGCTGGGTCAGGGTCTGGAGCACAAGTGTGCTGGGGGGCGGCTGGGGGAGCTGGGGGGGTTTAGCCTGGAGAAGAGGGGCCTGAGGGGAGCCCTTCTCGCTCTCTGCAGCTGCCTGAGAGGGGCTGGAGTGAGGGGGGGGCTGGTCTCTGCTCCCAAGTCACCAGTGACAGGGCGAGAGGGAACGGCCTCAAGCTGCGTCAGGGGAGGTTTAGGTTGGATGTGAGGGAAAATGCCTTCCCTGCCAGAGCGGTCAGGCCCTGGCACAGGCTGCCCAGAGAGGTGGGGGAGTCCCCGTCCCTGGGGGGGTCCAACCACCGTGTAGCCGTGGGACTTGGGGCCATGGTTTAGGAGGCCTGGGGGTGTTGGGTTGGGGGTTGGCCTTGATGACCCGAGAGGTCTTTTCCAACCTGAATGATTCTGTGATTCTGTGATTCTATTCAGCAGCAAAGCAAAACTTGGGGGAGAAGAGGAGACAAGCACAAAGGCTGCACTTGAATAACTTGGGGATCTACTTGTTGCTTACATAAATGACCGAACAGAGTGCATGCTGCTTTTGCAAGCAAATTTCCTGTCAGTAGGCACTGGGTTCTCATGATCTAATTTCAGACTGATGATCTTGTATTTTGTCACTGACAAGTTTTGAGAAGTTAGTGGCTCAAATCTAGTTAGCATTGGTGATGGTTACAAGAAGAAGTAAAAGGAGCACATCTTTGGGGTCAATCTCTTCTCGTCTTCTCCCTTCTGACACAGCTACTGCAGCAGCTCCTACCCCTGCAAGGGCTAACCTAATAGTGAGGACTGTCAGAGCATTCTGGAAACAGGAAATCTCACGTATATTTGGTGGGACTTAGGGACTTGGGACTGTTCATCAACATCTCCTTTTTCCAGGCCACACCCAAGCATAGAGCAAATCCATACACCTTGCCCCTGGAGCGTGAGACAAGCAGATGAAGGTAGGTGATGGAGCACCGTGACAGTGGAGTCAGTTTTTGGAGGAATACAGTCAAAGGAGCATTTTGACGAGATGTTGGATATTCAGGAGGAATTCTAGCCTTTCTTAGTGGGACAGCCCGAGTGAGATCAAGCACAGAAAGCTGCTTACTTTGAAATACCCTGAGTGAGCAGCACAAGCAAGGGTGACATGCTGGGGGAACCAGGGAGGAGTTGGTGCCTCACTAGAGAATATGGACGGCTACGGGCGGATTGGGTGATGGAGAACCTTCACAAATTCCTGACTCTTGGGAGAGGAAAGGGAGCCAGTTAAGTTGAGCAAAGAAGAAATGGCATGGAGAAAGCCATGCACGAAGGAAACGATCTCTATAGCTGAATAAACAGTGGTGGAATAGCAATGCTTTTGTCAAGGTCGGAGGAAGAACTAATGTATTATTTGGGCTGTGAGGTGTTAAGCGGATGGTTGCCTAGATGGATGGGGAAGGCTATGCTTTAAAGATGTTATGCACAAAGAATCTTGAGGACTTCAACGTAGTTTGATGCAGGAGCACAGACAGGTTGCAGTTGAAGACAGTGATGAAGTTATAAGTGCGAGTGACAGGGAAGATGCGGGCACAGTCAATACAAAAGTTAATAAAAGCTTGTGGAGTGAGCTTACGTAATTCTACTCTTTAAGAGCTTCAGCTGATGGATAGATGTCCTTGACATCCATGAAGAGATATCAAGCTGAAATGTTATTTGGACGGGGGGAGTCAGGTCTACAGTAGACATCGTTTAAGTTTTCTGTATGGGAGTTAAGAGCTTTAGATTTCCTTTCAGGAACAGTTGAAGTTGGAGAAGGCAGCAGTCTTCACTTTTTCACAGATTAGGAGCCTGGCTGTCCACAATACAGCCAAGTCAGTAGATGGACATGTCAGGACAGAGAGAGGAATCGCCTTTGTTGTCAGATCTTTTCTGCTTTTGTAGAGCGATCATTTTGAAGCTCACACAGTCTCTTCCTGGTGTCCAACGGGTGCCTTCATCTTAAAAAAAATAAATAAAGAGAAAAAGAGGAAGCTTCTGCCTTGCGCACAGATATATAAAAGCATCCATCAGCAAACTGAACAGCAGCTTCAAATGTTTCATCAAGGAATATGAAATCTCATCACAGCTGGATTACCCGCATGCTTCAAAGTTCTTTAAGGTCAAAAACTAGTTAAATGGTATTGAACAGTGTGAAACAAGGGCACTGAGGCTTCCTCTGGAGGCACAGAGGAGCTGCTTGTTTTGAGTGCTGTCTTCAACACTTGTCTTCCTACGTTTTTGTTCTTCCAATCCCTTCCAGCTAGCGTTTTCCAGCTTTGCAGGAGTTTTTTGCCAGTCTTTTCACACGGCCAAAATTAACGAAGGGAATTTCCTGTGGAGTAGAAGCGAAGGTGCCGTTCAGTTATGGAAGGTGCTCTTTAGTATTTGCAAACACTTTCATGTACGTTTATGGTGGTAAGAGGTATTACCGCTATTATCGTTCGTGCTGCAGGGTGATGCCATGGGTTTTTTTGTAATGGACAGCTATAAGTTTTGTTGACTTTTGTATGTGCATGTCTGGAAATGGTGGCCGTGGTAGGCAGGAAGGCTTTCGGGCCATGTTTATCCAGAGGTGTTCCTCTCCTGCCACAGCAGACTGCTGTTAGGTGACCTCCATCGTGCTATCAAGGATCTGGAGCCACCATGGACCAAAAGCAATGTATGGATCTGTTCAGTGCTGCCAATGAGAATGAATCTCTGTTGCCAGGTTCTTAAAAAATCAGTAGTTTAAATCAGGTTGGTGCCTGCCACAGATTTTACAGTCCGCATGAAAAAACTTGTAAGGCTAAAGAGTGAAGGCAATGATGGATCACAGGCGGCTGAGGCTCACTCAAGGAATTGTTGATGCCAGATACAGGGGAGATCTTTCCTCCTTTTTCGGCCTCCTGCTAACACATACACCTGCTTCACCTGCAAAGGAGTTCATGCCTATTCTTGGGAGACACGATTGCCTGACTTCCCTTGTAATGCACTGCAGTTTTAAAGCCCAAAGTTTACCTTTTAATATATATATAAAATGTAAAAGTCTGTGTCTTCCTGGAAGGAATGCAAGTTATTTGAATATGTGGTGTGCGAAGTGTGCTCCTGTGCTATCCTGTGCTAACGCACAGTCGGAGCTGCTCGTGAGGAGCAGGGGGTTGGGAAACGGCAGAGGCGAGATGGGGGGGTGTCCAGGCTTGTTAGCGACCTATCTTGAGAGTCTCCCGTGTTGGTTCCTATCCCTCAACATCATCACTCTACTCATTTTGAGTGTCTCCAAAAATAGTCCTGAGAGGAGCTTGGACCAGTGTGGAAAATGAGATTCACGTTAGGGTATAGGGGAAATGACGCAGTGAGCGGTGGAAGGAGGAACACGAGGGGCTACAGAAGAGGAGAGTGACTGGTCTGCTGGAGGGGGATGGAGGAACCAGCCGCGACACTTTGAATGGCTGTTTTGAAATATGCATTGCGTTAATTTTATCCAGAAGCATTTGACATGAATTTAGATTTGAAATCTGCGTTTGCTCATTACTGAGCGACTGATGAATGCCAAATCAGTTCATTACTTCTGGAGTGGGTTTTTGTTTTATCTTGTCCCATTATCTAGGGTTGCTTAGATCCTCTTCACTCATAGTTGCCTTTTCTGGATCTAATTGGGTTTAGGCAAGATACTAAATGAAGGGCTGGTAACGGGAGGTATTGTTCATCTTTCCAAAGATAGTTTAAGATTTATTTTTTTCTTTCTCTCGCTCATGGTGTGCTGAGGGCTGTTCAGCAGTAATTGTCCTGAGCTGTGCACGTTCAGATGTATTTCATCACTGTCAGTATATATGTACTGACCGTACCCTCGCTGCTGGAGCACATGATCTGTAGGAATTTTCCTGCGGAGCTCAAGTTTTTCTGTCTCCATTCCTGAAGGCTGATACGACGGCTCAGCGAGCGCCCGGTGGAAGAATAACGAAATGACCTTAATACCTTTCAAAAGTTAACTACCGTGTTTAACTCAATAACACAGAAAGGAAATTAGTTTCCCTTCCTAAAAATGTCTCCTCTCCTCCTGAAGGAATGGATGAGCTCTCCATTTATCATAGCAGCTGAGATCAACAGGAAAATGTTACTGAGTTCCTGCGGCGCTTTTAATAGAATGAGGAGGCAATGCCCTTAAGCTGTTCCTTATCCAAACAAAATGGTGAGCCTTGTTAATCTATCCTGGCAGGACCAGAGCCACCTAGCAGCAGGAAATGTCACTATAGCAAACTGCTAAAAAAAATGATATCATTTGTATTCCTGTGGGAGAATTCAGGAAGTGAAGCTGTGCTGGAAATTAGGAAAAGTAATGGAGAATCAAGTGAAGGCTATGCTCAGTGTCTTTAAGATGATGGCCATTTTCTCGTGAAAAAAACCCCCACGTATTTCCCCTCTCAAAAGTGCACAGTTAATAAGAACGTGACGTGACAAGGATATGTCAGTGGAATTACAAAATGTTTAAAAAACCCCCAAACCTACCGTCCTGAAAAATCTTACGTGGAAGGGAATATGGTAAGAAATGGTCAGAAGGAAATGGCAAGAAATATGTTACACCTTTGTAAAGGGCTCTCTCTGTGAATGATTTTTATGCTGCTCATCACCATCAGCGGATTTTAGAGCATTGCCTATTGTATTTATACAGCAGAAATTCCAGTTTGAACCCAATACCTCTCAAGAAACCAGAGTAAATGTATATCTATATAACCATTGTACAACTGGATACCCACTGAACGTGACAATGCCAGCCTGTCCTTTTTTCTCTAGCACACACAGCCGAACCTCTGACTTTGCAAGACTTCAGTGTTTTCCCACATCTAAATCAATTTTTAACACCACCAAGCCTTGTGCTCCGACGCTCTCTCTTTATACGAAATAGCCTACACCCACATCTTGTGATTTTAAAACACAGGAGCTTGGCCCAACCGGTCCTTGAGGGCTCTCTCTCTTTACACAGAGCTGTTTGATTCCTGTATCTGTTTGAAAGTGTCTGAGGGCTTTCAAGATAAAATACAGTTGTCTCCTTTTCACTCTGTAGTAGACTTAGTAAATGCCTTTGTTTCCAGGCATAGCTGAAGCACTGCAATTCCATTTGAAAATCCCATTAATGTCATGCACCCAATGATAACATAAAAAAAAATAGTACAATATATGGTTCCTCTTCCAAAGGCTTCCTATTATTCAGCGTACACCTATGGCGCTGTCAGAGCAGGGCTTCATAAGTACTTCAGAGAGAAATCGAGTAAAATTTCCCACGCTTAAGCTTGCCAGGATGTACCTTTTTTACTCCTTCTAAATCATCTCCTGTCTCCTGCTCTTGCACTCACTCTTGGTTAGGAAGATGGGACTGCTGGCAGGGCGTTTAGTCTTTATCCCTGATCTCCAGACATAGAATCACAGAATCACAGAAGGGTTTGGGTTGGAAGGGACCTTCAAAGATCATCCAGTCCAACCCCCTGCCATGGGCAGGGACATCTTGCACCAGATCAGGTTGCTCAGAGCCCCATCCAACCTCACCTTGAACACTTCCGATGATGGGGCATCCACAGCTTCTCTGGGCAAGACCAGGAGGGCTCACGTGTCATCTCTCTGTTTTATTTCTCACCCCAGCATGTGGATGCCAGAGACGGGGAGAATCCATCCACATGACTCAGTATTTAGGTGAGTTCACCCGGATGCACTGACGGTGGCCACCAAGGAGGCGTTACGAGACCTCAGACTTGAGCCAAAGTTTTAATCCCGTGTGTTGCCACAAATGGGCTCAGATCCTACGGGTTAAAAGAAAGAGAGGCTCTTCAACAGAAATTATTTGGAAATCAACTAAGGTTCTCCACCCAAGATAGCCTGATATTTATCCCCAAATTCATCCCATTGCACAAATAGGAGGAGCTGGGTGCCACCATGTTCCTCAAATTTTCACCCATTAGAAATTCAGGTGAATGGCCATGGGGAAAATTTGAACTTCATCAAGAACAGATTTGAACTTGGAACAAATTTAACCATTAGACCTCAGAAACTATCCTTGCACCCTATGGTCTCATTAGCTTTTTTTTTTTCAGATTAGCTGGTATTTGTGGTCCTGTGGGATTTTAACTCTCTGTCTTCAGCTCGAACCCTTTCTTAACTGTATTAATCTCATCTTTCCATCAGAATAGGTTTTTAGGTATTGTAAAGCATATTTTGCACAGGTTGGAAGACTTAGCGAGCTGCCATCTCTCTCTTGTTACTCTTTAGATTTGTAATTCCCCACAGATAAAGTAGTATTAGGAGCAGTCCCCGGTTTTCTCTCGAAAGTAATTTCTGATTTCCATATTAATCAAAAATAGCTTTACCTTCGTACTGCCCTAATCCTAGTAACAACATGGAAAGAAGATTACATTCTGTAGATGTCAGAAAAGCAATTAAAATTTGCACACAAGAATCAAGAAGGGGGGAGGAATATCACCTCTTTATTTTGTGAGCTGAACAGGGAAATACCCTGACCTCAAAATGTTTGTTTCTTATTGGCTTCTTTCCTTTTGAAGTGTGTGATAGAAAAGTCTTTAATATTCAAAGATTAAAATACTGGCATTTCAGGAGAATGAGAGGGTTATACGTGATGAGACATTTTAAGGAGGGTGAGGATTGGCTGCAAAGAGCCTTGAATCTGCAGTCAGAGAGGTAAGTGACTATTAATAGCTCTGTCTGATCTTAATGATGAGCTGAGAAAATGAACTTTGCAGCGGCAGACCGAATGCCTGTAGGTAGGGTGAGACTGCAGTTGTCAACCTAGAGAAGAAGGGGTTGCAGTAGTGAAGGTGGCAGATGAGGCACGTGCTGGACAGCAAAGGCTGTGGTTTAGAGGTGTTGAACAGCAAGAATTCGGAAGTTTTGGGTATAGTCTGGAGAAGCGAGATCTGGCCTAGCTGAGGTGGGCATAGTGATCTGCAGAGTAACTGGGGAAAAGGTGGTGGGAATGGCTTTTGTGGAGGTGAGGTGGTGCTACGTTTGATGTCGTGACCTGATCATCTATCAGGTATCAGCCATTTGGGTGTATTCAGGGTATTCTGTGGACAAATCATGGGTTGGGTAGGCGTCGTTTGCACAGAGGTAGTGCAATATGCTTGTATTTACATTTTAGATTGTGCAAGATAAATGTTTAGAAGTTGAGGATAAGAGAAGGCAACACGAGTCTGGAGAACCCCTGTGGAAGCTGTAAAGTTGGAATTGGCCAAAGGAGTACGTAACTGTATCTTGCGGCAGTATCGACGCTGTGTGTACGAGATGTATCTTCTGAGGATGGTGCTGCTGCCCTTGATCTTTGATCTTTCCTAAGGACTCAAGAGCTGCTTTCCTTAGGAGTTTCCTGTAGCTATTCTCATAACCATCTTTTATTCTCCAGTTTTTCAGGTTACTGGAGAGTATACACTGAACGTATCCTGGATCTCATGTAGTACGTGTCACAGAAGATATCATTTTATAATTACTGAACCCTTTGAATTGAACCCAATTTGCAGTTGGACTAGATGGTCATTGTATATCCCTTCCAACTCAACTCTTCTCTTCTCTTCTCTTCTCTTCTCTTCTCTTCTCTTCTCTTCTCTTCTCTTCTCTTCTCTTCTCTTCTCTTCTCTTCTCTTCTCTTCTCTTCTCTTCTCTTCTCTTCTCTTCTCTTCTCTTCTCTTCTCTTCTCTTCTCTTCTCTTCTCTTCTCTTCTCTTCTCTTCTCTTCTCTTCTCTTCTCTCTCTCTCCTCTCCTCTCCTCTCCTCTCCTCTCCTCTCCTCTCCTCTCCTCTCCTCTCCTCTCCGCCCCTCCCCGCCCCTCCCCTCCCGTTATTTTAGTGGACATATATAAGCAGTCTCTGGAACATGGAACATCCAAAACACAATAATTCCCTTCCCGATACGCTTCTGCTGTTAAATAGACTCATTGCAGAAAGTGGGTTCTCCCGTCTGGCCGATAACCTCGGACCAGTCCGAGCGGCGTTCCTGGGGCTTGCTCCTCGTTGTGGGACAGCGCTCCATCGCCTGGGACCATGTGTAAACACAGTAATTTCAGCTATTCTAAGCAGTTACATCTCTACGTACGCTGCCTTGCAGCCTGCATTGGCATTTTTCTCGCCCTAATCACGCGAAAGGCAGCTTGTTCTGGAAGAAAACTGGCTTTCTCAATTCTCTTCATAGTTTAGCTTATTTGAAATAAAAATCTTCTTTTGCATAAAATAATTGTGCTCTAAAGCTTTGCCTCCTATTTTGCGTCACGAAAACCATTTTTAGTGGTGGCTGATAGCACGTGGAGCCCTTTGGAAAGCCATTTTAGATTAAAACTCTTAAGGTGTTACGCATTAGCTTATTTTTGATAGGGAGAAAAATCTCCTGCAAAAAGAGATGATTGTCTTCACACGTTTTTTATTGTACTTTGGCAGGAGGTTGCTTGGGGGAAAAGTTAAAACTTATTCAACCAGAGCTGTCACAGTGACAAACTGGCCTCAGGTCATTTCTTCTCCTTGACATTTGCAAGTCAGCCAGTTGAGGGGCTTTAAATACCTTTACCGAGCTCCCTTGCCTTGAAACCACATTGCAGGGGGACTTTAAATTTCACCATTCTTGTGCATCCATTTTGAAGGTCTGATTTTGCCTGTTTGTTTCGTGTCGTTTCCCCCTTCGAGTATGTTTGCTGTTGCTCGGGAGCGTGTGTGAAACGCATGGGTTCGCCCGTGAGACGCTCGCATTGGCTGCGGTCACGCCGAAGTCTCCCCAGCTCCTTTATGAATTGATTTAACGTGTGAGAACCACCTTGGAAGGTGGAGCATGCGATGGGCACACCGGCACTGCAGGAATCAGCCGAGGCATGCGTACGTCTTTGCCATTTAGGTGTTTTGTGGCACTGCAAATGAAGTTTCAGCTGGGCATTGGTTCCCAGCACCGCTTGGCTGGTTGATAGAGGTGGTCTGAAGCCAGACAACTTGAATTTTGCTGGATTTTGGAGACCGTGAACAGCATAGCTCCAGATCCTCTTCATCCCAGGGTGTGCTGGATGTGCAGGTCCCTCCACTCAAGGCAAAGCTGTCATAACAGCGATAACAAGTCTCCACTAGAGATGTTGGTGCAAGCTTTGGCTGTTTAAAACTGAGTTGGACAACATAAGAAGTAGTCTAGCACTGCCAAAAATACGTAAATAAATGCAAGCATACATATAAAATTGGCAGATAAATAGCTCTTGGCGCCTCTTAGTTTCCCTTACTCCATTTCAAGGCCACAAGCGACTCTAAGGGAAAACAGCAGCAAGTCCCTCTGCCTTTCTTCTGTGGAAGAACAGTGGAAAAGCTAAAGGAATCGTTAGATCTTGGGTGGTATTTGAGGAAAGGAAGAAATTCTTCCTATGGTGGGATTGCAGTGGCCTTGGGCTTCTTCCCTTTCTCTGTGGTTTATCTGCTAAAATCGCTTGGTCATAATTTCTGTCACCTGAGGGGTGGTGGGACCTACCGGGGGATTGTCCTGGTGCGTAGCCGATGCTCATGTAAGAGTGAAATAGTTGGCAATAAGGATGTCTACTGATGTCATGGATGTCTTTTTGGTCTCAGTTCCTTCTCAGGGCACCTAAGCCGGGAACTGAACTGCTCCACTCTCCAGGTACCAGGTGGGAAGCTCGGGGGGGCAGATACCTTCCAGCATCTCCGTGGAAGCACCATACCATAAGCACCACATTTGCTTGAGCTCACTTAAATGCGAGACAACCTTAAGGTGAACAGAACCAGTTCACAAAGCACAGGTGTGAAGTCTGGGTTGAAATATTGGCAAATTCTGTCTTCTATTGATGTGAAATTTTCTAAGTGTGCCAGGCTGTAGCCAGTCTTGGGACTGGTGCTTCAGGGACTCAGGGAGTTTTTCTTTCTGCCTTTGCTTGACACAGAGTCTCCCCTCTTTTCTTGCCTTTATATTTTAATTTTTTCTCTGAATTTGTTCATTCAGTGAGGACGTAGATTTTGGACTTTCACCAAACATGTCTGGAACACCTCTCCTATGGAGACAGGCTGACAGAGTTGGGGTTGTTCAGCCTGGAGAAGAGAAGGCTGCAGGGAGACCTTATTGTGGCCTTTCAATATATAAAAAGGAGCTTCTAAGAAAGATGCTAAGAGACTTTTTACCAAGGTCTGCAGTGACAGGCCAAGGGGTGATGGTTTTAAACTGAGAGAGGGTAGGTTTAGATTGGGGATAAGGAAGAAATGTTTTATGCTGAGGGTGGTGAGACACTGCAAGAGGTTGCCCAAAGAGGTTGTGAATGTTCCATCATTGGAGGTGTTCAAGGTGAGGCTGGACGGGGCTCTGAGCGACCTGATCGAGTTGAAGATGTCCCTGCCCATGGCAGGGGGTTGGACTAGATGATCCTTGAATGTCCCTTCCAACCCAAACCATTCTGTGATTCTATGAACTATGGCTCTGACAACCATCTTCCTCACTATGTCCATTATCAGTGGGCTTTGAGATCCCCTTTGACCTTGCACATGCGTTAGGGATGCATGTGCTGGACAGGGCATTACTTATCATTTACCTCACCTCCAGCATGCACACACACACGTCATCTTGTCCCTCTTCATGCTTAGTTTCTGAGAACACAAAACACAAAGCAAAGCTGAGCATTCAGGCAGAGTATTCCGCACGAGATACTGGAGCACAGGCTGTCGAAGGGGCCTTGGAGCCCTGCTCTTCCTTTTTACAAAAGCAGGGTGACGAAGCACCCACTGCCAGCCAAACCAGGGAAAACATTCATCCCCAAACTAAGAGTCTGCAAAGTAGGCAGACCGCTGGCGATCCAGATGTCTCACTGACATGCTATTTCAACTTCTGGATCCCAAGCAGGAAACAAAGCGGATGGAGGATCCTTTCCAGGGAACTGGTCACAAAAGGAAGGAGTTATCCTGGATTTGGGATGAGGCGCAAGCCAGAATTCACCTTTCATTTTTGTTGGCGGTCAGAGGGGGATGAGAAGATGGGACTGAATCCAGCACTTTTGCCTCCTTGCAGGGAGAACTCTTACTGTGGACTGTCTTGAGATGGGTGCCCTGGTTGAGATTTAGCTCCTAGTAATGTGGTCAGAATTTGTCCATATTTTTCTCTATCGCACCTCCTTGGGTTTTATAGCCTTTCTTTGGCTTTTCCATGAGGAAAACTGGATTATGGATTTCCTAATTCTTTTAGCTGTGATCCTGCTCACTCTGGCACATGCTTCTATTGGTTGGAGCTTGGTTTGAGTGACTTTGGAGTTCATGAGCAAAACACCAGTGAAGACTCACATGTGCTTGCAATGAAACATGGAGCTCTGAGGTGAAATTTCACACCTAAAATACATTTCTTGAAATACTTCCAATGTAACTTTAGAAACTTCCATACTTTGAAGAGAGCTCTTATCAGTTGGTTTTACTAGAAATGAAATGCTAAAAGTGTGTCTTTCTGTTCTTGTTATATTTCTGAGTTTCTTTGCTATTGGTCCTTTCATTTTTATGAAGTATCCTCAGAGTCCCCAGCATCTTTTATAGTCATAAAACTCCTGGATGGGTGATTTGGTTGGCAATTTCATTGTTTGTTAAACTCGATATTTAGAGTATGGAGAAATAACAGGCTTTCAGTTTGGGGATTTTTCATGTCACCATTATTTTTACCCCTAAAAGTTCAGATTTTTTTTTGGATAGACCCACAGATGTGTTCATGCAGGCCCCAGTAACTTCTCATTTCTCTGAGGCATCAAGAGGTTCCAGGAGAGGGAAGGTGTTGAGTGTCACCAGATTTATTCCTAGTTTGTGTTTCGGAGCAGTGCTGGATATGAGGTCAGCAGAAACCCTAAGTGCACTTGTGGGGAGTGCCTGGATGGCCACAGCTCCCAATGGATGCCGGTGCCAGGAATGTGGATATTTGGTAACAGCCTGACCATTGAAGGGTTCGCCACTTGGCTTTTGATGTGAGGTCAGTTGTACCAGTCTAAGCTCAAGCAGGCTGATGGCTGGGCAGAAACCCCAGTTATTGATAGCAGTAGCAGGGCTCCTCTTAACTTCAGATGTAATTTGGATCTCAGCGCGTTGCTGGGTGTTTTAAATCTCACTTTATTTTATTGTGGGACAAAAGCTTAGACTGGACTCATTGGTGACATAGGGAGGCAGGGGATGAGTATTACATATTAGAGTTTCACCTAGAAAATGAACCTACTATTCAGTTGTGGTTTTCCCTGCAATTGTTTGCTGCAAGGGGATACTTCAAGAAAATGACTCACTATAAATCAATTGTAACGCATTGATTTTATATTTGTAAATCTACAGAAGTTCATTAGTATTGAACAGCACTGAAGGAGCACCGGATGACCAGGTGGCTGGTGGTTATTTGACCAAACCTTAGCCTGCTTGTGCCAGCAAGGACAGCCAAGATGTCACCGTGCACTGAGAACAGCCTCCACGTGTGACCCACTTGACATGTGCCAAGTGACCTGGAATTGGCACTTGCCTGCATTTAAAAGACGGAGCAAAACTCTTCTGAGTGTTTCGTAAGGATACTCCATCTTGAATTGGTCTAACAAAATCAGATTCCTATTGGAAATCTGGTTGCTAATTTCTTTAGGGCATGGTGTGCGTGGAAACGCTTCCTCGGAGGCCGCCTTTGCCATCACACGAAAGCACATGGGCAGGCCCGCGGGTGATGGGTCCTGGGTTTTGTTTCAGCTGATGCTGCTAAAATGGTTCATCATTTCTGGCGAGTTTTAACTTAATGAAGAAATGTCCCTTTGGGTTTGAAGGAGCAGCCTCTGCAAACTTGGACTTTTTTGTTGACTGAATTCATTTGGTAACTAGGAGGCTGATTTCAGCTATGCTGATTAAAAGAATGCTAATTCAAAATATCGTTCCTGTAGTCAGTCCCTTGAAAAATCTTCTGAAAAGCTAGCAACTGCTTTGTATAATGATGCCTAAAAAATACTGCAGGTGAAATAATTTAGCACAAAGGTATTTTTAATATGCAGTTTCCACCCATGTGAAAAAAAAATTGTATCCCTTATAAAAGGTAATTTCTAGCTTGATGCCTAGTTATTTTTTATAGGCCTATATTAATTATCTTGCGTCTTTTAAAGCTGAAGTGAAAATGAAATGATTAACAGGCCCTCACAGTGTCCTATATGGAGCACAGATCCCCTAAAGAGACCTCCTCTGGCCCTGGTCCCCCAACCTGCTGGCCCCTTTGAGTCGCTGCTGCTGATCCCTCCAAAAATACATCAAGGAAGGAGCAGGTCCAAATCGGAGGAAGGTCGTCCCACACAACTGGACCCTCCTGCAGCTCATGCTAGTCCCTTTGGGGCAGTCTTGCTCTTTGAGGACTCTTGAACCCTTCAGTTCTTCGGTGGCTGATCACCATTAACCCATTTCTCTGCTCCCTCGCAGCTGCTTGAGGAGATATTTGGAACCTCTTCCCCCGGTGTCCGTCATCTTTTGATGACCATTGTACCTTGTCCCATCGCACCCTCCTGGTACCCTCACTGCCAAATACCCCAGCGACCTGACACCACGTGTCAGCCCTGCTCCTCTGCTCCATCCTTGTCCCTGCAAGCCCTGCAAACCCTTTATCCTTCAGTCTGGGCCCTTATATCCACAATCTCACTTCACGTGGACCCCCACGGTAGCCAGGAGCCAGCCTTTTGCGATGTGTGAATCCATAAAGAGGTTAGAGAGATGAAGAAGGATCGCCTTGGTATTTTTTATCACTGAGGCTTTAGAATAAATATGTTATTTGCATATAGCTTTAAAAATAACCGTATCCAATAAAATATGTTTTGTTTGTACTTGCTCTGCTTGGAAGTAGACCAGGGCTTTGTGGATGATGGGAGGTCTCTGGCATGCTGAGATGCAGTGGGAGGCAGAAATCCAGGCAGAGGAAGATTTCAGGAGATCTAAAAAGAAAGTAGCACCACTGCCTGCTGAACCTGTGGTGAGGGACTGTGTGCTCTGCCAGTCATGCTGATATTGAAAAAACATGCCAGGATAAATACATACTTGTTGCATTTAGACTATTTTTTTTTAATTAAGAGACAACCTCAGCTGATCCTTCATTTCTCAATTGTTCCCATTAACATAGAATCATGGAATCATTAAGGTTGGAAAAGACCTCTCAGGTCATCAAGGCCAACCCCCAACCCAACACCCCCAGGCCTCCTAAACCATGGCCCCAAGTCCCACGGCTACACGGTAGTTGAACCCCCCCAGGGACGGGGACTCCCCCACCTCTCTGGGCAGCCTGTGCCAGGGCCTGACCGCTCTAGCAGGGAAGGCATTTTCCCTCACACCCAACCTAAACCTCCCCGACGCAGCTTGAGGCCGTTCCCTCTCGCCCTGTCACTGGTGACTTGGGAGCAGAGACCAGCCCCCCCCTCACTCCAGCCCCTCTCAGGCAGCTGCAGAGAGCGAGAAGGGCTCCCCTCAGCCCCCCCTTCTCCAGGCTAAACCCCCCCAGCTCCCCCAGCCGCCCCCCAGCACACTTGTGCTCCAGACCCTGCCCCAGCTCCGTTGTACTAAACATCTGTACGCAGAAGACAAAGCAGAAACGTGCCATGAGTTTTGGCTACTCTGTCATCCAAGAGATTCCTCTGGATGGCTCTTTCTTCTCCTTATCTGTGCTCCTAATTTAAAACCCTCAGGTTCTGCTGTTAGAACTGAAGCGTGCTGCTATTTTGAATCCCAAACCATAACTAGCTGTCTGTCTTTTTTTAAGGTAATTTATCTACTCAGCCGCTCGCAGTACAGGAGGAGGCTGATGTGAACCATCTGATTTTTATTTTGCTCGACAGAATGCATTTTGCTCCTCCAACTTCTGAGGTTTTCTGTTTTCTTCCTTCCCTTCTCCATCCGAGTCCATTGCTATGATTTGCCAGTCCTGGAGGGAACTGATGGCTCTTTTTTCAGTTTCCCAGACATGCCGGTGGATGTGTTATTTTTAAACCAGCCTCTATACCTGTGGCACGATGACTCATTATGGATTTGCAGAGTCCCCTATGTTTTTGCTGAGAAGTCGGCTTCTGGATTTAATTCTCGAGAGGGTAGTTAGGAACGCAGCATAAAATCCCCAAATCGTTTTAAGAACAGTAAAACAAAGTCACAAAATCTTCCCTAAACACAGCACGACCGTCTGCCCTCCTAAAATTAGGGGGCATAGAGTCACCCAAGGAGCTTTGTCTTCATGTCAGGAGCCATCTCGTGGGGTAGAGGGATTGTCAGGGGGCTGACCGTGGCAAGCCTCAAGTTTGTAGGGGACAAGTGATGCCATAGGCAGGATGATTTAATGGGGGAACACACGATGATGTCCCTTATTACAGTTTTATACTTTTTTTCTGATAATCTAAGTCTGCAGGTTTAAATATTTCATGCATTCTGGTATTTCTTCTTTGGTAAAGCTCTATTTGCTCTGCAGTGGGTGGTTGTAGGGAACCGAGAGTAAAACCAGCTGTGGTGGGACGCTGGGATGGACGTCGTGTGAAGTGCGGTCAGGATGCTTTTCTGATTTCCTCCCATCTGCAGAGAGATGTCCACGGTGCCTTGTGCTCCTGAGCCATCACAGAATGGGTTGGGTTGGAAGGGACCTTCCAAGGTCATCTAGTCCGACCCCCAGCCATGGGCAAGGACATCTTCGACTCGATCAGGTCGCTCAGAGCCCCGTCCAACCTTGAACACTTCCCTTGATGGGGCATCCACAGCTTCTCTGGGCAACCTCTTCCATCACTGAGGGGGGACCTCTATCCCAAAGAGCTGCGTTTCAGCCTTAAATCATGAAGAAACCCTGCCTGTAAAACTCCATTTGGAAGTGGGAATGGGATACTTTTATTAGCTTTTCTGTGCTTGATCTATACACGCTGCTTTATGAAACATGAAAATACCATCTTCAGTGAGCTTTCAGTCTAACTCAAGACACATTTTATATAGGGGGAAATAAGTTATACCTAAGTAAACCTGGACACTGAGGACTGCATTAGATCCTTTGGGATTTGGACTTGAGTGTCAGAGGACTGCAAAAATGTGAACAGCTTGTGACAGTGTAGCCACAATACTTAACTTGCTTAGTACTTGCTTGCTGTCTCTGGTTTGAGCTGTTGGGCTTGTGTGCATCATGACTACACACCTACCACCTCAGCAGCGCCCACACATATATTATGTATTTTAGGAGAGTTTGTTGTGTATCTAAAATTATAAATATTTCAAAATGTGTTACTAAAATCCCTCCTGTTCTTCCATGGGGACAGGCAGCAGTTATTTCAACCGTATGAAGTTTAACAGAGCAAGCGCCGGGTTTTGCCCCTGGGGCGCGGCAGCCCTGGCTGCACAGACAGACGGGGGCACGAGGGGCTGGGGAGCAGCTCCCCAGAGGGGCCTGGGGGCTCTGGCTGACGGCAAGTTGAACACGAGCCACCAGCAGGCCCTGGCAGCCCAGGGGGCCAGCCGTGCCCTGGGGGGCACCGAGCCCTGCATCGCAGCCGGGCGAGGGGGGGGATTGTCCCGCTCTGCCCCGCGCTGGGGCGGCCTCACCCCGAGTGCTGTGGGCAGCGTTGGGCGCCGCAGGACATTGGGGGTATAAAGCTACTGGAGAGTGTCCCGAGGAGGCCACGGAGCTGGGGAAGGGTTTAGAGGGGAAACGGTACGAGGAGCGGCTGGAGTCCCTGGGTTTGTTCAGCTGGAGCAGAGGAGGCCGAGGGCAGCCTCATGGCGCTCTGCAGCCCCCTCCCGAGGGCAGGAGGAGGGGCAGGGCTGGTCTCTGCTCTCTGGTGACCAACGCCAGGCCCCGAGGGAACGGCAGGGAGATGTGCCAGGGGAGGGTGAGGCTGGGCATTAGGAGAAGGTCCTTCCCCCCGAGGGTGGTGGAGCCCTGGCACAGGCTCCCCAGGGAGGCATCACGGCACCAGCCTGGCGATATTCCAGAAGCCCTTGGCCAAGGCCCTCAGAGACCTGGTGTGAATTTGGGGTGTCCTGTGCAGGGACGGGAGCTGGGCTCGATGGTCCTTGTGGGTCCCTCCCAGCTCAGGGCATTCCATGATTCTGTGATTTCATGCCACAGCTCTTGGTGGTCTGCAGCCCACCTACGGTCCTACGGCCGTCTGCGCGAACTGGAAAGTGCTGTCGGCACCTTCCTCCTCTGCATCTGATAAATCACATGCAAAGCTTTTTCTGTTTTGTCTTTCCTTGTACCTTTAGTCTCCCACGTTAAGCATCCACTTGAGCTTCCTCTAGCGCTTTGCTGGCAGCGGTGGGAGGGAGAAGCACGATAAGAGCCCGGCTCCCTTCCGAGCCGTGGGGCCGTTCTGGCACACAGGTAGGGACCTGCTGCTCCGGCGATTAGCTCACAGCAAGCGAGCACTGGGCTTTTCCATAAGCTTTTATTTTGTTAAGTAGTATCTCCCAACCTTGCTGGCCAAGGTCGCAGGTTTTGAGCGCGATGCTGGAGGAGGCCCTTCTGTCCTCCTCCACGGCTCTACATCTGCCACCCATCCCGAGAGTCGCAGCGGTCCCCTGCTTATCCACGTTAAATATTGTGCCCAGGTAATACCACGCAAGTCTCGGGGTTTTTTTAAACAAGCCTGACTGCTTCCCCGTGTCCAAAACAAACAAAAGAGGAGCTGCCACGAATTTATCACACCTGCTTGAGCAACCGGGAGAATGCACCTTAACCATAAAATGTAATCTACTTAATTAGCTGTAATTGCTTTGCCGAGTTGGACTATCATAGAAATCACTGTTTTATGGCGAGCAGATGAAAACTGTGCTGTGCTAGAACATCCCTGGGCTGTCACCCCTCAGCTGTGGTTTTTAATACGTTTGTAGTTTCTTCTGGGCAGAATTCTGTTTGTAAGGAATAAAATATTTACAAGATGGGGCGGGGGAGGGGTTTTTATTTGCTTTTTCATTGGTTTTTTTTTTCTTCTAAAGCTTTCTGAAGAGATGCTCTACCAGAACAGCTGGTGCAAAAACATAGCTCTAATTAAAACATTTCCTGAAATGAGTTTCTTTTTTTAGGAGAGGGATTATAGGGCAAGAACATGGTTTATATACACTTCTTTAGGAAGTAACAGGATTGAAAAATTCAGTTTACGAACCAGAAGTAATAAATGCTGCATAACCCCATGATTTCAGTGCTGTTGCTCTTCCTGCCTGGCTTTCGGTGAGTTGGGCAGGAGCTGCATCTGCTGGTGGGTTTCTCTAGGGTCTGGTGCGGCGGTCAGGGGATCTCATCCCAGCTCTTGGCTGGAAGATGAATAATAAAGACCTCAGGATAAGGGGTCTTTGTGGGATCACTTCTTTTCTCCTCTTTTTCCAAGGGAACCTTTGCACTTCTGAGCCAGTGAAATGAGATTTTATTTTCGCTAGAGCCTTTTTTTTAAACACTGCTGTGGAGTTTTGCCAGTTCAAATATTATGTATTCTCAGCTTCCCCCAAGCACAATTTTGATCTAATCTCCTGGCCCAAATACATGCAAGAGACCCATTAAGCCTTTTAACACCCAAAAACTGGTTTTGTTAATATTCTGTGTGTGCTCCATCTGCTGCAGTGTTTGTCTAAAGCTAATGTATTTGAGAGCAATTCACTTTGCTGGTCTAAGTCCAAAATGTCCAAAATACCATATGGACGTTTTAAAGTTAATTAGCATTTTAAAATTTAATATCTAAGTTAAGGATGTTGTGATCCCTAAACCCTCAGTCTTCTGAGTTTAACTCAAGCTTGGCCTATTCTCGCAACCCGAAATATTTTATCATTTTGAATTTTTATCTTTCCTAACCCTCACAAATGAAAATTGCTGGGTCTGTCCTTTAAAACTGGCTCTTTTGGGCAATAATTTGGTTCTGTAACGTTGTTGTGATCATCCTGGAATTGCCTATTACTAGAATTAGCTAAAATAGGAAATTCGGTGTCCCCAAAGATCTTGTTTAAGGGTGTGAATCAAGACTAACTCTGGTGAAATCAGGAGGATGCTGCCAACGTCAGAGGAGAATATAGAGTGTAAAAAACAGAGATAGGAGGCAGGACAATGCTTGTGCTATAGGAGAGACTTAATTACTGGGCGGTTTTTGTTGCCTTAATCCTTGGTCATGCTCTGGGGATGCCCGGGGCACACGGAACCAGCAGCGCCAGGGGACCGTAGCTTTGGCAGCACACCTGGAATACCATTTTTAAGGTAGGCCCAACGCTGGCAAATTAAATTCAAGCATCTTGAATATGAAAAACTAAAAGTAATGCGTGGCCAGGTGAGGAGCTTTCTGCCATCACTTCTTTTCCAAGCAAACACCTCGCTGTTTGTCCTGTAAAATTACAGTCTGAAAAAGCATTTCTGACACCTATTACTCAATGTCAAACTCCTCCAATCGGCCAGTGCCGGTCCCACGAGGTCTGTAGCAACAAATGCTCCTGTGCAGAAAACGGTGACTTGCCCCAGAAAACATTCAAACCATGTCTCTACGACACTTCGAGTGATGATAAATGAAGTGGGAGGATAGTCTTGTGCCAGACAGACAAACCAGGGTCATCTTCTGCTCAGCTCGCGGTTCCTGGCTGACTCATGGCGAGCGAGCTTGTTCCTCGACGTGTCAGCATCCCTGGCTGTGAAACGGGATTTCCCTGCCTTTTCAACCATTTCTTCATGTTATAGAGTTCTTCACATTGCGAAGTTATGGGGACAGAGGGATTTCTGACACATCTGCAGGTATCTAGTGCACGAGGGGCCCTTTCCGGATGCTGCTGTCATTGAAACAAGGAGTGGTTTTGGACTGGGTTGTTGTGAACACCAACGGGGCAGAAGAAAGGGATTACGATAGATATGAAACAGGAGCAAACTCCCAATTCCAAAGTGTGCAAAGGTGACAGAGATGCACACTGAAGCTGGTTCCCTTTCTGTAGCTGGAAGCACGGAGGTCTTGCACGGACCGCACTCTGTCGCGGAGCAGAAATTACATCTGGAGCAAAATGCCAAAGCTTGAAATGATTTTTTTTTCCCTCCTGGCTTGGGAGCAGAGCTGAAAAGGATGAATTGAAAATTAGCCAGATGAACAAGTGCATTTTGGAAATCACAAAGGGCTCTTTTCTGAGCAGTTATTATAAATACCCTGCCATAACCTATAACCTGAGGGCACGGAGAGCGCGGCTTGCCTGCCTGCCTGCCTGCATTTACATTACAAACTCCTCCAGAAAGTACGTACCAGAAATCCTGCCTTCAAGACCCATCTAGAGTTGCCATAGAAACTCTGCCAGAGCAGAAGGGAACTGGGAGCGCCCGCTTCTGAAAGCATGAGGCTTTCTTCACCCTCTACAAGCTTGCAGAGAGATGGCGTATTCATGATTGAAAAGCGTTTGCACTTCTGTAGCATCATGTACAGAACCGGCGCGACTTGCAGGTGTTCGTGGGTTGCACTCCGGGTTTGCTGGCGGAGAAGGGGTGCCTCTGGGGCCAGAAGGATGCTCTGTCTCCTCCTTGGTGAGGGAAGGATCTCAAGGAGGATCCGATGCTTAAAATTCACCACGGTGGAGCCTCCTCTGTGTCAGAATTGCACCTTCACTTGCAGATGGAAAAACAGGACCAGAAACATGATGTCCTCACCTTCCTTATCTTCACGTACATCTCCCCACCTCTCAGTTTCCTGCGGCTTTTTTTCTTTCCAGCCTCTGCACTTCAGTGCAGATTTCAGTTCGGACAAAGAAATGCATATTCCGTACTGAGAATATAAGTAATTATCCCAGTAAAGCTCCATGAACTGAGCAAGGCTGTAGCTCACTTGCCCTGAACCATGTCGCATCTGTAAGCCAGCAAGAGCAGGAGGTGACTTCTGCTGGTGAAGTAGGCAGGTTTGACTCTGAGTGCACATGGGAAGCAGGGTTTTTCAGAAAAAAAAAAGGCAACCCCATCACTTTTCTGACCATAACCTCCCTTCAGTTTGTCATTCTGGATCAGGGCAGCTGCCATCTCAGAAGCCCTCATGTGGCATCTCCTCACCTGCCGTGCACCCGTGCTGACCTTCCAAATGTTATAACAGCCCCGGAAAATGCTTTCTACGATATTCAAGAAAAGGCAGAGGAAGAAACCTCTGGGCAGGATGAAAAATGAGCTACGTTTAGTCACCGTGAGCAGGAAGAGGAATGGTTACTCCATTTCCTCCTTTAAATTTAAGATATTGGCTGAGTTAAGGACCCGACATAGTTGTTCTTTATCCTCATTACTCTGCAGAAAAGAAAAATGTAAATAAAGATTTTGAAAATAGCAAAGTTTAAGAAGGGTAGGAATAGCCTGGTCTTGAGGCAGTGGGTGCCAAAGCCTCACGAACCTACTGCTGTTCTCCAAGGATGTCAGCAAGCCTCTGCAGGAGGGAGGTGGCATTTCCAGTGTGTTCAGTGAGGGCCCTCAGCAGAGATCTGTAGAGAATCTGAGCATCACGAGTGGAGAGGGAAGGTCCTTTCCAGGGTAAATAATTTATTAAAAGATAAAAAGAGGGGGTTGGAGTAAGGAACAGGCTTTTCTGGTGAAGGGGTCCTGGCGTCTGGCAGAGGTCGGTGGTGGGAGCTGCGTTTGTTCAGCACTTTCAGAAGTGACCTGGGAAAGGGAAGGAGGGCTGAGCAGTGCTAATTTTAAACTATTCAGGCCAATAGAAGATGAGCGCCAAATGTGAAGGTTTGCAGTAGCCTCTCGTGAGACTTGGGTAAACATGAAATTCAGTATAGGTGAATGTGAAAGTGATGCATGTGAGGAAAAGGAGTCTTAATCTTGCATCTAAAATGCTGGGGTCTGGACTTACCATTCTCACTCAGGAGGAGGGTCCTCGATCATGACAGCCAGTGCCATGAAAACAACAGCTCAATGCTCATCATCTGTCCAAAAAGGCAAATATTATGGGAAGGATTAATCAGGAAAGGAGTTGAAGACCAGAGCGTGCCAGTACAGCTCTGGGCATCTCCCTGGTTCACCCACCTCTGGAACACTCTGGGTGGTTTTGGCCGCCATGTCAGAAAGGCTTTAGGAGAGCTCAGAGAGGTTCAGAGAAGGACAATGAGAGCAAATAAAGGTCTGGAAAGGCTTCCATATGGGGAGCAACTGAGTAACCTGGAAAGCTGCAGCCTAGGGCAGACATGACCAAGGGCAATATGCAAGAGGTCAATGGCACCATGGATGACATGGTTGCTAAAAATAAGTCACTCCCCATTTCTGTAGGACAAGAACTAGAAGCCATCAAATGAAGGAAGGTGAAAAGTTTGCAAGAAATCAAAGATGAAGCTGCTTCATCAAGTATTTGGGCAGCGGAGATCCAAGGCTGAAAGCTTATATAGTTCAAGGGAAGAGGCTGAAGGCTTATGTAGTTCAAGGGAAGACTTGACAAGACCATGGAAGAGAAATCCACTAAGAGAGAAGTAATAAAGAATAAGTAATAAATAGTAAATAATAAATAATAAATGTGGTAAAAATAATATCTAGCACAGGAACTCCCCAAACTGTAAATGGCTGGAGGCTGGAAGTGTATTGGGGGAAATCATAAACATTTATTTTTCCTGCTCTCTTCCCCAGACATCCTAGGCATAGTTTGGGCAGCTGTCAGAGCCAGGGTACTGGACTAGACAGACCTGTAGCTTGATGCAGTACAGCTGCTCGTATGTGTTGTCCCAATCTCTATAGCCCATACGTCACATCAGTTGAGTAAGAATTTGTGCCTCATCATGGTAAGAGACTTGGGACGGGGCACGCTTTGCCCTGCTTATGGCTTTTTGGGGTAGCTCGGCTGAGAGGCTAAGAAGTGCTGGGTATCGGAGAGGCCACCGTTCTGGGAGTTTGGGATCTCAGGTCCTCATCCAAATTCTGGCATTGATCCTCCGTGCAGAAATTGTCTTCATTTCTGTGAGTCTTAATGTTCATATCTATAAAAAGATGCTATTTGCCTTTTCCAGACCTGTGGTTTGGCTTTACGCTTCTCACTTTGGCTACTAAACCGTGATGCTTTTGTCAGTAGCATCCTCTTCTACAGCAGAGCGTCTGTCACCGATCACATCCCAAGAGAGCAGTTCTGCAGGGAAGGGGCAGGCAGGGCCTGGCCGATGGCAGTATTTCTCCCACCTTGGCTGCACCAGGTGGCTCCTGTCTTAGTGGCTGACCTTTCTGCAGCCTGCAGCGCACCCTCACTGCTCTCTACTGTGCTATAGGAAGGAGGTTTTGCAGAGTCCTTGTCTTTTTCATTCTCGGTCCATGCCCATCCCTATAACCAATCTGAGGGCCTGACGGCCATCTTTTTGAGTCCTTATGGAAAAATTTACAGTTTCATTTGCCTGAGCAAGAGAAACGCTGTTTGCTGAGATAATTTTCCCAGTGAGGAGACAGGCATTATATTTGAAATTGAACATGTTCACAGCTTCTCAGAGGGAGAGTCAGCTTTGTCCATCACATCACTGCTGTGGGATCTCCACAAGGGCCAGGGATGACCCTGCCAAAGCTATTCAGGTCTTCACAACGCACACTCAGGCCTTGTGTTAATCCTCTGGTAGGTGATTCAGAAGAGGAAAGGTTTACAAGCAGGGCTAGGAAAGCGGTGCCATCGTCAGCCGCTGGTAGGTCCTTCATTAAGTTGGTAAGGCTCTTCCCGAAGCCCAGCTGTAACCTCAGCAGCAGTTGTCCTTTGAATGACTTGCTAGTGTGCAAGGGTTTGCTAGGGTTTGTGCTCAGCTCGGCTTATTGATAAATAATAACTAATAACCTCAATTCAGCTTGCTGTCCAGCTACAGGCCTTTCCTTGGTGCCTCTTGCTCTTCCCCAGTACCATCCTGTGCAAGGGTGTGCTTGACTGTGTGATGGTATGGTAGAGCTTCCGCTGTTCTGTTGGCGTGGCGTGTCCTCTTGCTTATGTCCAGAGCCCGTCATGGCTAAAGCACTGCAGGGAATCACAGAATCCCAGAATGCCAGGTTGGAAGGGACCTCAGGGATCATCTAGTCCAACCTTTCTGGGAAGAGCACAGTCTAGACAAGACGGCCCAGCACCCTGCCCAGACGGCTCTTGAAGGTGTCCAACGTGGCCGAGTCAACCCCTTCCCTGGGGAGATTATTCCAGTGGTGACTGTCCTCAGTGTGAAAAATTTCCCCCTCGTGTCCAATCGGAATCTCCCCAAGAGCAATATCAACATTTACTTATGAAACTCCTGCACTCTCAGGTCTTCTGCACAAGAAACTAAATGGTGACAAGTTCTCCTGAGAGAAATCTGCAGATGGACTTCCGTGCCTAAAATAGTTTCCTTCCCCTCGCCCCCCCAAGTTATGTCAGCTTCTCTAATAAAAGATCTGTCCTCTCCCAGCAACCCTGGCCTCATTAGTTTCTTCCGCTTGGCTCTGGACAGGCATATTAGTGGTTACCGAGCACTGATGTGGATGTCTGGCTTTAGCTGCAGACCGATGGCAAGCTGGTTTTCAACACGGCTGGGATTCCTTTGAGGAAGAATGAAAATTGTTATCCTTCAGGGCTTATCTTGGGAGAATGGGAGGAACACCACTTAGACTGCCTCAAGTTTAGCAGTATTCTGCTATCATAACTTATTTTAATCCTTCCAGCTAAATATTTCCCCGAGGAACCTTGTCGGATAAGGTGGAGCCACAGTTCAGTGTTTAAGAAAAACTGTAATGGCTTCTTTATCTAGGGCTTACGCTTTATTTGGAGCAACAAACAATTTTATTTTATCATTAGAGGCTGTTCATATCTTGCTTTGGATTAGTCAAATACAGAATGAAGTAAATAATTGCAGGGAGCATTAATATTGCGTGACTTAAACAGTTTTCTAGAATTTCTTTCCCACAGAGACTTGTCTCAACATAGGAAAGGATAAGACACATGTCTCTTGCCCAGAAGTTATATTGATTGACAGTCTGTCAAGTTCTGTCACTGTGGTTTATTTATAGTATGTGCCTTAAATAATTAAACTATCTCCCTGATATTTTTGGACAGTTGCTCCTAGTTTTCAAGATGAGTTTTGCTCATACAAATGCATCCTGAACCCAGACAGCTGCAGTAAGGCCTCGGAGGTTTCTTTTCGATCTAGGTGGGAGTTAAAACTGAGATAGAACTGAGATAAGAATGGAAATTGGAATAATCTCTTTTGGCCAACAGCTTGCAACTATATTGAACCTTAAAAAATGATCTGAAAGCACGTTTTCTCTGAGCAAGAGGAAATGAAGGCAACGTACACCCAAACCAGTGCTTCTGTCATTTTTATATCTTTTTGGCCTTGTAAGGTCCCTTAATTCCTTGGCATGATGAAGGCAACAGCTTCAAGCTGATATATTGCATTGTGCAACCACGAGGTCTTACGGAAGAGCTCAGACCTCTGTGCAAATCCACTGCTCGTCCTGCTTAATTCCCGAGAAACCGGGATTCTCCGCAGGGCAGGGAGGCCCCAGCAGCCATCCCCTGTCTTTGACCTCCAGGTGGGAAAATCTCCTCCAGGCAGGCAGGACCCCATTGTGTCAACGTTGTGACCCCGTGAAATGGAGTCCAATAGGCCACACCACATGCCCATGCTATCATGCCATCAACTGAAGGTTTTCTCTCCAATCACCTTTCGTGCCAAAGGCACCTCTGCCACTCCATGACTTCCAATAGCGCTTTCTTATAAGTCTGTAGAATATAAAGGGAATAGCCATAAAAAGAAAATATTTTTTTGCCCAATTCATGTAGTTCTTGTCAGGTTTTCTGGGGGTTGGGTTTATACTGAAGGTTGCAGAGGCGCGGTGTGTTATCCCTGATGCCTGTAGAGCTCCTATCTGTGTAGTCTCCAAGCGTTGTGCTTATGTGAGATGTGGATGACCCGTAAGAAAAACTCCTTCTTCAAACAGTGTGTGCTTTCACACAAGTGGAATTCACCACCCTTTGGGTCAAGCTGTGATCCCGGGAAGGGAGAGGAAAGAGAAGGAAGGGATTACAGAAGTTTTCACACTAGAGGACCTGCTCTCTTCCTTCCTCATCTTCTGCTCTGCAGGTCCAGAGCTGCCTCCCCTCCTGGGGAACCTGCCTACCCCTGCGTAATATCTTCACAGTCCTGGAAATGTGGAGCCAGAGGCAGCGAGGCTTCATTACTCCCTTGCTTCACGCAGAGATTGGACATGAGCCGGCCATGTGTGCTTGCAGCCCAGAAAGCCAATCGTGTCCAGGTTGAGGGAGGTGATTCTCCCCTTTACTCCCCTCTCCTGAGACCCCACCTAGCGTACTGCGGGGTTCCCAGTACAAGGCAGACACGGACCTGTTGGACTGGGTCAAGACGAGGGCTATGAAAATGGTGGGAGGGCTGGAACAGCTCTCCTAAGGAGAAAGGCTGAGAGAGTTGGGATTGTTCAGCCTGGAGAAGAGAAGGCTCTGCGGAGATCTTACTGTGGCCTTTCAGCATATAAACAGGGCTTGTAAGAAAGACAGAGGCAGTTTTTACCAAGGCCTGTAGTGACAAGACAAGGGGCAATGGTTTTCAACTGGAAGAGGGTAGGTTTAGATTGGACATAGGGAGGAAATTTTTTTATGATGAGGGTGGTGAGAACCTGAAGCAGGTTTCCCAGAGAAGTTGTGGATGCCCCATCACTGGAAGTGTTCAAGGTGAGGCTGGACGGCGCTGTGAGCAGCCTGATCTAGTGCAAGATGTCCCTGCCAACGGCAGGGGGGGTGGCCTAAATGATCTTCAACACTTCCTTCCAACCCAAACCATTCTGTGATTGCTATGAATGTTTTGGGAAGAGAGATGGCACAAAGCGCTTTGTATTGACGGGAAGGACGTACTCCACTCCGGCCAGAGCCCCGCTGCCTTCACCATGAGCCCACAGATCCCTCCCCACCACCGCTCCTCTGCGGGCTGTGGGGGCTTGGCCGTCTGTCTGCAGCTCATCACGAGGTCTCTCATCAGCACAAATGCACAAGGACAACCGTTGAAAAGCAGATACATTATATCACCTCATTTAATTGAAGTCCTTTAATTTCCATAGGATCAGATGGCGGTGGTGACTCACAGTCTCAACAGCAGCCGGTGTGAGATACGGTTTTCCAGCTCTGCAATAACGTGTCCAGTACAGAGTCTCAGCCTGCGTACACGGTCAGCTGGTCTGTACGGACATCAGTGTTTAAAAATGGGAAACAGTCCCAGCAATGCCGTGGGTGCCTTTGCAGTCCACCTGAAGTTTGGTTTTGTATGGCTATGGCTAACGAGCAAGGCATGTGTTGCTGCTTATATAAAGGAAATTACCTTTCAGGTGAAAAAAGAATCAACTGCAAGAGGTCTCCAGGAAAGCAAGCAGGTTGTCAAATGCTAGAGCAAATCTTTTTTTAAAACAGTTGCTGTGTCTGATGAATACACGTTCATTTGAGTGCTCTACTCTTGGGCTGATGAGGCTTGAAACAGTAATAAGGGGGTGGCACTTTTTCATGGGAATGAAGGTATTTATTATCCTCAGAGTCTTCAGAAACGCCGGATTCTCAACCATCCATTAACTTGCTCTTCAGAACAGTTCCACCCTTGCTTTCAGCTTCTCCTCTATTTTTACATCCATTTAGCATGAGTGGGCTGGAATAGTTTCATGGCAAGGCGGCGAGTGAGTGACGGGATACCAGCGGTAACGTGGGATGATCGGTGTAAAATGAAAGCTGGCCCATCCTCTGGGCTCCCTGCAGCATCAAGGTGCATTTGCAGATCTGGATGTTTTTCCTTAGTAATGCCTCAGGAGCAGCGTGCGGGAGAGCTTTGGGTAGAGCTTGACATGGAAATGCGTGCAATCGCTGTGCTCGGTTCAATTGTTAAAAGGTTCTGCGTGATTAGGGGAGAAGGAAAAGGTTATGCCATCCTTCCTGCTGTAGTTGCATTTGTGAGCTGGCAAAACAGGATTCACCCAGATTTATATAACTTAAAAAGTTAAGTATAAATAGAAATCAGTTTAGGAGGGCTTCAACTCTGTCCTTCTAGCTCGAGGCTGCTTCTAGACTTAAATTTGATTTGGAAAACTTTGTGAATTCAGAAGTGTACAATTTGAGCTATAAAAGGAGTTTCAGTAAAACAGGTTTGCCTTTTAAAATGCAAAAGGCCAAATTAAGCCTGGAGGGCAAGTAAAATTTAATGGATGAGAGATGTCTTGAATGTTTTAGTGCTGAGTTTGACCCAAGTTCCAGCTGAAGGACAGTAACATATTAAAACACACTGACAAGCTCACGTACAATCGTTTGATCATACTCATAGCATCCTAAGAGCCCTCAGTCTGTAAGTCACTTGTGACAAAGGGCTCCTGGCTGGTGAATCAAGTGCTTGGTCTTGGAAGCATTGCGCTCTGCTGACCTGTTGGGTGAGAGTGTCGATTGATTTGAGGGCAGGAAGGCTCTGCAGAGGGACCTGGACAGGCTGGATCCATGGGCCGAGGCCAGTTGTGTGAGGTTTAACAAGGCCCAGTGCCGGGTCCTGCCCTTGGGTCACACCAACCCCAGGCATCACCCCAGGCCTGGGGCAGAGGGGCTGGGAAGTGCCCGGCGGAGAAGGCCCTGGGGGTGCTGGCTGACAGCCGGCTGGGCATGAGCCAGCAGTGCCCAGGTGGCCAAGGAGGCCACCAGCCCCCGGGCTTGTGTCAGCACTGGTGTGGCCAGCAGGGGCCGGGCAGGGATGGGGCCCCTGTGCTCGGCCCTGGGGAGGCCCCACCTCGAGTGCTGGGCTCAGGTTTGGGCCCCTCGGGACAAGAAGGGCCTGGAGGGGCTGGAGCGTGTCCAGAGAAGGGCAGCGGGGCTGGGGCAGGGTCTGGAGCACAAGTGTGCTGGGGGGCGGCTGGGGGGGTTTAGCCTGGAGAAGGGGGGGCTGAGGGGAGCCCTTCTCGCTCTCTGCAGCTGCCTGAGAGGGGCTGGAGTGAGGGGGGGGCTGGTCTCTGCTCCCAAGTCACCAGTGACAGGGCGAGAGGGAACGGCCTCAGGCTGCGTCAGGGGAGGTCTAGGTTGGATGTGAGGGAAAATGCCTTCCCTGCCAGAGGGGTCAGGCCCTGGCACAGGCTGCCCAGAGAGGTGGGGGAGTCCCCGTCCCTGGGGGGGTTCAACCACCGTGTAGCCGTGGGACTTGGGGCCATGGTTTAGGAGGCCTGGGGGTGCTGGGTTGGGGGTTGGACTTGATGATCCGAGAGGTCTTCTCCAAGCTTAATGATTCTATGACCTTGGTGCAGCCCAGTGCCCACCAAGGCAGCTGGACCCATAAAAGCAGCAGCCTGACAGCGTTGGGTCAAGGCTTCTGTGAGGGGATGAACAGGCTGGCTGTGAACATCTAAAGCGATAGGGTAGCAATACCTGCTGTCTATCAGGTAGGCAACTGTGTTGTATCAGGACAGCTACACACCTAATTTAGGTGGGATAAATCTGGAATAATTAATCTTAGATTTAAGTAACTGATGTTTTAATTAGTTGCCATTGAACAGGAAAGGTCTATAAAATGCCGTCTGTTAGAAGGCATTCAGAGATCACCATCCTGCCTCCCATCCACCAAGGGGTATTCCCTGGGGGACAACTCCCCAAAAGGCAGGAGGAGATGCATGGCCCAAGCCCTGATCTCTGTGGCTGTGTGAGGAGCAAGGTGGGCTGAAAAGACCTCTTTCTGGACGGAGAAAGCTTGTGCTGTGGGAGAGCAAGGTTTGTTTAAATCCCTGCTGCAAGTCATTTCGAAAACGCTGTAGCTTTTCATCTTGGGAGGCTTGGTTTCCAATGCAGAATTAGTTCCCAGATGCCCTTCTCAGCTATTTTCTCTGTGGCCCCCAATCATCACATAATTAGGCACATTCTTTCTGGTGTCATTGCTACCGGCAATCAACGTTCAAGAGCGTTGCTGCAAGTCTGGCTGGTGGAGGCTTTGGCAGAGCTATGCCAGGAAGCCTACGTGGTGTCTGCTCTCTCATTTCGCAGCTCTGGGGTAATTCCTCAAGTAGCGAATTTGCACATTCATGTCATAGAATGTGACTTTTTGCAAGAATAAATTGCCAGTCAGTCCAAAGGGAATGGATTTACAGCAGCATGAAGCTGAAGACATGAAGTTTCTCACGTTTCTGTCCTGAGAAGGTACTCATAAATACTATTTTTGAAGGGTGTCGGAGGTCTAGGCAATAAAGAATGAGAAATGGTGGATAGGCTTAAAATAGAACATGAAAGTACTTTGCAGGTGAAAATACTTTGGCTTCATATGGCTGACCTGAAGAGGTGATTGTAAAGACAAAATGTTCCTGGACCTGTTGGAGCTTCAAAGCTGTTGCTCAGCAGAAGCAAACTGGCACACAGTGTTTTAGGGGTTTAAAAGAGAGAATTAGTGAAATGGTCCCTTGAATTTATCTGCCTTGGAGTGATGAATAACACAATATGGACAGTTTTGTCCATGGAGTGTTGGTAGTTAATGAGCTCTCGAGACAGTGCAGCAAGTGTCTGAGCAACGGTGAGCTGGAGCCCTTGGTGGCAGAGGGTCAACAAGTTGAAGTGTGGTTTTATAGTACCTTGTCCTGCACTCAGATAAGGGACTTTACTATCTGTCCCTGTAAAAATCGTTGTGATACGGCCACTATTAGGAGTGTATCACCGCTTGAGACTTGCTAGGAAAAAGAATGAAGGAGAATATTTTGTCTTGTTAATGAATTGAGGCTGCTCGTAGCAATTTAAGTTCTAATCAGATAATGGCCGACAGAAGCTATTCTTGAAAAATTAAGTGGCACATTTTGGACATCTGTGTTGTAAGTGACAATTAGTTCACCCAATCACTGGTAGAAGGCTGAAACGTGGACCAAATCACCTGGGCTCTCTAGTTGAAGAGAAGCAAATTCTTTTTCAAGAGTTTCAAGAGTACCTCAATCCTGTAGAGACCTTATATGTGTGGGTTTTCAGTGCTGCATTGGCTGGTACGGTATTTAGATGGTCCTGACAATTCTGCTTGTGATCTAAAGCTGGAAGCTCACCCATATGTGGCATGAAATTGCGGGTGGACAGATTATGGTAGATGCCAACCCCTGGGCGAACATGTTGAGTTTGGGCTGCTCAGAAACCAGGGAGCTCCTTTTGAGATTGACTTTGGTATGTGATAACCGGTTCAGCGTAACAGGTTCAGGTCAGATCACTGTATTGATTCTTCTCCTGAGTATTCTCAAGTGCTCTGTCTGCTCTGTTTTCTATTGCCTGTGTGCCCCGGGGGTATGGACTATAAGGTAGTCTCCATTTCAGGAGGGGAGGGAGCAGTGAGTGGCAGAGCCCCAGGGAAGGTCCCCTGAAGTCCACAGTGGTTCCTGAGCCACCCCACTGTCTCTTCCATATAGCTTTTGTGATGTTTGTATGCAGAGGAGAGCACAAATCCAGAAAGAGGAAGACAAGAAGGCATGAATCTTATGATATATCGAGGTTTATAATGTGCCTTCATAAGGCTGTGGTAGATGGGTTAAGAACTATGCACAGTAGGTGACACAATTAGCAACATTAATGAAATCTGGGGGAAAACATGGCCTAATCCCTGACTCGTTCCACATGTTGGTGTCTCTGAAGCTCCAGGATTGGATCCTAAAGCTTACAGAGACCTGGCTAAGATGCTGGTTAACCTAAGGAGGTTCTTCACTGTCAAAGAGTATCATAATAATGCATCTGCAGTTTTGTCTTTTTGTAAGTTTGCTCCAGTTTTTCAAATCTGGACTTGCGTGATATGCTAGGGAGAAGGGATGTCATCCAGAGGGACCTGGACAGGGTGGAGGAGTGGGTACACGTGAACCTCATGAGGTCCAACAAGGCCAGGGGCAAGGTCCTGCATCGGGGTTGGAGCAGTCCCTGATATCAATGCAGACTGGGGGATAAAGGGTAAGGGCTCGGGGGTGCTGGTGGATGATGGACTGGAAATGAGCCAGCAACGTGCGCTCGCAGCCCAGACCCCCACCCGTGCCCGGGGCTGCATCCCCAGCAGGGCGGGCAGCAGGGCGAGGGAGGGGGTGCTGCCCCCCTGCCCCGCTCTGGGAGACCCCCCTGCAGCGCCGCCTCCAGCTCGGGGCTCCTCAGCACGGGACAGACACGGGGCTGTTGGAGCGGGGCCAGAGGGGGCACAGAAATGCTCCGGGGGCTGGAGCCCCTCTGCTGCGAGGCCGGGCTGGGAGAGCTGGGGTTGTTCAGCCTGGGGAAGAGAAGGCTGCGGGGAGACCTTATTGCGGCCTCCCAGGGCTTAAAGGGGGGCTGTAGGAAGGGTGGGGGCGACCTCTTTAGCAAGGCCTGCTGTGACAGGCCAAGGGGGGATGGTTTTAAACTAAAGGAGGGGAGATTTAGATTGGGGATAAGGGATAAGAAATGTTTTACGCTGAGGGTGGTGAGACACTGCAAGAGGTTGCCCAGAGAGGTTGTGGATGTTCCATCATTGGAGGTGTTCAAGGTGAGGTTGGACAGGGCTGTGAGCGACCTGATCGAGTTGGGGGATGTCCCTGCCCATGGCAGGGGGGTGTGACTAGGTAATCTTCAAAGGTCCCCCTTCCAACCCAAACCATTCTGTGATTCCATGACTCTGTGGATGGAGGTTGCTCAAGTATGATCACTTGAGCAGTATACGCTGAAGCCTTCTTGAGAAGAAGCAGAAAAGTGGGGAGACCTTTGAATTGGGTGCTCCCCTCTAAAACTTGCTGTGGGTGTGTAGTGCCCAGATAGTTGAGGTAGGGCTTGGGGTGGGAGTGAGTTCAGCTGAACACCAGCTGAGCTTTCGTTAGCAATTTCATGGGTGGCAGCAAAAAAACAAGCCAAGCCCCCGGCACCTTTGCCGTGGGGTTTTAATGCCACTTTGTCCCTCGTGCCTGGTCCTCTGGAGCCTGGCGCTGCCGACCTACAGGGTGTCACAAGGCTTTTTCTGGTGGCTAATGGGAAGGATGAGCCGGAGGTGGTTTGCACCTGGGGCTGGGTATGAGTGCCCTTAATTTCAAATGCTGAAGTGAATGAAAGAGACTACCAAATCTAATCCTTGAATGAGCCCAAATAAACCCTTCCCCTCGCTGCCCATTTGAATGTTTAATCCTCCCCACCCTATGGGGAGCCTTTCCCCCGAGCACAGCCCTTTGCCTGCTGACACCTCTGGATTTTTTTCTCCTGCCCCCTCATTTCTCCTCAGTAATTCAGCATTTTTTGCTGTACTGACATACAGAACAACCACAGCGGCCGCGTAGGAGCTCGGTACCTTGGGACCAGGAATAACCTATCCCAGAAGGCTACCAGGATGCAAAGAGCTGTCTTAAATGCCCCATCCAAACATTTCTTGTCTCGTGCAGAAGAGGTCTACTGTGAGCTTGTATATACGATTACAGACGTATCTGACTTACATGTAGGCAGTAAAATATATATAGCTGGAAATACAAGCTAAAAGTGCTTTATTACGGGCATTCTGAGTATAATCATGAAGGAGCCTGGGCTAACAAAGCTGGTGGTTAAACGCATTTGAAGGCCCTGTATGCCATGTTTTTTCATTTGTTTCATGAATCCTTTGCTAGTGCATCTCCTGAAAGTGTGCAGGTTAAAAAGAAGGGGCAGGTAGCTGGGACTCGTAGCCTAAAAGCCATTAATCAAAAGCAGTATTGCACCAAAGAGAACAGGGATGAGCAGAGCTGGAAATAATGGTATAGAAACATTTAGAAATACATGAAAAATTAAAGGCAGCTTTAAAATACCTACTTGATGCAGCCCCGTGTGCTCTTCGCTTTGCACAGCCAGTTATTGCATCGTAATTTTTAAAGCAGTTCAGTTAGTGCTTCTCGGAGCTGGAGTGCTGTATATTTTCCTTGGGGAGAACATTAAATGCACACTGGCTTTCCTACTCCTATTGATTGTGGAGATGGTATTAAATTAAAATAAAGCAAGAAAACAACTTCTGATTTCTTCTGTGAGGGATCTAATAAATTTTGTTCAATATGTTTTCATCTCATTTTCTTTCCTTCTGCATCATTGCTGTAATAAGGCCCCAAACCCCAGCAGAGACAGGGTCCCATCATTGCAGATCTGTACAAGTAGAAAGTAAAGGATGTTTTCTTTCAGACCCTGACATTTTCATGTCTCCAGCAGGAAGCCCATGAAGATTAACAGCACTCAACATAAAACGAGTGGGTTTGGCCCACTTGCTGTTGATTTTTGATGCAAGGTGAAGAGGCAAGACAGATGTGGCAGGAGGGGAGGAGGGTCAGCAGGAGGAGCAGGGATTTGGAGGCGGTCTCTTAGGGTATCCAGCAGGAAAATCAGAGCAGGTTACTAGATGCCTTGGTGCTGCCACCTCTCCTGAGCTCATCCCTGGTTGTTGGATCTGGGCTTTGTCTTATACCCCAGGGGACCACCATGGGGACTGCAGGTTTTGCTTTCCTGAGGGAAGCTTGTTTGTGGTCATTTGGGGGGCGAAGAAGAGCCAACAAACCTAAATCCTAATGGCTCAAAAACCAATAACATATAAAAGTATCTCATATATTTTTAAACCCACTGGGTTTTGAGCACTGGGAATTTTCAAGCACGTTTCCCCTGGCACAAATTGCCCCAGATTCTGCTACTTTCTTATCTTTCAGTATGTCCAAAAAAGGAGCAAGCCACATTAATTTTCCTGCACCTTTCCCGTCTCTGTTTCCCCTTAAAATAGAAAGGACAAGTTTTCTTGCTGGAGGGCAGCACTTATCAAAGTTTATGAGATCAGAGTGGAAGATAGAGTAGAGCAGGGCTGGCTGCATCTTTTCGCATCCGAAGCTATTAAAGCTTCCTTGATAGAAACAGTATTTATCGGAAATGAAATTATTCTGAAAATGGCCATAACTTTCTTTCAGAACAACAAAAGATGCCACAGTAAGCAAGATGCAGTAGTACCACGCAGAAGTTAAACCCCCAAAATACAGTTGTCTCCATCTGCCTGAAATAACTGTGAAGTCTTTCAATAATTGGCTGGATGGAAACACTTACCCAAAGCCACAGTTTTCCTGTGGTCTGAAAGTGGTGTGATTTGTTTCAGGCTTGTTTTTTATGTATAAACCTAGTGGTGAAAATTTTGGTCTGAGTAAAAGAGAAGGGTTTTTTGCTGAATTTGATAATGTGCACGTGCTGATGATATCTCGGAGGGCACAGATGAACCATTTGCTGTGTGTAGCCACACAGGACTATTTTTCTCATGGTTGTTGCATTAGGAACTATTAGTTAAGGATTATTATTAAGCATTACTGCAGCTGTTCATGGGATTCACAGAATTCAGGACTTATTTGGTGGGATTAACCAGCAGCAAAGACCAGAAGAACCTCTTGGTGGCCCAAGAGGCTGTCATCTAGATCCCATCCCTAGCTGTGATGAGCAAGGGTCTTCCCAACACCATGGCGTGCACGCACAGCCATTGGCTACGAAACTGTGTGCTGAGGGGGTAAAACCCCATGTAGAAACACGGTTGAGAGAATTATAGGGTAGATATGCTTGGTGTGGTCAAGAAGTGAGCCGGAGGTGGTTTAAAACCCCAAGCCAGATTGGTCAGGAGACAAAGTGGGGTCATTGAGCTTGACCCTGCAGCAATGAATGTACTGGAAAAGAAATAGTTATCTTCTAATGAAGCGGAGAGTAGACGGGGATATTTCTGATTTAAAATCGTCATCATTAATGTTCTGCTTGCAATCACTGGATCTGCAAATAACTTTCTCAGGAGCTTCCTGATTACTAAAAGGCTGTATATATTCCCGAGTATGATGACAACATAGTTTTATGTAGCCTGGAAAAAAAAAAAATCTGTTAAACTGCTGCTTATCCAACATTAACTACAGCAATTTTTAATTAACCTGATTTAGAAGCCAAATATATCACTGATGAAAATGAGAGGGTAGAACATACAGTCATTTATTCCAGTACAGTGGTCATGATTGTTGAATTAGATTTATTCAAATGAACCTCAAAATTTTGCCGCAGTAGTCAGCTGTGTGCCGGGTGCCAGGTTTTAGAAATCGGCATGTTGTCAAAGGGCAGTGAGCTTTGGGGTATGGGGGGGAGAGATTGCAATGTGTTTGCCTTGCTGTTCAGAAAGAGGGAGGAAAGACCAACACTCACTTTTATTTAATAAAGCAAAAAAAAAAAAAGGGGTGTGAATCAACTGCTAATTACCTCTTTCCAGCCTTTGCTGGCAACCAGCAGACAGTGTCAGTGGAGCTTGGCATGGAAACACTCTCCAAGGGTCATTTTGTCTGCCGTTGGGTTGGCTCTGCTCTGGGACGATGGCCAACGAGATGCACAGATAAACCAAGGCAGCGGCCATGGTGGTGAAGCATATCAAAGCCAAACTTTCTGCCAGCAAAGGAAGATTAACGTCCCATTCAGTCTGTTGGAGGGATTTACGCAGGAGCACCTAAGAAAGGATGGAGTTATTTGAGTGTTACCATTTTCAGTGGGGAAGACTTCCAAGAAATGGAGGTAGGGCAGTAAACGAAAGCAAAATGGAGCAGACCGAGGTGCAGATGTTGTCGTCTGTGGTCTTCATGGAAGACAAGAACTTCTAATGAAGTGAGAGGGAAGCCAGGGAATATCATGGAACAGATCCCCCTAGGAGCTATGCTAAGGCACACAGAGGACAGGGAGGTGATCCAAGGCAGCCAGCACGGCTTCACCAAGGGCAAGTCCTGCCTGACCAACCCAGTGGCCCTCGATGATGGAGTGACTGCATCAGTGGGCAAGGGAGGAGCTGCAGATGGACTTTTTTGACATGGTTCCCCACAGCAACTTTCTCTCTAAACTGGAGAGATGTGGATTTGATGGGTGGACTGTTGGGAGGGTAAGGAACTGGCTGGATGGTCGCATCCAGAGAGTAGTGGCCAATAGTTCGATGCCCACATGGAGACGGGTGATGAGTGGTGTCCCTCAGGGATCCATACTGGGACCCGTACTATTTGGTTCATCAATGACACAGAGAGTGGGATCAAGTGAACCCTCAGCAGGTCTGCACATGACACCAAGCTGAGTGGTGCCGTTAACGTGCCAGAAGGACGGGGTGTCATCCAGAGGGACCTGGACACGCTGGAGAGGGGGGGCTGGGAGAGCCTCATGAGGTTCAGCAAGGCCAAGTGCAAGGTCCTGCCCCTGGGCTGAGGCCACCCCGGTACCCACACAGGCTGGGGGATGGGGGATGGAGGGCAGCCCTGCCGAGAAGGGCTTGGGGGTGCTGGAGGTGAAAAACTGGACACGAACTGGATCGAAGGGAGAAATGTTTTACGCTGAGGGTGGTGAGACACTGGCCCAGGTTGCCCCGAGAGGTGGTCGATGCCCCATCCCTGGGCACATCCCAGGTGAGGCTGGACGGGGCTCTGAGCGACCTGATCAAGTTGGGGATGTCCCTGCTCACTGCAGGGGGTTGGACTGGGTGAGCTCTAAAGGTCCCTTCCCACCCAAACCCTTCTGTGATTCTGTGATTCTAAGAGATTGGTGCAAGACAACTGCACTGTGTGTAGGTGCACGTAGGGACTTGGGTCTACAGTGTATGGTTATTTCTAAGCCTCCACATACCTGACTGCTTAGACGATTTCCTCTGAACTCCCTATGACCGATCTGAGTGAAGATGATGAAAACTGAAGATGCTGTGCAACTTTTTCTAAAGCGCCCATTAAAACCTCATGCAGCTTGGAAAGGTACGAGCTGCTGTGCGTGTTTCTTCCAGGTGGCCTGGCAGGTAATCGGGTCCCTCGCAGCGATGGCAGTTGTGCAGCCATGAGTGAATATAAGGGCTGGCATGCTTTCATGCAACATCTCTACCTTCCCTTTCGCAAGAAGCTCTGGTTAATGGAAGTGCTGAGCACCGAGAACTCAGGCTGGCTGCTGAGCTCTGCTGTTAGGATTCAAAGTGCTACGATGATTAAGCTATGAAGGCTGCATGCAGGCAAGGAAAACCTTTCAAATATAGCTGTGCTGGTGGTTTTTCGTAGCTGAATTCTGCATTCAGTGTGTGTATTTTCTCGATAGTTTTCTTCAGAGCACATTGGAGATTCCAGTGTTCTTTATTCTAGTTATCGTCCTCGTTTTCTAGAGGAGTAAAGATGAAATATCGATGTCATGTGTAAGTCTGTAGAGCACATTCAAAGTCCTTCCTATACCCTGGCCAACTGAGAAGACATCTGTGCTTTACCTCTCAGCTGTGTCAATGGCCTCTTTGCTCACACAGGTTGTTTATTTCTTTCCAGGGGTGCTCCTCTCTTCCCTCTCCCTGTTGACAAAAGCATAATTGCTCTTTTTTTCTCATTGCAGGTTATCCGACGGGCTACCCCACCGCTGCCCCAGCCTACAACCCAAACATGTATCCAACCAGCAGCCCCGGCTACGCCCCAGGTAAAAATCTGTGTACGGAGATGAGATCAGGCATGTTGAAGCATGCAGGAGGATTTCCCTTCGGCTGCTTGGTGAACAAAACCCAGCAGTTTCTGTGCGTTTGTCAGCAAATGCATTCCAGGGAAGGGGCCCGTGTTAAGCTCTGCCATTAACTTCACGCCCTCCAGTGGGAATATTTGTCTGTGTTGCAAAGTACTTTTGAGGCATGAATTATATCTTAGTACTAATCCCAGGATTTTTACACTCCTCACTGCTTTGATACCTGTGCATTGATGGCTTTTAATATTTTCTGAATACCACATGCTATTTCCTGAGATTGCCTTCCTCTTCCCTCTGCCTGTCCTCACCTTCCTCTTCCCCCTGCCTGTCCTTCTCACCTTCCTCTTCCCTCTGCCTGTCCTCCTCCTTCCATCTCATAGATGCAGAAGTGTGAGCAACCACGTCCTGTTTAGTGTCTGGGTCTCCCATGCCGTGTGTTTACTGTCCTCTGCTTTCCTGTGGCACTGATGGACTCTGGGTCTGTCCTAGTGTCTTCCGTCGAGCTCCTGCCCTTCGCACTGCCCTGAAATGGCTCTCCCAAAGATGCAGCAAGCTCTTCGTGGCCAAACTCTGGAGCTCTTCTGCCTTAGCCTTGGTGTGCTGGTTATCTTTGACAGCACCAGCTGCACTCTTCTCCATAAAATCTTGTTTTCCCTTGGCTTTCCCAGTTTGGCCAGTTGTTTTCTACCTCTGTTGCAGCTTGTCCATTGGGACATATTTGTCATCTGCCTCTTCCAGCTTTCCGTGAAAGCTCGGCCAGGCTTTGTCCTTTATTCCCTTCTCTACTACTCCCCGTCTATCTCTGGGAAAGTTACTTGGAGGTACAAGGACAAAATTTTTCAGGGAGGTCTTCATTTTTCACACCAGCCCCATGCTCTTTTGTGTCTTCCTCTGTAGTTCCTCCGAACCATCCTACCAGCCAGGCTGATGGGTAACACATTCATCCTCCGTAGCTCAGCCCCTACCCTGCAGCCCTGCTCTCTCTGCCGTCTCCAACCTTGACAAATCCTCCTCCATCCTTCTGGAGAGCTGGTAAAAATATATTTCCCAGTCCACTGCTTTAACTGTGTCATCCCCCTCTTTGCCTCCCTCTTGCTCATATCTAGCACAGGCTGCTTGTCTTTATTTACAGGAACGACGCCCACTCCATTCAGTCTTGGTGTCCAGAGCCTTACTGCTCTTTCAGCTCAGCCAGTGATGTCTGTCCTCTTCACCTCTTACCTTTCCAAACACGCATCTGCTTTGTTCCTTCTGCTTCTCTCAGTGGAAGGAGGCTTCCCCTTATCACCCACAAAGCCATTTCTTGTTTGAATTCCTCCCTTAGCCGTGATTTTTTCTGACAAAACCCCACGACTAGATTGCCAAGCTCCTTCCCTTCCCTGCTGTTGAGCACCATCTCCGTGCCTCCGTTCTGCCTGTTTTCCACTGTTGTTTCTTGGCCAAACATGTACCCAGCCCATGGCTTTGGTTATGGGGCTCCGTGGATGCAGAGAAAGGCCTGAATGGAGGAGGACACACGCATATCCAGGACCTTCTTGCCTGGCCATAAAGAGCTGGACAGGAGAAAGCCATCAAAGCGTGTTGGTGGCATAAATACAAACCCAGTCACCCCCTGTCCATCACTTTGATGTTGAACACCTCATCTATATGAGGTGGGGAGGCGGGAGATTTGCTTGTAGCCAAGGGCTGCCGGTGGTAGAAGATTCACGTAGAATAGGAGAGAATGTAAATTAATCATGGGAGCTGCTGTCAAATAACTTCCAACAAGGACACTTATTATCCCAGAAGAAGTGGACCTTCCACTGTTTTTAAGTCAGAGAAGTTACTCTGAAGCAGGAGTCATGGAGTAATTCCCACCTGTCCACAAGGAGTTGCCTTCACCACAGCACAGACTAATGAGGTTCTGGGCTTAATGAGGAGTATTTGAGTTGCTCTGCTAAATCAATCATTTGCTTTTTTATGCTTCAGAGCCAAGATTTGGAAACTTTTATAGAAGTCTTTTTAGCGTTGAAGACTTCTCTTAGGTCCCCACTCAGGAAATAATTTAACTGAAGTCAAACCTACATTTAAGTACTTCACCAAAACCAGTCCTTTGGAAGGACCAAGCGACCTTGAGGTTTTAAAACGCGGTTAAATTCTCTGCTTTCAGCCAAATATCCTGGTGGATGGGGGCCTCTTGGCATGACAAAGGGTGGTAGAAACCCAAGGGCTAAGTAGCAGTTTCAAAATATAACTCTTATCCGGAGTCAATTAAGTGAAAGGTAGTATAAGAAAAGGAAATCTTCTATTTAATAGCAATCTTGAGATCTTGTTGCTCAGAGAGGTTGTGGATGCCCAATCATTGGACGTGTTCAAGATCAGGCTGGATGGAGCTTTGAGCAACCTGATCTAGTGCAGGATGTCCCTGCTCACTGCAGGGGGTTTGGACTAGATCACAGAATCATGGAATGCCCTGAGCTGGGAGGGACCCACAAGGACCATCGAGCCCAGCTCCTGTCCCTGCACAGGACACCCCAAATTCACACCGTGTCTCTGAGGGCCTTGGCCAAGGGCTTCTGGAATATCGCCAGGCTGGTGCCGTGATGCCTCCCTGGGGAGCCTGTGCCAGGGCTCCACCACCCTCTGGGGGAAGGACCTTCTCCTAATGCCCAGCCTAACCCTCCCCTGGCACATCTCCCTGCCATTCCCTCGGGGCCTGGCGTTGGTCACCAGAGAGCAGAGACCAGCCCTGCCCCTCCTCCTGCCCTCGGGAGGGAGCTGCAGAGCGCCATGAGGCTGCCCTCAGCCTCCTCTGCTCCAGCTGAACAAACCCAGGGACTCCAGCCGCTCCTCGTACGGTTTCCCCTCTAAACCCTCCCCCAGCTCTGTGGCCTCCTCGGGACACTCTCCAGTAGCTTTATACCCTCCATGTCCTGCGGCGCCCAACGCTGCCCACAGCACTCGGGGTGAGGCCGCCCCAGCGCGGGGCAGAGCGGGACAATCCCCCCCCTCGCCCGGCTGCGATGCAGGGCTCGGTGCCCCCCAGCGCACGGCTGGCCCTCTGGGCTGCCAGGGCACGCTGGTGGCTCGTGTTCAACGTGCCATTGGCCAGGTCCCTTCCAACCCAAACTGTTCTATGATCAGAACATTATTTATTAGCTGTGGGTTATTCAGGCTGTAGTGTGTTATCAGAGCGTTTTCTTTAAGGGATATCGTCACACAGGTCAAATGCAAGAATTGACAGTGTCTGAACTGTGATTGGAAAAGCATTTCTGAAATCAGGCCTGTGCCTTTTTTCATGGTTTTTGTGAAAAAGGCCTGAAAAAAATCCCTTTCTCACCTATTTCCAAGCACACATTGGAGATGAAAAATAATATCTCGCCCTTCGTTTTGGCTTCATGGCTTTTCAGTTGGCCGAGATGTTTATTCTGAAGGCTTCGCCTCAAAAAAGCTGCGGGATTTTAAACCTTCTGAATAAAGCTGTCTTTTCAGCTAAGTGTTCAGTCGTCACCAGAGTGAAATAGATGATTGCGTAACGAACACAAAGCCGGACTTTGTGGCAGTCTTGCTAAACCCTTTCTCCTCTGAACTGCCAAGTTTTCAGTCTCCGGGTTGTCGTAAAATCAGTGGATCCCCAGGCTCCGGAGCTTTCCAAGGCTGATGAAGCAGGAATGAGGGTTTCATTGCCAAAACCTTTTGATGCTGTCTTCTCCACATCACAGTTTTAATTCACTGGTATTTTGCAAGGTTATTAAATAAAGCCGTTTACTGCGGATGACTCTGTAAGGGCTCTGTTGTGTTTCGTTTGGTTTTGTGTGTTTCTGGTAGGGTCTTTAGCTGCATTTTTTTCCCCCACAAAAAAATCTTAATGTGTAAGATGAAACAAGTTTTGTTCCCCTAGATGTGTGTGGCCACCCTCAAATTTCCCTGGAGGATATAGCACTGAAAGAGTAAAATGAGAAGAGTTCCACGGCATAAAAAAGCCCCACAAATTTATTAGTGGCTTGTCCTGCCAGAGGCTGGCGACGTCCTCCCTGCTCAGCCAGGGATGTAAATACAGCAGCATTCCTGCATATTGGCCTGGACATTATAAAATGCCTCTTGTCCCCAGGCACTGCCTGTGCCTCGCGCAGGCAGGAGCTCCACTGCTGAGCGGGGAGATGGCCAAGGGGACACCCAAGTGAGAGGGGACACCAAATCGCTGCAGGATGAGGAATTTTTTGGGGGGTCTATGTTGCTTCTTGTACATCTCGGACACCATCCTTGGGAGGCTGGAGTTCCTATTAGCAAACAAGTTGAAACAACCCCCAGAAATGCTCTGTTGCTATTCAAACAAAATACTTTTCTGTGCAAAATCTTGATGAAATCTACACGTTCCCCTGGAAAGATTTGATTTCAGTTCAGTTTAATTTTCCAAATTAGAAAGAAAGAAAGAAAGAAAAAAAGATCAGGGGATTTTCAAGTATTTTAAGCAGCTGCAGCACACATTTAGGGAAGATTAGGTTTCCTTTAGCTGTATAGACCTTAGGTCTCTAACCTTTCCAGCCGAGGCCCCTCTGTGTTCAGTGGAGAGAGATACCTCCCAAGAGAGATTTTTAGCCCATCCTTAGGGACAGACTCCCCATGGGTGTCTGTCTGTCCTACCAGGAGACCTTCAGATGAATCCTGCCTGGGATGTCCTTCGTGTTCATGAGGAACTGGAACCCAAGAGTAGATGCTCTCTCAAGTAACTCTGATACATGGTCAAGATACCCTCAGAGAAGGAGACCTCTAGGATGATGGTTTACGGATTGCTTTCTTGGCATAGGTTAAATAGCAGGAATAGATTGAGAAATGGGACCCACCTGGCGTGTAAAAGTGTCGGTCCTGGTGTGGGCCTCCTTCTCTTGAGCAAAGAAGTTGCTTGCACCCACAACAAAGACAAGAAAGAAGCGGATGCCCCAACCCAGATGGTGAAGAAACAGTCAAGAAGACTAGGAGAGAACGAGGAAACACAAGGATAACCCTGGAAATCGGGGGTTGCGCAGGCCGGCAGTGACCCCTTGGGTACCGCTTCTGGAGCCCCATCGTTCCTGCAGCAGCATCTACAGCCTGTGTCCTCCACCCAGCAGAAGGGAGCCCCACACTCAGCAAGGGCCGGGTTGTCCACCTGCCCTGGTTAGCATCTCCTCCCTGAAGACAGCCAGATCGGCCTTCAGAAGTTTCCTCGTGATGTTTGGGATGGAATGATCTGCCCCAAACCTTGTTAGTCAGCGGCTTTTATAGCGCAAATCCACAAAGACTTTGATTTTTCCCTACCTTTGTCCTGGCGGCTGTGGGTGTCCTCTCTTTCATTAAAGATGCTTAACCTCCCCGGTGCTTTGATTCTTGCTATATTTTATCGCTACAATACTTTGCAGCAAGCAGTTCTGCAGATTAATTAAGGCTCGAGTTACTGATTTTTTTTTTAAAGCAATGCAAATAATCTTCTGTTGCTTTAGATTTGCATGATGTGAAAGGGGAAACGAAAGCCTTGGTCAATCTTCTTTGTGCCAGCCAGCCTTTTGTTCACTCCCCCGACGCTCCCTTCTGAAGTACAATCCTAATCTTTACCGACTTGCTTTCTCTAAAAAAAAATTGTTTTGATCATTTTTGTCCCCACTTGCCGGATCTTTTTGTTACGCAGCTTAAGGCTCAAGCAAGAAAGCGTTCACAGCTGTCTTGACATTTAAATTTCATTTCTCTGTTTATGATTCTTAAAAACGCTTTTAATAATTTCCTATTGTCCAGAAAGCTGACAGGTCATTTTGCATTGAGAACAAAAACCTTCCAATGCGTAACACAGCATAGCTAAGCACTGAATCAGCGAGGAAATGGTGAAGATTAAAACTGGTGCTCCTCAACCCAACTCCTCTTGTGCAGGAACCTCCATCCTCCTCATAAACCATCACGCAGCTCTTGAAATCAATGCAATTTAATATCGCGGCAGGTTTTTCCCCCCGTTATTTGGAGATTTATCTCGTGGGAGGCATGGTTCAGAGCCCTCAGCTTGTTTGTGTGCGGCCGGGAGGAAAGATGCTTTCCTGGACTCTGCTATGCTCAGACCAGCGGCTCAGGAGCCGGCGATGCACAAGTGCCAGTTAGTGGAGAAAGAAAAGCCTGTGTGATGTAGTGGGTGAGGACAGCATCTATCAGCATTATCTTTAAAGGCAGAGCAAAGGCTACAGAGGCAATCCGAGGTCGGACCTTTCTTAAACTTAGAGGCTTCTCAAGCTACTTGCAACTCCCTCCCAGTTTTTATTGAAATATGTTTTTTAAGATCCCGATTCTGCCACAGGCAAGTTGCCACATTAACAACTCCGGAAATCAGGCGCTGGCTCTACCACCGAGACCTCCCAGCATTGCACCCGCTGTCAGCGGTCACCTCTCTGTGGAAAACAGACTTTAAGGAGAAAAATCAAGAATTTTCGAGAGGCAACTAATGCAAGATAAGCTCCATAAAATATTCCAGCAGTGGGTACATGCAACAGAGCGGGCAGTGTCCTCAACTGTGTTAAATGGAATTGAGTTAAAGTAATACTGTGGTTCAGTGGCTGAGTTAAAACCAGTCATCTGTATCGGTACGGAGAGCCTTTACTCAAATTGAATCAGCTGCTGTCATACAGGAGGCTGGAAATAACCCCGCCGTGGAGAAGAACATGCTGCTGGGGTTCATGCCATCCATCAAACACACCGGGAACCAGAGGGGATCAGCTTTATTTTTAAAATCTTTGATTCCGAAACAGCAGACTAATTCTAACTGTATTTTTAAGGCATTTTAGATGTTGAGCCTTTAGCTGCCTCGCTACAGAGAGAGATGCTCTCTGTTCCCAGTGGAATTGCTGCTCTCAGAATCATCCCATCCACTGACAAGGTTCTTCTGTTTCAAACCTCCCTGGCTGGGAGGGGGGTGGTACCCGCTGGCAGAAATCCTTCAGGATCACTAAAAAAAGCAATCACAAACCAAAGTTTCATCTGCTTGGGCATCTGATTCTCCACATGTAGGTTAACCAGGCGAATGTGTCCCTTAATACTACTTGGAATAGAGGTTGAAAAGGGTGGGAAGAGCATCCTTTGCTTGTGACTTCAGAATTTGTGGGATGTAGTTGAAAGCAAGCTCTCAGTCTTGAAGAAAACTGTTCTGTACAAGCTTGATCTTCCTCTCTGGTCCACCCTAAAGGTGTTCCTCAGATGAGCTCTCTCTGGTTAGGTATCTCTTGCCCCAAACTTCATGAGTTTTGCTCGGCTTCCATGCAAAATCTTAGCAAGAGACCAACCGCCGAGTGAAGATGAAGGCTGCCCTCTGCTCCTGCCCTTGGTGTGATTCACCCCAGGTTAATTTTCAAAGTCTAGTTTTCAAATACCTGCTGCTTAAGTGCCGTCCGCTTTCATCCTTGATGTCCTCCAAACACTCACGCTACAGTCCCTGATGCCACGCTGGAAGTCAGCGGTGCTCGTGCTCTTCTGTTGACCTCGTGGTTCCCAAGACCCTGGGATCCACATGGAAAATTCAACGCTTTAGTGCCCCAAACTTTGTAATTGCCTCAATCAGAGAAGCGTAAGGAGGCACGGAGAGGAGATTGGAGAAATCTAGAGTCCCCTTGGTCCATGCAAGTCCAGCAGTAGTGAGGGAAGGAAAATGGTAGCTGGAACCAGTCTTGATTCCTCCCTCTCTCAGTGTCAGGGGTCTGGTGAATATTTGCTACTGTTTGAGCACCAAAAGGATGATAAATTCTTCACCAGTTTATTTCAAACCAACCCTTCCTGAGGCATAGATAGCAGCCAGCCACTGCATTGCTTGCAGACCTTAGCCAACGGAGCCCCACGTCAAGCAAGGGAATGAGTTTTATTTCCATCCCGGTTCGTTGAAACAACACAAGTTCCTGCCTTTTGTGGTTTTCCTGTTGTGTTTTTCCATATTTGTTAGAGGGAGGGACAGAAGGCAGGCTACAAGATCACTGCACAACACCGGCATTGCGAACTCGGATGCTTGCAATAAGCCTGGTTATTTAGGACAGTGTTATTAAAAAAAAAATCTTTTTGAGTATGTAAAAATGAGTGCCTAAAATCACTCTACTGCAGAGACACAGGCTTGCCAATTTAAAAAAGAAAATAATGTATGTCTTCATTAAGCCTGGTGCATGTTCCCTCCCAGGCATTCTGTCTTCCTGAGATGGTTGTTTTGTTTTAGCTTCCTTCATTAAAACATGCCTTTTTATTTCCCTGAAAGTAGGGCACACACTTTTCGCATGGAGGCTGGCTTATGCTTTAACTGTGTTTATTAATAATGCAGGGGAGAATAATGCTTTGCATCCATTACTTCAGTGCCCTTACAGAGCAGAACAGATATTTCTAAAATCAGCCTCGGAAATTAGGGGTCTCTGTGGGGATGTTGTGGGACAGGACGGAGGCTCCGATCTCCCGTTCCTGCTTCTGGGTCCTCCCTGGAGGAAAAGTTGCTCTGCAGTGGGAAAGTGCAGGCATCGTCTTTCCCCACATAAGTGTTCTGACACATCCTCTATAGGCGCCCGGTGACTATTTAGGGATATCGCTGGGTCCCCTAAGGTGGGTATCTTGGGGTCTGGCGTGGTGAGTATCCCATAGGGCCTTAGAAGGCTTTCTAAGAACAAACGCTCCCACTGTTTTGAGGCACTCAGGCACACAGTAATGGGACTGCCTGGGGAATTAAGCTTATTGCAAACTTTGTAGGAGGCTCAAGGTCGCATCCATCACAAATAATGTGGGCAGAGGGAAGCAAGAGACATATACACAGTATCATCTGCTTGATCCTTTCGTTGCGATTCTGTACTCCTCTTAATTCACGGAATTTTCTTTAGGCACATCTGGTTTATATTTTCCTCTTTTTCACTTAAAATATGTCCTGAACATCACCACGTTGGCTAGAGGTCCTCACAGGGAGACAGGCCGGTCCCAGCGCTGCAGAGACCCATGCTCAGTTTACATTGCTTGCCCAGCTCCCACCACTAGATTTGCCAGGGATACAACAGATAACAAGTAAAAGCTCTTTATTTTATAGTGAACAACATAGGTGAAAGGCTAAACCAAATCCCAAAGTCACTAGTAGGAGATAGACCTTAAATGATATTGGATAGTCATGGCTGGATTGTAACCTCTGTGATTTGTAGCTCTGCAAAGGACCGGGAGATATTAATGTTCCTAGAAGCCTCCTTGGTTCACCTTTTGTGTAGTTTTAAGTGATGGATTCTGTGAGGATCTTTAATTTAATGTACAGAACATGCACAGCTATGGCAAGCTCACAGCCGGCTCGCACCCAAATTACCTTGCTTTTTTGGTAGGTCTAGTGTGGAGAGGAGAAACCGCAGAGGAAGGATTCATATAACATCACAATAAATTGTCTCATCAGTCTTGGAGACTAAAACCTTTATGAAATCCAGAGGCAAAAATGAATTTGATTTTGGATAAAGCGTAAGTGAAAGAGTGTTTCTGTCTTGGCGCTGGGAGTTAGCTCGCCAGTGTGATGTTCTGGAGTGCAGTGTACCATGGAAAATAAAGCAAGGCAGTTGGGAAAACCTTAATAACTCGCAAACCCTGGGGAGGGGGCGCAGGCTTGGAGCAGAACGTGATCAGTGCTCGAGTGGAGGAGAAATTGCACTCTGAATCTCTCACTTCCCGCAAACCTCCTGGTTTTCTCTTGAAGAAGGTGAGGAGGGAGGAGCACGTTTCCACGTCTCCAGTAGCAGAGCACCAGCCAGCCAGATCTTACACCCGTAAACACCTCCACGCAGCTGATGATTGCTGTGCCGTCTAGTAAAGCACCGCTGCTGGTGTCCTCCGCGCTCCTGTATTTCTGTCCCACACTAGGAGGGTGGTCTCATGAGGTTTTGGTGTCCCAACAGACCCACAGCAGTGCTTCTCTGCTCTGTCTGGGCAGTCGTGTCCAATGTGGGCCGTGGCACCAGCGCCGATTCCTTCTTGGCCTCCTCAATCCCTCAGCCCCCCAACTTCCAGCCCTGTGGCACTCCAGATTTACAGTTGCATCTTCAGAGATGGTTAATTAAGAGTCCGAGCAGACACGGAGGTGTTGGAGGGTTTTGAAGCATCATTGCTCTTGCCTTTGGGCTGCAGAAAGGTTTACAAGCCCTGACCAAGTCATGAAGTCCCTTCTGTGGGGCTTAGCGCCGAGCCCCTCGGGGGTAGGAGCGTGCCTGGGAGAAGGAGTTATGAAGTGCAGCTTTAAAATGTCTTCATCTGTGACTCCCTTTGGGCCAACAGGGGGATAGGGAACCCACCACCTCCTCCTGTGGGTGCTGGTGTCTCTCCCAGAAGGCTAAGCCCCAGATGGCTTTTTCCAAGCTTGGCTGCTTCTGCTGTCAGAAACAGTTCCCTGTCTACAAAATCATACCTCTGTTGTTCCCCTCTTGCCCAAAGGTCCTTTTTTTTTTCTCTAGAACTCTCTTGAGTTGTCAGATCTGTCCCAAAATCCCTTTACTGCATCTCTGGGGAAATCCAACCTGTCCCTAATGCCACCCGTGAGGAGAGAAGAGCACAACAGGGACATGCCCTGACCTCCAACCTTCTAGAGATCTTGGGGGATTCGGTAATTTGATGTAGAGAAAACGTGTCAACAGTCCACCTTCTACATTCACAAAAAATACCTTTAAATAAGCCATAAGTTGGTGATTTTCTTTGATTCCAGCAGCTGCATCATTTCACCTCCTTTACCCTCCACAACTTCACAGCGAGGTCTAATCACTAAGCGGCTTGCTGAGGATCGATCAACCCTCATGTAGTTTTCTTTCCTTAGTAGCTGGGTGTGCGAAATATGTACTGCGGCACATGGAAAACCTGGAGCTTATATCTTTTATAACGACAGCTAGAGCAGCTTGTTGAGCTGGTGAGCAGCGAGCTGCAATAACTGGCTCAGGATTTCAAAAGATGTATGCACTCCTTTGGGACTTAAACCAAGGTTGGTGGGGGCCACCGTTTGGGGTTAGTCTGGAACAAACAGTTAGGACAGATCCATAGTTTCAGGGAGGTGAAAAAAAAGAAGAAAAATAGAAAAAGACCTATTAAGCCTTTCCTGGAGGCACCAACTTTGGGAAGGGGCCTGGCTGTAGGCTTGTGTTAGTGATCTGTCTTCTCTGTAGATGTGCTCTAGGAAGCCTCTGGTGTAATGGCAGTGCTTAGATAAGCATTGGCAATGTGCTTGGGTATAGGGTAAAGGTACAGCCAGTGCTGGTTCATCATGCAGAGGTGCATTATGGCAGTCTGTATACGACCTTTCCCTGCTTCAGAAAATTTAAGACCCCCAAAATGACTGAATTCTGTTGGTCCCTTCTCAAATCCCACAAGATCTGGCATTTGAGATTCCTCTTGATTATCTTACTTGGCTTCATAAAGACTGTTCTGCAAAATGGGACACAGGGCGACCGGCCCAAAGCCACTGCTTCAGCTGACTGTCCTTTCCAGAGTTCCTAAGGACCACCCAACGCTGTGATGGAATGGTCACAGTGACCAGTACCTTGTCCGCTGGTGGTGCTTGGCCATGCAACCATCTCAAAGGGTTTTACTGTGAATAAAAAGCCTTGCACACCAGGCTCAGCCTGTTCTCTGGCTGGGAAACACAAGGCCAAAGACAGCCATTACTGGTCCCAGTGCACGGAGGTGACCAGTGGTATCTGGGGAGGGGTGGTGGCTCTGCTGGCCATGTCCCCCAGGTGTAGATCTTCATGCAGGTCGCTTAGCTCAGGAAACCAGTCATTTTGGGTAGGTAACAGGTTTGTTGCAACGCACTGTGCAAACCATCCCTTCGTGGGGAGCAGGTGGGGCGAGAGAAGCCACGGTGTGACATTCCTACAGAGTTGTCCTTAAAAGGTGGGGGGAGGAAAGGAAGAGAGCAGCAAAGCGGTTCAAATGTGACATAAATATGGGAAATTTTCTCTTCGTTGCTCTGTGTGACACCTCTTCTCTGTCTCCACTCAAGCTACACTTCTGATGAAGCAAGCCTGGCCACAGACCTCCTCCTCCTGTGCCACGGAGGGCACCTTCCACCTCCCGGTGGACACCGGGACCGAGAACAGAACTTATCAGGCTTCTTCTGCAGCATTCAGTAAATAAACCTTTTCTTCTGGGGTTTTACTTGGTTGTTTTGTGCCCATTTGCCTCCTCTCCTGTGGGTTATTCGGGGATGGGGTTATTTGGGATCAGCCCATTTGCTGGTCATTCGTGTTTGTGCAGGTGCGCGTGTGTCCGTGTGTCCTTCCCTTGGACACAGGTGCTGCAGGTCCTGGGCGTGCTCGCTGGCACCACGTAGCAGATCCACCACCTTCTGCCACTGGAGCTGCCCGGTGGGAGCATTGCGCTGCTGCTGCAGTCCCTTCTGGGATGAAATTTTGCAGAGCTCTTGGGTTATTTTCTTTGGAAAACAAGGTAGCATCCCTGCTCCTTTCTGTTCGCATTTGTTAAAACCATGAATGAGCATGAAAAGGAGAGCGCTGACCCTCCTGGTGCTCCTTTGGAGGAGGAAGAGTCAAGTGGGGAAGGGTGAAGGCCTTTCTTTTAGCTGAGTGTTTTGTCCCCGTGAGCAGCGTGAGGTTGTTTGCACGTGTTTATCTGCAGTGGGCATGCTCTGTAGTTGAGCATGCATAGAAAAACCAAAGGGAGATAAATTTCTAGTCCCTTAAAAGTGAAAGAAAGAATTCCAAAATAAAGCGTGATTTTCAAGGAACCTGGGCGAAATTCCCACCTTTTAACTCAACCTGGCTGAGCAGAGGCAGCGGGAGGAGCTGCTGCTTAGGGCTCACAGTCAAACAGGCTTTTCCAGGCAGAGCCTTGTAATCTCACCTCTTATGAGGCCAAATAGTACCTCCAGGAGGGGTGATAAGCTCCCTGATAAGGCCCCCGGGGCTTCCCCTGGTATGTGGGCTGTCCTCTGGCCCCTTCCTGACTGCTCCTGCCCTCGCATTACCTGCTAAAGCTGGTGCACGGCTAGCGTGGGGCGTGCTGCAGGCGTGAGGTGGCCCTGCGCCTGGGTTCAAGATGCAAGATCAACCGCCGGTGCTTCCAAACACCCCTGGGACCTGGAGAAACTCCCAGTCGTATTTAGAGACGAAAATACAAGGTAGCTTAAAGTGACCCTCCATGGGCCGTGTTTGCAAGGCTGGGACTGCTGTGCCCATGCACACACGTGGGTTGAAGCATTCCTCACCCTCTGTCTGCTGCAGGCTCCCTTTTGGTGCTAAATTAAATCATTTGCAGAATGACATGAGAGGAAGAAATACTCTTTCTTTTTTTTTTTTGACAAAAAGAATTATTAAAAATAAACCTATTAAAAGCCTTTGGAAGACTTTATCTTTGGAAAGGGATGTCCCTACCATGCTTTGGGGTAGGGGCTGTGTGCCTCACACCTAATTTCATGCCAGACCAGATTTGACTGAGTTGTAAGTGCTTGAAAAATCTCAGCACATAATTAGTAGAAGCCTAGATATTATTTGGCAAAATTCCCTTGGAGTTCAACCCGTGCCTGGATGGGATTTCTCCTCCCTGTTGCACCTCCAGGCTGCTGCGGGTGAGATTCCTTCCTCGAAATCAGAGCAGATACTAGGGTAGGAAGGGGTCTGGGGACAAAATTTGGCTGTGGCCACCCAGTGTGGGTGATAGTTTAACAGTACGGTCACCAGCCAGACCCATGCAGGTTGGCCTCACTTCCAGAGAACTGGTTTGGGCACATTTAATTTGGAAAGTAAATTTAATAAAGCCTTGAGGTTTGATTTGCAGCGATGCTTCAGGCTTATAACTGCGGTTGGCTTCTCCAGAGCTCTGCTGGGAGATGCCACCTCAAGCACAGGCTCTGAAAAATCAGAAGCATTTCAGGTTGGGCATCCTAAACTGGTTCTGTCCTTTGGCTCCATCTCACCTAGCCCAGGTTTTGTTCTTGGGAGAGCAGCCTTCCCCGGCACCCCGTGGCGGGAGAGGGTGAGAGCTTACTCACAAGCGCCGGCAAGGTGTCAGAGCTGGATGGAGGAGAGCCAAGATGAAGCCTGAGGGATAAGTGCTTCTGTTCCCAGGGTGAAGGGTGCCTACCAGTACAGACTGGAGCCACACACCGAACAGGGATAAATACGAATAAATGTGTGATAGGTGCTCAGTACCTCCCCACATCTGCACCGCTAAGACGGAAAGGGTGCTGAGGGCTCAGCTGGGCTGTGAACCTGCAGTGAAGGATGGTGCCAGGACATGCATGAGCTTAAAGGCTGGGTACGGGCTGCCCAGGTGCCTTCATCCCGGCCTTACCTACCCTTTTGGCTTTTTGTCCTTTAATAATGGGTTTTCAAAGCTTGGTTTTGCCTGAGGTATTTTGTTTTATTGCTTAGATGCTCCGGTTGAGATCAGCGGGGTCCTATACACAAAGGTTTGTGCATGGTAGTGAGCAAGGTTATAGATTTTGTGGTGATTTCTGCCCAGAGCCTCCCGTTTGCTCCTGGCTGGCTGGTGAGGATAGTGGTGGCAATGATGATGTGCTGGGGAGGACTTCGGCAGAGGCAATGCAAGCCTGCCAGGCAGCTGCCCCTGCTGGTGTCCACACCATGGCATCTTCCCCTGTGATGTCCCCATGCTCATCAGGCCAAAACTGTTCCTCCAGCCCCCGACGGGTACAGGGAAGATATCTGGATAATAAAGCCAGGAAAAAGGCTGGAAGAGGATGAGCCAGGCTGGAGGGCAGTGGCAGGGGCAGGACCAGGCGCTGGGAACAAGTCACACTCAGCTTGGCCATGGAACAACGTAGGACCTCCCGGAGGTGCTTGCGGCTGCTCACTCCTGCCTGCAATCCACCACGGTGTGAGCCCCAAGCTCTGCCCGGCGTCATTCTCAGGGATCTGCCTTCTGCTCCCAGGGGTGGGAGCGCACTGAGTGCAGCCTCCCGAGACACAGCTTGGATTTACTGAAAAAAATGCAAGTCCATTTTTATAGAATCACAGACTTCTGGAATCACAGAATGGTTTGGGTTGGAAAGGTCCTGCAAAGATCATCCAGTCCAACCTCCCTGCCATGGGGAGGGACATCTTCCACTCAATCAGGTCACTCAGAGCCCCGTCCAGCCTCACCTTGAACAATTCCCATGATGGAGCATCCACACGTCTCTGGGCAACCTCTGCTGGTGTCTCACTACCATCATCATAAAAATTTCTTCCTAATGCCCAATCTAAACCTACCTTCTTTCAGTTTAAAACCATTGCCCATCACCTTCCCCAGGCTGAACAACCCCAGCTCTCCCAGCCCGGCCTCGCAGCAGAGGGGCTCCAGCCCTCGGAGCATTTCTGTGCCCCCTCTGGCCCCGCTCCAACAGCCCCGTGTCTGTCCCGCGCTGAGGAGCCCCGAGCTGGAGGCGGCGCTGGAGGGGGGTCTCACAGAGCGGGGCAGGGGGGCAGCACCCCCTCCCTCGCCCGGCTGCCCGCGCTGCTGGGGATGCAGCCCCGGGCACGGGTGGGGGTCTGGGCTGCGAGCGCACGTTGCCGGCTCGTGTCCAGCTTTTCACCCCCAGCACCCCCAAGCCCTTCTCGGCAGGGCTGCCCTCCATCCCCCATCCCCCAGCCTGTGTGGGTACCGGGGTGGCCCCAGCCCAGGGGCAGGACCCTGCACTTGGCCTTGTTGGACCTCATGAGGTTCACCTGGGCCTACTCCTTAAGACTGTCCAGGTCTCTCTTGATGCCATCCTTTCCCTCTAGTGTATCAGCTGCCCTACTCAGCTGGGTGTCATCTGCAAACCTGCTGAGGGTTCGCTCGATCCCACTGTCTGTGTCACTGACGAAGATATTAAATCGTATTGGTCCCAGTACAGACCCCTGAGGGATGCCACTCATTGCTGGTTTCTACTTGGACATCAAGGCATTCCTTGTAACTCTGGCCATGGCCATCCAACCCATTCCTTATCCATCTAAGGAATTACGCTTATGGTGAACCCTTCATGGGGAAACAAGAGGAGTTGGTGATACAAAATTCAGCACAAACCCTTTTTTTCCCCCCTTGCCAACCTTGGAGATAATATAGAAAAATTTATCTGTGCAATTCAGAGCACTTTTGTGTTGCAGGATCAATAAGGTTGAGATTTCTAGAGTGGCACGAGGGATTTAATCAGCAATTTAATAGAAGCTGGAGCTTAAAAGCTCGCTATTGCTTTTAAAATCCCAGCCTGCTGCTGAACCGCGATGCGGCAATAGCTTGGACCGTGCCAACCTCCTAATCCTAATAAGGTGTTAGATAGTCACAATTAGGCTTTAAAATTAGCTGTCAGACATGCTTTTCCAAGAGAATCATCCATCGTCTTGTGTCATTAAGACTTGATTAGGCTTTATTTTTACCCACAAATTGTTCTATTTTTTCTCAGTTTATAAACATGGAAGATTACATCTGCCTGGACTATTATGTTTAATACCTTTTTAATATCGTAGCTAAATTGTCTGTGCAATCGGGAAACAGCAGCAAGTGTTAGCATTCAAGGCAGGGAAACCACGCAGCCTTGAGCTGGTCCACGTCTCCAGATGCCCATCAGAAATGAAGCGTGATGCTGAGAACTGGCAGCCTCCAAGGTCTTTGTTTGAAAAAAATGGGTTCAGAATAGAAAAAAAATGAAATCCGTAAGACTGAAAAACAAGAGGTTGGTTGGTCTGTGGGTGATGTTGGGTTCCTGGAGGACCTCATGATGGAGGAATCTCTGCTCTAGTGAATACGGCCGTTTCGAACCTGCATTTCCTCTCGCTGCTTCCATCTCTCATTTAAAGATAGTTGCTGTCCTGCTAATGTGAGTCAGAAAAGGAACCACAGCTATTCCGCTGTTTAATTAACACATTTTTTTCCAATCTGCAGTAATCAGGAGGCGGTGAGATGCTGTTTGGGAGTTCCTAGAAAGCTCCTCGTTACCTTCACGCTGTTTCAGTGCTGGGCAGATAATATGGGATATTAGCAGACTTGAAATCTTGGCCTTCATTAATTCCTGCCCTGAACACTGGCGGAGTAAATTAGTTCATTATATTTGAGTGTTTAGATGTCTTATCGCTGCGCTGAGCCTTGTCTTCTCTCCATCCTACACAGACTTCGGGGCCCATTTGCTCTAAGGATGATTTCTCCCAGCCCTCCTGCAAAAGCTGGCTACCATTTCTCAGCAGCCATCCCACCCCACGTGCTTTTCCTTGCTCATGCGAGCAGATTTTTTTATCATTTCCATTTTTTTTAATCATTCATCGAGCTGTGACCAACACCTTCAAGCCTTCACGGCACACTTGACGCAGCGCGCAGCGTCCCGTGGCAGCAGCTCAGCTTTCAGTCTACCCTAAAAAAAAATCAAACCCTTAAAGCACAACTTTAAGCATTCTTGAGGATTCTTCCCCAATTTAGGACTTAAGTATATAACGTTTCAGGGGCAACTTCATGGAGCCTTCCTTGGAAATGCCTCTAAAGGTTGGGAACCAGGTACCGCGTATCCTTGGTGCAGGGACATCCCATCCTCGGGGCAGGTCGCACCTTCTTTAGATGCTGTACTTTGCCATGAAGTCTTAAGGTACCTTGCTGCCAGGTAACAAGGACTGGATTACGCAGTGTTATCATGGACCTGCTTAAAGCCACCCCTTTCCTTCTGGAGAAGAAAATCAGTGGAGGATATGGGGGTCAACCCCATATTCATCACAAGTTAACAGATAGGAGGGTGCCTTGAAAGGAAGCAGAAGAGTGGAGATTCTTATAGGATGTCCTCACTCTGGGGAAAGCCTTTAAAAAAAAAGGCAAATATGATCAGACTTGCATTAGAGGATCTTGAGCTGGTACCGCTGGGTCTTCCTGGAAGGAAAATATAATTTTATAAGCACCGGACAGCGCAGAACTTAATGCAAACAGCAGCAAAAACCCAAAGTGACACCCACGGCCAGCAGGTCAACTGATATCATGTTATCCTTTAGGTTATCTTCTGTTAGCTTAGGTTTATTTTTGGGACAAATTTCCATGTTTTGGAAAGGATCCTTCATTTTAGTTTGTTCCCCATATCTCGGCATCTCCTAAATGCTGCAAGATAAGTTCAGGTTTCTTAAGACCTTTGATAAAATGTAAATCTGGGACTCGGATGCTCCAGCTTAACAGCCTGATGGGATGACGGGGAAGATGGGGAATGCCGAATTCCTTTTCCTTATATTTCCTTATATTTTCCTTATATATTCCTGCCGAATTTTCTTTTCCTTATATCCGAACAGAAGAAAGACAAAAATTTCAATCTGCCGTATCAGGATCACAAATACTGCAAGGGACGTTTCCCCTGCTGCCCGCTCCTGCCTAATCACCGCCCTCCTAAGCCCCCGCTGCTCCTCCCGGCTTGCCAGCAGCCTGCTGTGCCTGTTTACCAAGCAGAGCAAATGGCTTTTCTTAATGGCAATAAAGCAGATTTGCTGCTTTTGTTGCTAATGCAAATAGCCTGCGGGGAGTGGGACAGGTATAAAGGTGCTCGAGCATCACTTGGGGTTGCCTTTCCCATCTGCAAGGTGAGCTGATGGCCACAGCCCTCCTTTGCAGGAGAGGAAACTGCTTGGCACTATCCACCTTGATGAAATACTTAAAGGCATCCATCCTTTTCACCTTAATATTAAGGTTTGGACCATTGGTGTTGCTGCTTTTCCACCCATTGCTTGGGGACGTAGGCAGGGGACAGCAATACTGTGCCATGAAGTTAAATCCTCCAGCAATTAAATTCTGGTTTTACCTGAGCAAAAAAGGTGAAAGGACAAAAACCTGGGGAGGAGAGAAGGAAAAACGTGATTCTCATCAAGTAGATGTAAAGAGACGGGTAAGTAGGTGTAGGGATGCTGCTGTCTTAGGTGATTTAAGTGCTGGTTGCGTCTCATCAAGTCATGCCTTGACCATTGGGAATACCCATCAGCTCTACGGCCCGGTATAGGCAGCGTGGGAAGAGCCACTGCTGGGCCGGGTGGAGGACGCAGCCCTGGCTGGGGTGATCCATTAGCCAGGGGCTGGGTGCTGGGCTTGGAGGTCTCGGCTTGGGGGGTTTCATGGGATGGCAGTCGTTGCTGGTGCATCTCGGTATGGCTTCTCCACGCTGAGTGGTGCCCATCCTGAAGAGCAGCTCAGCTTGCTCATGTGCCGGGTGGACCAGCTCTGCAGCTGTAAATCCTCCCCCTAACTTGGACTACTCTTCTCTTTGCCAGGGTACACTGCGGGGACTCCCTACAAGGTCCCACCGACCCAGAGTAACAACGCACCTCCTCCCTACTCGCCGTCTCCGAATCCGTACCAAACCGCTATGTACCCCATCAGAAGTGCCTATCCACAGCAGAACCTGTACACCCAGGTAGGTGTCTCGCCAGCTGCCGCGGCAGCTCACCGCCTCGCTCAACAGTGTGCAAATGCAGCCCGAGGGTCCTGCAGGGCTTCGTCCTTGGCTGTCAGGGCTGAGCCCCCATGTCCTGGTGGGATGGAGTGGCTCATGCTACGGCTTGGTGGGTCTCCAGGATACTCTCTCTGTCTCTCTCCTGTCTCCACTGTTGGATCCTCTGGATGAGACATGGTCTTGTGTGGTGGTTGATGTGCAGCGCAGTCAACATAGTGGCATCCCTGTGGCTTGGCCAGGTTGGGAATCAGCTCCCTTCCCCCAAAATCACACGCCTGACTTCCAGGGATCGCTGGCCCCAGGATGGTCCCTGCACCCACCTCTCCCCACCCTCCCCAGCTCTCAACGCTGCTCTTCCCCAGGGCCACAGATGAGTCTGGGTCACCACAAGGTCCACTTGCTGGTGGCCATTGGCATCTCACTTGACTTGCATCACCCTCCTGCCACCTCCCGTGGGAAAGCCCTTGTGTCACCTTCACCAGCACAAGCTACTTCAGGCCTGACCCAGATTCGTGTCTGCATGGAGGAGCTCCTCCCTGAGCACCTGGATGAGTTTCCAGTACCATCTCTGTTCCTGCATTGCCAGTGCCTCCAGCTATGTGCTGGGGCCAAGATCTTCCGCAGGGATGCAATTTAGGGCAGATGTCCTCCGAAAATCACCTTGATGCCCTTTCCCACTGAAGATCACGAGCTCCTCAGAGCAATCTGGTCCTACAGCTTCCCTGGCTTTTCCCCTCCTCTTTAATGTCAAATAACCAACTTCTCCAGCAGCTACAACCTCATGGAGTGGTTTCTCCATGCTTTGCTGAGGCCAGAGCATCTCCTGTTGCTGATTTTGTCCACTGCCACCTCTCCTTCCATTAAGTGAATGTAGCATAAGCCATTGAGATCCAAACCCATCCCTGCACACTGGTTCTTCTCTGATCCTGGCCACAGCAGGAGGATGGCATCTGCTCAGCTGTGCCCACCAGCAATGAGATGGAGCAGGGCTTGCAGATGCCATTTCCTCATCTCTGCTTCCCAGGGACCAGCAAAGAAGAGCTTCAATAGCCCAGAAGGGAACGACGTCAAGAAGGAGGTGCTTTGGTAGATCCTTTCAGCACATTGTGCTTGCAGCACTTACCACCTGAGATGTTCCTTCTTCGCAGCTGATTTCTCAGTCACCTTTTCTGCAGGGGCCTAATTTATCTTAGCACAGCCTTCTTGTTCCCCCAGGAAATGCCTTTCGGCATCTGCAATTTGTCCTATCAACCTTTGTAGCTCCTGAAAGAAAGAAGTAATTTAATAGTTCACCTGCACCTCCTTCTCCCCTTAATCCATTCCTTCAGAGGTCTCTAACGGCTTTCACTAACACATGATAAAATCTCCCTTCATTGTTTTAAACCCTCTAATCTTTCCGACCGTCCCTGGTTTGCAGGTACTGGCAGTGTCCCTACTTGTCCCAGGGACGGCAGTTCTCTCCTTCCCCTCCGCTCACGTTTCAGGCCCTTTGTTATTTTGGATGTGGTGCTTATTCTCTTGGCTCCTTTCTTTTATTTCCACCTGTCCTTTCCCGCTTGTTTCAAAACCCCACGGGTCTCAGCAGCCTGGATTTCCGAGCCCCTCTGCCTCCTGTTGGAAGCCCAAGAAGATGACAGGCTTCCCGGACCCAAGCAAGCACCTCGGGATCGGCCAGGAGTCATGGCTTCTCCTTTTCTTCCATCTCTTGTTCATTTTCTATGCCAGCAGCCAAAGTCTTTTGGGTCGAGGCCCCATTTCATCCTGCCAAACAGAGGCAGCACGGTTTGTCCCTGACGAGGTGACTCTCCGACCCATAATGCTGATCCCCCTCCCAGTCCTGTGCCTTCATCCATCCCGGGGACCGTCCCACATGTCCGCAGGTTCAGCTTCATCCTTGCTTGTCGAGGTCTCCAGGCACAGGACCTTGCTCATGGGAAGGACTAGCCCTTTGGCAGCTCTTTGTACCAGCAGCTACGCATGATGCCTGATGGTCTTAATAGTGCTCCTGCAACACATCTAGGGGGGCCAAGGGCTTGAGGTCTCGAATCATAGAATCGTTAAGGTTGGAAAAAGACCCGTAAGGTCATCGAGTCCAACTGCTAACAGTGAGCGACTGTCAGAGCAGAGCTGCTCTGGGCTTGCAGTAGGGGCTGGGTTTGGGAACCTCCTATGCCAGAAGGACGGGGTGTCATCCAGAGAGACCTGGACACGCTGGAGAGGGGGGCCTGGGAGAACCTCATGAGGTTCAACAAGGCCAAGTGCAGGGTCCTGCCCCTGGGCCGGGGCCACCCCGGTACCCACACAGGCTGGGGGATGGGGGATGGAGGGCAGCCCTGCCGAGAAGGGCTTGGGGGTGCTGGGGGTGAAAAGCTGGACACGAGCCGGCAACGTGCGCTCGCAGCCCAGACCCCCACCCGTGCCCGGGGCTGCATCCCCAGCAGCGCGGGCAGCAGGGCGAGGGAGGGGGTGCTGCTCCCCTGCCCCGCTCTGTGAGACCCCCCCGCAGCGCCGCCTCCAGCTCGGGGCTCCTCAGCACGGGACAGACACGGGGCTGTTGGAGCGGGGCCAGAGGGGGCACAGAAATGCTCCGAGGGCTGGAGCCCCTCTGCTGCGAGGCCGGGCTGGGAGAGCTGGGGTTGTTCAGCCTGGGGAAGAGAAGGCTGCGGGGAGACCTTATTGCGGCCTCCCAGGGCTTAAAGGGGGGCTGTAGGAAGGGTGGGGGCGACCTCTTTAGCAAGGCCTGCTGTGACAGGCCAAGGGGGGATGGTTTGAAACTAAAGGAGGGGAGATGCAGTCTAGATATAAGGAAGAAATGTTTTACGCTGAGGGTGGTGAGACACTGGCCCAGGTTGCCCCGAGAGGTGGTCGATGCCCCATCCCTGGACACATCCCAGGTGAGGCTGGACGGGGCTCTGAGCGACCTGATCGAGCTGAAGATGTCCCCGCTCACTGCAGGGGGTTGGAATAGATGGCCTCTGAAGGTCCCTTCCAACCCAAACCCTGCTATGATTCTATGCCTATCTGGTGCAGGGGGTAGGACCAGCCCTGAGCGCATCCCTGCTCACTCCATAGCAGGATCTACAGTCGCAGCTGATGTAACTCCTTGCTGACAGCACGGTCTGTGTTACCAGGCTCACACCCACTCGCCGCACACAGAGCTGGTGATTGTCTCTAAACAAAATACTGGCCTTCAAGTTACTGCTTTGGCTTGTGCATTCAATCAAATGACAAAGATGATGGTTATATTTTTTCCCTTCTCAAACAGGGAGCTTATTATACCCAGCCAGTGTACGCGGCACAGCCTCACGTTATCCATCACACCACCGTGGTTCAGCCCAACAGCATCCCATCGGCCATCTATCCGGCCCCGGTCGCTGCGCCCAGGACCAACGGTGTGGCCATGGGAATGGTCGCTGGGACCACCATGGCAATGTCAGCAGGTAAGAAGGAAAGTTTTATTGTGTTTTGAGCCACAGTTTCATCTCTCGGGTGGGATGTATCCAAACAACCCGTGCAAGAGACCTCCTGGGTGAAAAGCTCTCTGTGCATCCGACGTGCTGCCTGCAGCCTTGCAGGGTGCATCTGGCAAGCGGCTGCAGAAGCGCCTTGCACACGGCTAATTGCAGCTTCGTCTGCTGGTTACCGCTCCTTTGCAGGCAAAAATCAATCAGTTCGCTCGTGATACTGATCTAACTCAGTTTTTAGGTTAGCAGAGGAGACCTTTTGTTTGGCTGACCCTAGAGGGATGCGCTCTTGCATCCTTAAATACGTTAGTCTTTCCTCTGTTCCATAAGTAGGGGAATAACCAGGCTTGTCCATCTTCAAATTCTGTTGTATTTGTATCCTCAAGTTCTTTTTTTAGGATACTTAAGGTCTTGCTTTCACTGACAAAATGAACATTAACCTTGGTTTATGTATCCCAAATCCTCTGCATTTTACGTGCAGGATTGTTTCAAACCGCAATTAATGGCTAGCACACTAAGTAAGGATATGGGCTGGTTTTATTTTTCCCAAAGCCTGTATTTCTCTCGTTAACAGTTCTTAGGATTGTATATTGAATTATGCCAAGAAATGCATCATTCATCCTTTTGCATCTGCATTAGCTGTGAAACAGGACTCTGCTGTGGGACACAGTCCCTGTTGCAAGCAGAGATATTGCAGCCTGAGGACGACAAGAACCACTCCGAGAGATTTACTGTTGCTTATACTGAGAATCGGGTAGATGTAATTAATGCACATGGGATGTCTTAAAATTCAGTTAGCAGCATTTGTAGCGAGATCTCTAGAAACGGAGAAGTTGTTTTGAGCACCCAGTTACTCCCAGAACAGAGTAGTCCGGGGCTGTGTTCTCCCTCCCCATGTCTGCTGAAGGCACCGTGCAAATTCTAACCTAAAATCCTTCTGCTTATCAGCTGCAAGCTAAAAGAAAAGAGGCTGCACCGGGAAGCTCCCCTGCTTCATGGCTGGGAGAGGATTGTTCCTTCTGCTGCATCCCGAGGCTCTCAGCTCTGCGGGTTTAAATGAAGCCAAAGAGCTCCACTGCCCTCGGGAGATGAGTGGCAAAGCTCATCTTAATTTTCCCTGGAAGGTCTGGGGTTTTTTTTTTCTCATCTCCTTTCGCAACCCTGCTCCCTTACGCTTTGGTACTTAGATGTTTCAGATCGCTGCAGAGATCTGCTGTTGCAATTTAGCCCGGTGCCTTCAGCGGGTGGAAGATGTCAGCAGGTTAGTGGCTAGCTCTTCTGCTGGTCTTTAGGGACAAGGAAAATTGGAAAAAGATGAGTTAAGGGCTGAAAGTAGCATGGAAAATATGCTGGAGCTTCAGGTCGGCTTATTCTGTTCATGGTGTTGGCTGATACCAACCGCCTGAGTCAAATGCCTCCGATTCAGGTCTCACAGGCAGAATAATATTTGGGAGAACTGAAGCAGAAAACCAAAAGGCAGCTGATGCCATGCCTGCCCCTTGGACGCGGTCTGCGGCACCGAACCCTGGGGGCACCGCTCCCCTGATGGAGCTCTCCTCCTTGCTAAGTATTTCTCGGTGCCGTTGCAGGAACCTTGTTGACCACCCCACAACACACCGCCATCGGAGCACATCCAGTTTCCGTGCCAACGTACAGGGCTCAAGGAACCCCCACCTACAGCTACGTACCTCCACACTGGTAAACCCACTGGCCGATTCATGTGAGTGCTGCCTTTGCGGGTCTTGCTCTGCCCTTGCCAATTGAATAGCCACGGAGCGCTGCCGTCGCGCCTCTCCTTCCTACAAAGCTCATGAATCCCTTTGTCCGGGTGATGGTTTGACTCCAAAAGAGCCATTTAGCACTGCTCCCCGGCCGGGATAGCTGCATGGCTCGCTGTTCTGGGGCTACGGGGGGTGTGAGCAAAGCACGGCGTACCTTGACCTTACATCTTGCTGCTCGGTGCATGCGAGGCTTTACCAGTGACCTGAGCGGCATCAAGCCGCTCTGAGTGCAGTCGGGCGCTGTGAGGGTGGAAATTTTCATGCTTTAAGGTTTTGGATGCTCATCCAGTCCAACCCCCTGCCATGGGTAGGGACATCTTCAACTCGATCAGGTCGCTCAGAGCCCCGTCCAGCCTGACCTTGTGCTCTTCCAAAGGTGGGGCATCCACAGCTTCTCCGGCAACCTGTGCCAGTGCCTCACCACCTTCACAGTAAAGAATTTCTTCCTAATATCTATTCTAAATCTACCCTCTTTCAGTTTAAAGCTGTTACCCCTTGTCCTATCCCTACACGCCCGGATAAGGAGTCCCTTCCCAGCTTTCATATCACTTGAGTATGGGTTTTTTTTCCCCTGCTAAAACGTGCTGGGAGAGCATCCTGTTCATTAGCACCAGGGTTGCGCACAGCTGCCTGAAACCAGCTGCAGGATCCTATCATGCTCAGGATCCCAGAAATCCCAGCTGCTTGTTTAAACGCCCTCCGCACATTGCTGGAGCCCTTGGTCCATCACGCCCAATTAACAGGCGACGCAGCTGATGGGAACACATGATGCTGCACAGGGAGGCAGCGCAGATCTCATCCAGCCCAGGGGGGTTTCTGAAACCTCTCCTTGCTGCATACATTTACGCTGGGCTAATCCTGCCCGTGACAAATTGTTGTGCAATTAGCAGAGAGCATTCCATCTGCATATTTTTTAATCCTGTGCATTGGATACCATCGCTTTCTCAGCTCCCTGCCCAAGAAATCGCCGGCAGAGCAGCGCGAGGGGTGGTTAAATCCCGTGTGCATCAGCTATTCGTGCTGCACGGGGTGCAGAGGAGAGGAGACCAGCCCCGTCTGATCCTGCACCGCTTGCTTCTAACTGGATGTTTTTAATATGTTTGCTCTCTTCCAGATCCGGAGTCAAACATTGTATGCAACTACACAAGTCTTACATCGGTGCTGTGGCCGCTGTACTGCAGCACCGCGTCTGTTTGCAAGAACAAAAGGAAAAAAAAAAAAGTGCAAGGGTCACTTTATGCATTCTTTAGTGGTTTTTGTAAAAGCTGCTTTTTCTAATCTTCTGCCTCTTTTTTTTTTTTTTTTTCCTCTCCCCCTTCCTCCTCCCCAACCCACATAAATTGTGTAACACACATACTGACACTGAGCAATAGTAAAGTTCTCTCTTTGGTCCTATCATTTGAAAGCTCAGAATATTCACTTTTCCAGCATTGCCCAGCTGAGTGGTGCAAAGATCCCCCACTTCTTGTTCGTTTGGGTTCTTTTCGTTATTTTTCTGTTGTCGTTGTTGTTGACGAAAGCCTAGATTTTCTTTGGCTAGTAAGAGTGGTTGATGTTCAGGGTACTATGTGAAAAGCACAGCGCTGGTAGGCAGGCTTATTCCGATTTGGTTTGGGTATTTTTAGTTGAATAATATAAATTATTTAATCTTCCATAACATATTACAAGAAAATTGGTGTCTTCCAGATAGCTGTCGTGATAGATTATAAATGCATTATCTGCAGTGAAATTCTGAACTCATCCCTTCTTTTGTAGGAGTAAGAGAATATAAATATAATTAGCGACGTAACACACTTGTCTTAGGAAGTAGGAGGACTGGTCACCATCGGGTCTTTGGTCTGCTTTTTCCACCTGGGCAAACGGATCTTGCGTGATGGGAAGAGAGCAGCGGAGAGACGCGTGCCCCGATAGCGCCTTGCACCTCTTGGGAAAATGAGATGCTCCCCATCGGCCGCATCCCGGGGCTGTGCGAGGGAGAAGCTCCTCCCTTGCATGGCTACTCTTTGCAGGCAGAGGTGTGCGGGGCGGCTGGTGAAGGAAGCAAGGAGGTGTCCAAGGGTTGGTCTGAAGAGCTTCTCCAGATCCAGGGGTTGGTCTGAAGATCTTCTCAATGTCCGGGGGTTGGTCTGAAGAGCTTCTCCAAAGTCTGGTGGTGTGGGGAAAGAGGGCAACTGGTTGGTGGGGAAGAGACTTCAAGGCAGGACGAGGGGAAGGATGGGTGGCTTCACCTTGCACCCATGTTGTTGGCAGGGCTGAGACCAAACCGTGACACCTCCGTGACTATCAAGGTGCCCACCCCCCCCCCTTCTTTTGGTTACAGCTGGGCTCAGAGATCTCCAGGAGAAATGTTCATCCAAGCACAAATCCTGGCACCGTAGAGAAAGGCTGGAGAGGGGGAAGATGTCTGGCGGCTCTGCTTGGCGAGTGGGGAGAAGTGGGGGGAAGAGGAAGCAATAGCAATAAACATGTCGTCTTCCTCACGGGAAGGCACCTGAGAAAAGGAGAGAGCAAGGAAGGTGATCCACAGTTGACGTGGACTGAGCTGGGAGACAGCGGGCACGCAGAGGCTGTGGGCTTCGGGGTAATTTCTGGGGGTTTTGGTTTACCCAAGGGCGCAAGGACGTGAAGCCAACTGCGGCTGGTGACGTCCCACCTCGGGGTGTCCAAGTAGAGCAATAAGTTGTCTCAAGGGCAGCAGAGAGTTCGTATTTGCAGACAATGGTTGCGGCCAGTTTAATTTTGAATTCTTATCACTGAACCCAGCATAGAAACAAGGGTTTTCTTCTTTTTTTTTTTCCCTAAGACAAAAACATCGTTGGGTTTTGATTTTTCCCTCAAGCGTGCCAAAATAGTGACCCAGCAGTGTGTTTGCAACTCTTGCACTCCAAGGTTGCCACAACAGACCCAATCCAGAGCCTTTAAAGAGGTCAGGGTAGGAGATGTGGGTGGGGAGCCCTCCCGGCACTGCCTGGCATGGGTTTCTGACCCTTGCGTGGTGTTGAGTCAGTGCCAGATGGCTCTGTTGGTTGCTCTGCTTTGGTCATGCCTGGATCATATCTTCAGATGGAGGTGAGGGCAGTGGAGACCAACACCGGAGGGTCACCTTGACCAGGACATGCTGGTGTAGAGGTCAGACTGGATGGTCTTTCAGAAGACCAAGGGGACTGGTTGTTGGCACTGGGGCAAGACCTCGTTGCTCTTGGTGTTGTCTCCCAGCTTGGCTTCTGCTGCCGTTGGGAGGAGCTACTGGAACTCCTTCCCATAAGCGTGGTCCAAAAGGGGAGAAGCAAGCTTAGGGACCCAAGAGACTTCTCCTACTGCTGGTTGGTCCCAGGTGGTTTGTCAGGCTGGCTGTTGGCACCAGCGCTTCTGTATGGGGGTCATTTGGTTGGTTCTGCTGGTTTTAAAGGCAGTCTAGCAAAGCTCTTGTTGACCTTCCCAACCGCAAGGGGTACAAAGTGGGTGAAGACTGGACACCAGTGCCGAGGCGTGAGGAAGGATTTCTCCCCTGTAGTACTTTGGGCTGCACTTTGGATTTGTATAAAAGGAAAAAGATGGAAAAAAAAAGGAGTAAATAATCAGAGGGTTGCCCTGTTGAGCTCGGTGAAGCCAAGGGTTAGTGTGTAAAGAGCAATGGGACGTTTGGACATTGCAGTACTACATCATCCTTCCGCTGTTTGTAGCAGGCCGCAGTTGAACCTGGGCCAACCCCCCCTGCTCACACCCCCCCCCCAGTAGATCACAGGAACTGAAGAGCTCTCAAATACCCTTTTCTGCTCTCACTGTTGGCTTCATCTATGTATTAGGCGCTGTCTATCAGCGTTGGAACTCATAGGGCGGAGTAAGCTCTATCTATACTCTGTAGAGTGGTACCGGCACTATGACTTGCAGGGTCCAACAAGCTTTCTTATCACAGCTCGGGAGGACCTTTCCCAGCAGACACCATCCTACCACTGGCCTAGACACTCGTCACCCATAACTGCTTTAGGAACAAATGCTAAAATTTTGGCCCATGGCTGGGAAGATGTTAGGGTTTCTCCTGAAAGGAAAGAGAACACTAAAGGTGGGGTGGAAAGCACCAGGAGCTCAGCGTGGAGGGTTACCCAGTCTTACTGCTAATGAGATCTGACAGGGCTGTTTAGTTTTAGTTCCTTTCCTTGGGTCAATAGCAGATCTGATGCTCCTCATGCCGTTATGCTGAGGCAGAAATACTCATTAACTCAACCAGGGCGTGAAGAGGTGAAATATTTGCCCTCGGTTGGGCAAGAGGCTTTGGTGAGCACATTTGGCAACTAGTGTTGGGTTTAGGCTTGGACCACTGGATGGCTCCAGGGCCACCACAGCGCTCTGGGGCCACCACATGGCTCCAGGCTTGAGTAGCTCCTTCCCAAGGTAGCTTCATGGGGCCGTGGTGGGGATGTGGGGCTTGATGCCTCCTGGCTCATGCCAGCGGTGACCTGCAGCCCTGTCCCCTTCCCCGTGGAGGGATGTGGTTTTTCAGATAGATGGAAGGATGAGAGGAAAGCCCGTGATCCCAAGGCCTTTCCTTAGCCAAGTCATGGCTTAAGTGAAGGTCCTGGCGAGGTGGCAGCCCAGTGGGGGACTCCCTTGCGGGGGGGATGCTGATGGGAGCCACCAGCTTTCAAATTTTTCACTCCAGCAAAGCTTTGCTGGAAAAGCATTTATCAGCAGAGAAGGCTCACACCGGCTGTTAGTGGAGAAGAGCAGAAGGGGTTAAACCATCCTTAGCGGGCAGCAAAGTGTCTGGGAGATTAAAATTCCAGCTGAAGAGGAAGGAAAATAACTCTCGACCCGCTGTTATGACCATTAACCCATCCCTGCCGTTATCTTTGCTTTAAAACACGAGCTGTAATGCAAGATTTTGGGGGGGGGGGGGAAGGTGTGTTAATAGTGGTGGTGGCCCCCAACCCGAGCGAGCCCCTTGGAGCCTGTACCCATCACGCCTCCAAGTGGCTGAACCCTCCGGGCGAGGATTTGCTCCTCTATTTTATGAATAATAATCCCCCAGTCCAGCTTTTTTGCAGTTTCAAGATGTAATTACCATGAAGTGTTATTTAAAGGGTTTGGTTTGGGTTTTTGTGGTGGTTTTTTTTTTAAATGATGGATGTTTCAGGGTATCAGGTTTTCCCCCAGCTGCCAGCACCCCGCTGAACACGGTCCTTCCCGGAGAGACTCCCCCTCCGCATCCTGGCGGCTGCATCCCTGCGGAGGCTTTGGGATGATGCGGTCCCCAGCCGGAGGGTGTGAAATTGGGTCTTGCTTTTTTAGAGGAAGGAAAAAAAAAAAAAAGCCTATATTTGGGAGTTTATTTTCAATAGGAAAAACCCAACCAGCCGACAGTAGCAATAATTGCCGCTGCATACTCATAAATCCAGGTTTTGCAGGTTTTTTTGTTTTTAATTGTCAGTATTTTCAGGCCCTCTGAGCATCCCTCGTCCCCAAAACATGGTGACCCTCTGCCCATCTTCCCTTTGCTTTGCTGCAGCTGCCGGGCTGTTGGCAGCATCAGGCTCGGGATATTTTTCTCTGCTGTATACTGGCTTTCTCGTAGGAAAATAAAGCCTGTTAAGGCGCTTGGGAGGGAGAAGAGCTTGAAAAAGGTGGGTTTCCCCCCAGTGTGTGGCACTCGCAGATTTACTGGTAATGGGGTAAAATAACCTATTACAGGGAGGTTTGCAAAGCAGGAATAGCAACTGTGTGGTTTAATGGCAGCAATTCCCCGTTCAAGACGCTCAGTCGTGCTGTTTGTAGGGAAAAAAACCCTGCTGCAACGCGGCCACCTGCAGCATCGCTGCATCCTCCTGCGAGGCCTGGAGCTGGGGGAGCTGGGTTCTTCCCGGGGCGAAGGGGGTTCAGGATCAGGGCGCTGGATGGGGAGCGAGTCGCAGGGTCGGCGGCCACTGGGAAGCAGAGCAAGGAAGGGAGAAACAAGGTAGCGGGGTGCAGGATTGCACCCCACCCCTCCTGTTCCCGTAGTGTCGAGCAAACCCGTGCCACGCTCCTACCCCCTCTTTCTATGTAATTAATTTTTTAATTCATTTCGACTGCCAGGCCAGCTCCTTTTTTAAATACTATTGGACCTCTTAAGCAAAAATAAATACAAAGAAAAAAAAAAAAAAAAGAAAAAAAATTAAAACCAAGAGTAACCATGTCTTCCAAGTCTAAGTCTCAAAGGTGTGTAGGGAACATGGCCTTGAACTGATGCCCTGGAAAGCCCCACAGCCTCCGTTTGTCCATCTGAAGTGTACATTTGGGGGTGGGTTTTGTTTCTTTTTCTGTTTGTTTTCTGTTCTGGTTTTGGTTCTGAAGATCAGGTTGTGATCTCCCTGACAGATTTCAGCCAAGAGTTTGTAACTGTACGATATTTACTGTAAGATGTAGAACATTCGATAACTATTAAAATGTTTCCAAAAAAAAAAAAAATAAATAAAAGAGCCCGAGAGGGTTTGGTGGTTGGTTTTTTTTTTGGTGCGGTGATGTGGTGGCGAAGTGACCGGGACCAGCCATAAACCCATTTCTAGGTGGGTGGTGGAGCTCGATGGGCTCCAACCCAACGTTGGGTGGGTTGTCCCACTGACCCCGACATGGCCAAGCCAACATGAGCCTATAGAACCAGCTCCTGTTGAAAGCGGAGCGTGTGATCGTCATGGTGAGCAGAGCACCACCACCACCACGTTCTCCTGGGCTGACTGAGACTTTGGTTAGCAGAGATGTAGATGCGGGAGACCAGCTTTGGCCAGAGCAACCCATGCCCCAGCTGGGTTGTTGGCAAGGTGGGATTTGTCCCATGATCCAGAGGCTGTCATTAGCCTGTGATGTTGAGTGCTGGCACCTGGTGACGGAGAGAAATTAGGAGCTCATGACATTCCTGGAGAGGCTTCAGTTGAACAGACCCAGAAAGTGACCGTGAAATGGCATCCTGGGCCCATGATGTCCTCCATTGCATGGTGCTGCCAATGGAGCTGTGTGCCGGTGCCACGGCTCCCAGAGATGCTTGCCATCAGGCCACCACACCATGGCCACCACCAGCAGTGCCACGGCTCCTGGAGATGCTCTCCATAGGCCACCACCACCGGTGGAGTAGCTCCCAGAGATGATCTCCAGGCCACCACGTCATGGCCACCACCAGCGGTGGAGTGGCTCCCAGAGATGCTCTCCATAGGCCACCACGTCATGGCCACCACCACTGGTGGAGTGGCTCCCAGAGATGATCTCCATCAGGCCACCAGGCTGTGGCCACCACCAAATCTTGGCAATGGGGAACTCCTCACCAGCTGGGCAAGACGTTGGGTTTGCCGTGCTGCCGGTGGACACCTTGGTGGCAGGAGCAGAAGCCAAGCTGCCACCTCCAGCATTTCACGGCTCCAAGCGGGTCTGGCTTTCACACGGTACCCAACATCCTCCGTCCCCACCATGGGGTCTTTGTGGGTGTCACCGTCCCGCCAAGGCAGGCCCCAGGCCAGGTGCCAGCTGTAGAGGACAAGGGACAGACCACGTCTCCAGGTGAGGCTGGATTGGGCCCTTTGCACCACCCAAGGTGGCAGGAGCCGCTCCCCATCACCCCCTGGGCCAACGTGGTGGCTGTCGCTCCCCAGGGACATCCCGTGGTGGAGGGGACAACTCCTCCCGCTAAGGGCAGCCACCCGGGTTGTCCCCACGCCCCCAGGTGTCCCCACCCACAGGAGCTGGTCCAGGCCCCCCATGAGGGTGCTGAGGCCCTGCAGGATCTGGCCATGGGCTCAGTAGGGTCAAGGTGTCCCCAAATAGCTGGGGACAGCCCAGAGTGACGGGAGCCGGCGGGGACGCGCTGTGCGGGGCAGCCCGAGGGTGCTGGGGGGGGCGGGGGGCTGCAGTGAGCGCTGACCATCGCTGTCACGAGCTGGGCGGGCTCAGCTGGGCAGAGGTGAAGGCAGGCTGTAATCAGCCTCGGCGCAGGGTGCAGCGCGTGGTGGTGGGCACCCGTGGGTGCTGCACGCCGCTCTGCCTGCAGGGTGTGTGGGAGGGAAGGGGGTGCCTGGGGTGCACACGCATGTCTGTGCACCCTTACAGAGCTCCGTGTGCAAGCGTGGGTGCTTGCGTGCATGCGTGGCTGCGTGCGGGGGGTGTGTACGAGGTGCATGTGCACGCAGGCGCGTTTGCACGCTCCCATGCACGTTTGCACGCGCAGCAGTGCGTGAACAGGCGCCGTGCACACACTTAAAGGGCTCCATGTGAGTGTCTGCGTGCGTGTAGGACCGCAAGCACCTGTGTAGGTACATATGTGTACATGCACATGCGTGCGGAGGTGGGTTTGCACGTGCATTTATGCACGTGTTCGTCCGTGCATGTGTGCGTGTGCATGTGCAGCGGCGTGTGAACGTGTGCACGTTGCTTTGTGTGTGCGTGTGTATGCACGCTTACAAAGCTCCATCTGCAAGCGTGTGTCTGCCTGTGACTAAACATGTCCATATGTGCACGCGTGTGCAGAGGTGTGCCTGCGTGTGCACGTTTACCCACGCACATGGTTGCACGTGCAGCGGTGTGTGAACAGGTGTTGTGCACACCTCTGTGTGTGTATGCACACTTAGAGCTCCACGTGCATGTCTGCGCGCGTGTAGGCGTGCATACGTGTGTGTGCACAGACATCCGTGTATGCACACAAGGGCGGGTTTGCACGTGATCCTCCATGCTTTTGTGCGTGTAGCTGTGTGAACGGGTGCGTGCGTGCACGCCTGTATGTACACACGTGCGTCTGCACGCTTGCAGAGCTCCATGTGCAAGCATGGGTGTTTGCATGTGTGCATGGCTGCGTACATGTGCGTGCGTGCACACAGGTGCATGCATTTATGTGTGTGTGCAGAGGCGGGTTTGCACGTGCATTTATGCACAGGTTCATCCGTGTGTATATGTGTGTGTGTGCACATCTATGTGTGTGCACACGCATGTGTGCATGCCTGCACATACACGTTTCCATGCACAGCGCTCGTGGCTGCCAGCGTGGCCACGTGCAGCAGCGCCTGTTGCGGGGAGGGGGGGGGTGTATGTGCGTGTGTGGGGGCACGTGCGCCCGTGCAGCTGCCCACGAGTCACGCAGCAGCAGCCCCCCGGCCGTGTCACCCCGTGCCAGGCCCTGCCACAAGCCCGCAGCACCCCGCGGCACGGGACACCCCCTCCGTCCTGCCTCGGGGTCCCCTCTGGGTGTCCCAAGTGTATGCACGGCTATGGGGGGGTGGGTGTAGGTGCATGCACGTATAAGGGCACACACACTCTTATGCATAGCCTTTTGCATATAGGGGTGTATGACCGTATATGTAAGCGCATGCAAATGTATAGGGGCATTTGCATACATGCTTTTAGCATGCTATAGGGGTCTATATAGGTGGAACCGTATGCAAGCGTGCAGATACAGAGGGGAGGGGGGTATATTAAAGCACTGGCTGCTGCAGAACACCCCAGGGGCCACCAGCACCGTGCCTGTGCACCAGCACCCACCCCTGCACCCACATCAGCGTCCACTCCACAACCTGCTACAGCACCTTAAATGCAGGGGGTGGGAGGAAAGGGAGGGACTCACCAACCCCCTTTGAGCTCAATTTGTAAAGTATTTTTTAAGCCTCCTGGCTGCTGGAAGAGGCTTGAGGGTGAGGGGCTGCTCTAGCCTCCCAAACCACCAGGTACCCTCATTAGGTTTCAGAGTTAATGCTCTATCCTCCAGCCTCCTGAAGCCCCATTTTATCCCCAGGAAGGGCCCACACCCTAGGGGCTCCCCAGCACCCTCCCTTTGCACCCCCTCACCTCAGGGGTGCCATCGGTGCTTTTCAACCACGGAGGACACATCCCGCTACCGGCGGGGAGGGGACCGTGAGGGGGTTCGCCCTGCACCTCGCTCCTCATCTCAGGGATCCGGGACACACGGAACCTGTTGCGGAGGGCATCGCATCAGCCTGTCCCCACCCTGGGGAGAGGGGGGCGCACCGAGGTTGGGGGGGGGGGCAGGGGGTGGTTGTCCCCACTTACCTGCCCACAGAGAGGATGGTCACCTCGCCGGGGCGAGCCCCGGGTTTGGGGACCTCGGGCCACTTCTTCTGGCTGCAGCGGGCGCACGGGGCCAGACCCTGCACCGTGTGGAGGTGCTGCTGGTGCCGGCAGGCGGGGGGAAACTGAGGCAGGAGGTGCAGCCTGGGAAGGGGGGGGGATGCCATCAGCATGGGGTTGGTCCCACCACCAGGGGATCCTCGTTGCAGCTTTGGGTGGGGGGGTCTTACTTATTCAGGGGGGTGCAGCCTGGTGGCATCAGCTGTTGGCTGCGATGCTCCTTCAGCAGCTCCTCCAACGCCGCGGCGTTTTCTATGGGTGGGGGGAGAGCATGGAGTGGGGGTGTCACGGGGGTCCGGCCCATGTCACCCCCCCAGGGACCCCCCCTGACCTTTCTTCTCAGTGATCAACCGCACCAGCACCCCGATGGTGTCCTCGTTGGTGTCCTCCAGGTGGTAGACAGAGCTGGGACCTGGAGGCAGAAGTTGGGGGGGGGGGGGGTGGGGGTTGGAATCAGTGATGGGGGATACCCCCCTCCAAAGGGCAAGCAGGAGGCCCAGGAACAAGGACCAGAAGCCACAGGGATGGGCTGAGCGAGGTGGGATGGACGTGGGATGGATGTGGGGTGACCGAAAGGGGCTCACGGCACAAGTGGGGGTCACCGGTGCCACCAGGCTGGGGGTCCTTGCTGGCGGTGCAGTGGTAGCCCCTCTTCTTCAGCATGTTGCAGACCAGGATGCCCAACAACCCCATGGTGCAGAAGACGGGGACGATGGTCAACACGGCCGCCTGCGCCGCCGCCGCCGCCTCCTCCTCTTCCTCACCCATCAAAGTCACCCGCGTCCTGTTGGTCTCCGCTGGCCGGCCCAGTGTTTCGGGGCTGCGGGCTCGCCGCCGGCCTGGGGGGAGGCACCGGATCAGCCCCGGAGAGGGGTTTGGTTGGGATTAAATCCCATTTTCCCAGGAGCCCTGCTGCAGGGTTGGCCCCCAGGGAAGCAGAAACCACTCGTGTCACAAGTGGAGGCGTCCTCAGCTGTCACATCCTGGCAGGACATCACCCCCCCCGCCCCATCCCGAGGGGGGATACATCCTGCGGCATCCCCGGGTGGACGTTGGCACAAAAAGCTCCGGCTCTTCGGGCACCCACAAAACCAGGGTGACACATCCAGCCTGAGCACCCACCTGGGCACCACGGGGTGCTGCGGGGAACGGCGGCGCAGGGCAGGCACGGGCCCTGGGGGTCCCTCTCCCCTTCAGGGCTGTAAAACCTGCGGGGCAGGAGGAGAGGGTCAGGATACGGCCCACGAGCAGCACCGGGGCTGGGGGTTTGCAGCATCCCTCCCCCGGGTGGGCTCACCCCGGCAGGCAGGCTCCGCAGCGGCTGTCGGTCACCGCCGTCCCCGGTGCCACCAGGCTCCTGTGCCTGGCCTGGCAGCGGGTGTGAGCGGAGCAGGGTACGACCCCCGGCGAGAAGGTGCCGGGGGGACAAGCTCGGCACATCCCCAGCGGCCCCTGCGCCGAGCCACACTCCTGCGTGGAGGGAAAGGGGGGTGAGCGATGGCCGGATCCTGCACCCTCCCTCGGGGGCGGATGTGCCGTGGGTGGGCACGGCTTACCCCGGCAGGCTCCTCTCCGGGCGGGCATCCCGGCGTCCCGCGCTCCCGGGGAGCACAGCTCCCATCCCCCGTGCTGGGTCTGCTCAGCACCTGCGGGAGAAGCAGAGAGTGGTGCTCAGCACCGGCTGCTCCGGCTCTCCCGCTGCTCCGAGGCCTGTGCCGGTGGTGATGCAGCTCCAGTACAAGCGGTTCAGCAGAGGCGGACCCACCACAAGCAACACGATGGGTGCAAATCTGCTGCATGCACCGCGGCGGATGCAAACCCATCACCAGCAACACGATGGATGCAAAACCATCGCGTGCTCCGTGGCAGATGCCATCCTGTCGCACGCGATGCAATGGCTACAAACCCGTCGCATGCACCGCAGCAGATGCAAACCCATCACAAGCAACGCGATGGATGCGGCCAATGCAAACCCATCACCAGTAACACGATGGCTGCAAACACACTGCATGCGCAGTGGTGGATGCCAACATGTCACGAGTGATGCAATGGGTGCAATCCCATTGCATGCACGACGGCCAATGCAAACCCATCATCAGCGACGTGATGGATGCAAACTCACTGCAGGCACCACAACAGATGCAAACCCATCATGTGCACTGCAGCGGATGCAATCCCATCACCAGCAACATGATGGTTGCAAACCCATTGCGTGCACCGTGACGGATGCAAACCCGTCACCGGTGACATGGTAGATGCAAACCCATTGCGTGCACCGTGACGGATGCGAACTCAGCACCAGCATCGCCGTGGATGCAGACTCGCTGCGTGCACTGGGGCAGATGCCAGCCTGTCGCAAGCAGTGCGATGGGTGCAATCCCATTGCATGCACCACGGCCGGTGCAAACCCATTGCAACCCCCGCCCTGGCCAAGCCACCCCAAGGCCCTGGTCCCTGGGGTACCCACATCCCCAAAGCATCTCCCAGACGTGGGACATGGGGCAAGACAGTGGCCCTGGGGGGAGCAGCGAGGGAGGAGCCGCACTCCCCATCAGCCCCTGCCCTGGAAGAAGCTTTGACAGAGGAGAGAAAAAGAACAGGAAGAATTTTTGGGGAAAACCCCTCACTCTCGACCCAAATTAAGCGTCTCCCCAGGGCTGAGCTGCTGCAAGTTTCTGTGTGAGAAACCTTTTTGGGTGCCCGATTATGGCTACGGGGCGGTGATGCTGGGATGGGTTTGAGCATCAGACGAGCCGAAAGCAGAGATGCAGAGGGATGGGGTGGGATGGACGAGGCCGTACTCACCCCCAGGACGGTGATGAGCCACCAGTGCATCCCACTCCTCTTCTTCGCAAGGGGAGACCTGCCCGAGGGGGAGCACCAGGGTCACCACCCGGGAAAAATCCCGGTGGAGAAGGGATTTAGGGGCCCTATTCCCCGCGTGGGGATGCTCCAAAGCATCTGCCTAAATAACCCTGCAGCAGTGGTCCTCCATCATCGCCCCCAAAAGTTTTATTCGAGGTTTTATGGGATGCCTGGCACCACCCCCTTCCCTTGCAGATCCCAACTCCATCCCGAACTGGAGAGGGCCCAACCCTGCAGCGGAGTCAGGGCCAACCGTGCAAGGAGGGGGGGAAGGAGCAGATGATGCTAAACACCATTGAATAAAGGTTTGTCCTGTTCTGAAGGAAATCCATACACACCTGCCACAAGAAAATGAAGTCACTAAAAAAATAAATATATTTAAATTACAAAAAAAAAAAAAGAGAAACAAAAGGTGTTTCCCCACAGGCTCATCCCCCCTCTTTGGGGTCAGCAACTAATTGTTGAAATTAAAATAAATGCTGACAGCGCAGGGGAAGGGAAGAAAAAATAAGTAATAACCCAAACCCGGATCCAGCCTCTGCTGCCCTCATGGGAATTCCCCCGGTCGTCACGGTCCTGTGAGAGCCACGCCGGAGCTTCGTTACAGCCTTTGCCTAACGAGTTTCTCCTAATTAGTGACTGGTATCATCGGTCTGAGATGCAGCTAATTAAACTCGGGAGGGGAGATGCTGGGGGGCGAGCGGGGCAGAGCCAGGTAATTACAGGACATGGACTGAGACGTGATGGCACGGCCCAGAATGAACATCCTTGGGGCTCCAGTTCCTCCCAGTAGCTCCCAGTTAGGGAACACCCCATCAGGGTGCCAGCATGAAGCCAACCAGCCCTTCTCCCCCTCCTGGGGAGCTGCACCCCCAAACGAAGAGCTACCAAGCCCCGTCCGTGCCAAGCTGGGACCCCACAATTATTGGGGGGGGGGGGGGGGGGGGGTGTCTGAGCCAGCCCCTGCCATCGCCCCCGCCAGCCTGAGCCCCACCACACACCACCTCCCCACTAAGGCTGTCCCAGGGCGATGGCACCCTGCAGGGACACCTCCCGAATCCCCTCGGGACTTGGGATGTGCCCCCCAATCACAAGGGGAGGGTGAAACTGGTGCAAGCCCTCTACCCTGTAAGCCAGCACTAACAAAACTCAAGTTTAAGCCTAACGTGAAGCATGTTAAACCTTCAGGGCAGTGATATTTAAGCCTTTAATAGCAGCACCTTAGGGACTCCTAGAGATGTTTGGGGCACTGCTTTGCCGGGGAAGGAGCCACGATAGCCTTGGAAGGGGACGGATGGGACCCACCACAGCCAGGGGACCACGAGCCGTGGCCGAGCGATGCCACGGGCCGGCACAGCCCACGCATGCCGGGTTACCGGCACATCCCGGCTCACCAGTTCAAGACAAACTGATTTAGACCCCACCAAGAAAGCAGCTGGCTCCAGGTAAAGCAAATCTAAGGCCAGACTTAATCCAAGGGTTAAGGACATCCCTTAGATGACCAAGCTCTGCCATGGGGACGTAGGAGGTACGAGGACTCGGGGGTCCTGGCTGTCAGGGAAGCTTTGCACGGCCACCCCAGCACTCAGCACCCATTTCTGGGGGCAGCTCGGGGACAGCCCAGGTGGGGATGGGGGATGCAGCACAAACCCGCAGGCAGTGATGGCGGGATGCCCAGCTGCCCCAGCACGGTGGAGAGAAGCCCTGAAGCTCCCGGGTAAAACCAAAACCACCATCGTCCCCCCCTCAAGAATCAGAGGAAACCAAAAAATAACCCCACCAGTGCCAGAGCTGGCTGCTTTTTGGGGACCTCCCGACCTCCACCAGCCCCGTACCCAACTTGGCCGATGCATTGATGCAAACGGAACAGGGAAGGCGACTTGCTTTCGGTGCCCCCCAAATCCCACCAGCCTTTTATTCCCAGCCCCCCCTTAATACAGCCCCTAACCAAAGGCTGCCCGCCGGGACTCCAGCGAGGGCCTCCCCTCCCAGCGCAGGGACGGGGTTTCGCCGATGGCTCCTGCAGATAAACAGGAAAAAAAAGGAGCAACTGTTCAGAAACACTTTGGGAAGCGGCTGTCAGAGGCGGCGTGGGACAAGGGGGGGGATTGTCCGGCAGACAGAGCAAAACTTAGCATTATCGCATCTCCCCGGGCCCCGTCAGAGCTGTGGGAACAACCAAACCGTCGCAAAAATCCGATATTAAAGTCAAACGATGCCAGAGGCACCGCTGTCATGCTCCAGCCCCGTTTTGGGGGGCAGCCCCTCACCGCAGCATCCCGGCTGATGCAGGTATTTGGGCTGGGAGCCCTGTGATTTTCCAGCTCCCCCTCCAAAAACAAAAACCAAACAACCCAACACAGTTCCAAGCTCTTTTTCCAGGCACGTGCTGCTGACTTTTCCCTAACCTACTTTTCCCCCTCTCCACCCTTTATTTTAACCTACATTCGCTCTGCAGCAGCCGGAGCCAGCACCGGGGTCTCCAACCGCTGCACCCCACTTCCAGCAGCACCAAGGTGAAGCTCCCCCCATGCCCTGCTTAGGGGTCAGATCAAGGCAATAAACCACCTCACCACCCTTTTTCATTGCGAATAGGGTCGAGCACCCCAAAAAGCACCAGCTCCCCCCTTTCCTTTCACAGCCCAAAGCTTCAGCAACCCCAAACCCAGACCCCCCCGCCCCCCAGGAGGGAAGAACCCTTTAAAGGTAGGGAACCCGCGCCCCCCCAGCTCGGAGCAGGGCCCCTCCCCGGGCAGAGGTGGGGGGACCCAGCCAGAAAACCCACCCACCCCCCCTTACCTGCTCCCCTCGGGACCGCCCCACCGAGCGCTGCGACTCCTTATGAATGAACCCGCCGCGCGCTGCTCCCGCGCGCCACGCCCCTTTTCCTTTACGTCAGAGGGCGGGGCTCCACCCCTCCTCTCGCGCCGCGCTTCGCCCCGCCCCTCGAGGGGCAGCGCCACCTGGCGGGGTCTCTGTGGGGGGGGGATTTGGGGGTGCTGGGCTTTTGGGGGGAAAAATGAGGAAAAGAATAACATGGCGGTGGGTTTTTACCTACCGAACTGGAGCGATTTGTTTTTTAAAAAAATAAGGATTTTTTGCCCCATATCGTCTTGCAGGGGGGTGATCGGGGGGGCACCCATGGGTGCTGCACCCCGCTTTCCTCCCAGCCCTATAGCGCACCCCACTTTGGCCACGTCCCCATCCCCAGGGGATGGTTTTCCCACGCTGGGGACACCCCCGTTGCGCCCCGCTCCCTCCATACGCCCCCCCCCAGTGCTCCCCAGGGGCCGGCGGGGTGATGTGTGCCCCAGGCCGGTGTCCCCCGTTCCGGCTGTTTGTCCGTCCATCACCCCTGGGGGACACCCGGGGAATGGGGTCACATCCCGACGCTGCGTAGCACAAGGGAGGGACACCCCCACCCCGCACCCCCCCGACCTCCCTCTCGGGTTATCCAGGTGGGAATAACCACACCCCAGTAGTGGGAAGGGTTTCTTCCTCCCACCGGGGTCTTCATCACAGGTGGCACCACTGGGTGAAGCCCCCGGTGACACTGATGGGTGGTGGGTGCTCCCCACGGCTGCGCCCGTCCCCGCCACCCCCCAAGGCGAAGGACGAGACCACGCTGGCTTCGTTCTGACATGGGTGACCTTTAATGACAAAGAGCCCCCACGTGACCAAAATCCACCCCTTCCCCTTCCCAAAATATCCCAATTATAACATTCCCCCCCCACCCCGGGACGGACAGATGGACGGGTGGGTGGCGGCTCCCCCCATCACTCACCGGGCTCCGTGGGGACACCCCGGTTTATCCCTGCCACCACAGTCACCTCTCCCCACGGGGACAACAGGGTGCCCAGGTCTGCGAGCACCAGCCTCGCCTGGATCCTGGGGTGAAAGCGGGGGGAAAAAAAGGGGAAAAAAAGGGCCAATTGGGCGAGTTTGGTCCAGGAAAGTCTCGTTTTGAGGGTCCCGACTGCCATCACCCCAATTTAGGGGTGGGGGGGTGGGGGCATCCTTGGTGTCTGGCAGGGGAATGCGAAGGAGATGCTTGTTCTCATCCAGAAGATGCTTCCAACGTTGCTGGTGGCTTCATCCCAGGCTGTGAAATCCCATGGGAATCACAGAGATTGGGGGGGGGGAGGACTCCCCCCAATTTTCCCCTCCTCCCCTCCATCAGCTCCCCCCCTCTCCACCAGCATCCCTGCGGGGTCTGGCTCCAGCTCTGCCTCGGGGCGATGAACCGGGAGGGGTTTAATCCCACAACTCCGGAACAGAGGGACCGGCAGTGACGTGATGATGTGCCTGACCCCCCCCACCCCGACCCCCCCAAAAATAAATAAGGATGTTTATATATATATAATATATATATATTTAAAACAAACGAACAAACAAACAGAGCTATCTGGGTGCTGGCAATGGAGCGAGCGGGTTAGCAGGAGGCCCGGGGCTGGGGGGACACCGCGGGCGTATTGTCCCTGGGGTGGTCCCGCGGCGTGGCCAGGGGTCCCGGGGGAAGGGGGGGGTGACAGCGCTGCGACCCCCCCCCCAAAAAAAAACAACCCCAAAGCAGGCACACACAAAACCGGAGAGCGAGGCAGGTTCCTGGCTGTACAGCATCCTCCGGCCGGTCCCCAGGGATGCTCGATAATGCTTTCCTCCTTCGTTAGCGCCTTCCCAAGCGAATGCACCCCCCCTCCCCATCTTCTCCGCGCCCCGAAAATGATGTTTGTGTGTCCCCCGCCGCTGTCCGGTGCGGTGGTCGGCGGGGGGACCGGGGCTCATCCCCTCCAACCCCGAGCACACGGAGAGCAGCCAGGTTGGAGATGAGAGGCGCTGGGGTGGGGGGTGGCAGGGAAGGGGGGTCATTCCCCCCACCACCTGCATATAGGGGGGCCAGCACCCCCCTTCCTTGCCAGGATGGCCCCGGGGGGGGCCGCGGCTGTTCACGCTCTCCAGAGGAGGAGGTGGTTGGTGCTGTCATCCCGGCCCACCGTCTCGCTGCTGCTGGTCAGGCGGAAATCCTCGTAGCCGTCCCCGCCACTAATCACCAGCATCTTGGGTTTGGAGAGGGCGAGGGTGGGGGCACGGGGGCGTGACGGGTCTCGTTTCTCTGCCTCGCTCGGCTTCTCGGCCCCTGCCAAGTGCAGAACCCCCAGCGTGCTCTCAGACGCCGCCCCCCCGCCGCTCCCCTTTTACCCATCAGCATCCCAGCATCCTCCCACCAGCATCATCCTCCCAGTATCATCCAACATCGTCCCACCACCACCAGCCCACTAGCATCCTCCAAACATCACCACCACTTTCCCAGGTGCCACATCTTGGCTCCCAAAAAACTCCTCCCATCCCCAAGTAGCCCCCCCAACCCCCGAATTGGCTCCTCCCTCCCATATTAGCCCCTCCCACCCCAAATTACCCTTCCCACCCACATCACCACCTTCTCCCCATCCCCAACCTCAGAGCCGGGCTCGGTGAGACTCAGCACATGACTTTCCGGTGGCTTTTCCCCACAGGAATTTGGGTTTCCCAGGGAAATCTGGGGTCATTTGAACGATCCCCCAGGCCCTGGGCGGGACAGTTTAGCACCCAATTTCCACCCCTACCCCCTCTTCCCCCGAATTTTTCTCCCTGGATTTTAACGGAGCAGGGGACTCTTGATGACCACATTTCAAGGCTACTCCTGGTTATCCACCAGTGGGACAGCATTCCCAGCCCCATAAAAACCATCCACTCCCCCCCCGCAGCGGGTCAGGATCGGGCCCCCCCCAATCACCCCACCTACCCGTCTCTCTCGGCAATGGGAAGAGGACGTCGAAGCCATCAGGCAGCTCGATGGCGGTGAGGAAGCGGACGTGGCCGGTGTGACCCTGGGAGAGCCCCATCAACGCCGGCGCCGCCTTGGCCGAGACGGAGAGGGTCAGCACCACGCCGGCGCTGGTCCCGATCCACAGCAAGTCCTTGCACACCAGGAGAGCCGTGATCCGCAGGCAGGCTGCCTTGTGCTGCCGGATGATGGCATCCGAGCCTGCCGAGCATCCCAGCTGTCAGCCTCCCGCCCTGCCTGCCGTGGGGCTGTGAACCCCGCCGATGCCACCAGTCTCCGTTCCCAGGGGTATCTGGGGGGTGTGGGACATGGGGGAGGGACCCCACCCCCCCCCAGCTGATATAAGGCACTCTTGGGAGCTGCCAGATTGGGTTGCCCTATTTCACTGTGGGATTATGCAGCTGCCCGGGGGCTGCTCTATTCCCACCTGGGATTATGCAGCTGCCCAGGGGCTGCTGTATTTCACTGTGGGATTATGCAGCTGCCCAGGGGCTGCTCTATTCCCACCTGGGATTATGCAGATGCCCTGGGGCTGCTCTATTCCCACCTGGGATTATGCAGCTGCCCAGGGGCTGCTGTATTTCACCGTGGGATTATGCAGCTGCCCGGGGGCTGCTCTATTCCCACCTGGGATTATGCAGCTGCCCAGGGGCTGCTCTATTCCCACCTGGGATTATGCAGCTGCCCAGGGGCTGCTCTATTCCCACCTGGGATTATGCAGCTGCCCTGCCCTCTTTCCATGTGGGATTATGCAGCCACTCAGGGGCTGTCCTATTACTCCGTGGGATTATACAGCTGCCCCCAGGGCTGCCCTATTTCTACGCAGGATTACGCACATGCCCAGGGGCTGCCCTATTTCCATGTGGGATTATGCAGATGCCCAGAGACTGCCCAGTTCCTGTGTGGGACTACGCACATGACCATGGGTGACCCTATTCCTGCATGGGATTATGAAGACACCAAGGGGTTGCCCTATTACCCCATGGGATTATGCAGATGTTCAGGGGCTGCCATATTCCTGCACGGGATTATGCCACCACCCAGGAGCTGCCTTATTTCCACGTGGGATTATGCAGCTGCCATGGGGCTGCCTGATTTCTGCATGGGATTATGCAGCTGCCCAGGGGATGCCCTATTCCTGCGTGTGGGATTATGAAGCCACCCAGAGGATTCCCTATTACCACGTGGGATTATGCTGATGCCTAGAGGGACGCCCTGTTTCTGCATGGGATTATCCATCTGCCCAAGGGCTGCCCTAATTCCCCATGGGATTATGCAGCTGCGTAGCACCGTGGACGAATGCCATGAGTGTGACAAGTCGGGTTTCCTTCCCCAAAGCTCATCAGGGTGCAGGAGCTATTAAATTTCCCAGCACTGGATGCTGTGGGGCATCACATTTTCAAGGCAGACGATGGGCACGGGCACTCACCGGAGACCTGCCACCAGTAGGACTTACCGGCGAGCATCTTGTGTACCGGAGGGGTGATATCTGCTTCGGCCAACTGCTCGTAGCTGGTGGCGTGGTAAAGCCGGACCTGGGCACTGCTCTGCAGCGCGACCCACACGCCGGTCCCCGCGCTCACCATGCAGGTGACGCTGCGCCCGCCGTCTTGTCCCACCTGGAGCGTGTGCTGAGGGTGACAGAGCCACAGCGATGCCACCGATGATGCCACCGATGCCCGTCGCCGTCCCCCCCGACCTCCCACCATCGCCCGCGGTACCTCTTGCGCCAACGTGGTGGTGTTGAGGACGATGACCCGGTTTTGGCAGCCGCACCAGAGCTTCCCCGCCACCGCCACCATCTTGGTGATGGGGCTCCCCGGCGAGCCCAGGGACAGGGACTTGGAGTTTTGGGGGTCCCAGAAGCGGCCTGTGAGGGTGGTGGGAGTGGGATGGGTAGTTAAAGCATCCCCCCAAAATAAACCCCATCTTGACCCAGTTGATGGGATGCGGTGGCTGGAGATGCCTGTGTCCAGGTCCCCCATTAGAGGGGACATGAGCTGATGTCCCCAGGGGATGCCAGCAGCATGCAGGGATCAGGAGGAGGACACACACCTCTGCCTGGCTCTGATTTCGGGGTCTTCAGCATTGCTTGAGGGATGTCCCTTCCCTTCCCATGGAGGCAGGGAAGCCACCAGCACCCTGAGCATCCCTCCCTGGGGGGCTGCCCAAGCACCCACCCAACAGCTACTGCTTTGGGGCTGTGTTTAACTCCCCCCCAGTGCCCTTTGATGGCCCCGATCCAGCCTCACCTGCCTCCCGCTGGTACGCAACGAGCTCCCCGTTGGCCAACGACACGAAAACCTGGTTATCCAGGTACCTGTGGGAAGAAAAACCCTTGGACAACCAGTCGAGAGCCCCACTCAGCCACCCCAAACCACCTCACTGTGGACATCCCGGAGCCGAAAATCTTCTTCCCCGCTTACAAGATGCACATGACGGCAGCAGCATGTTGCATCTTCATGCTGTTCTTCCTGTTACGGATGTTGTCCGAGGACTGGTACACATGGATGCTGCGGGAGAAGGGCAAAGCTTGAGGCTCACCCGGGTTCGGGGTCCACCCCACGTGTTCCGCCCCCCATCCTGGGGACGTACCAGCCATCCTCGGTGCCCAACCACATGGAGCTCTGATGGGCTTCAGGGTCAAGGCTGAGGAGGTCCTCGAGGCTGCCCCGGGTGAAGGAGCCGCGGCTGGAGCGGCGCAGGGCTCGCCCGTCCGTGGGGCTCTCGCCACGCCGGTTTTGGCCGTAGGTGCCGGTGATGGGCATGAAGCCAGGTTCTTGCTCTTCCTCCGAGCTTGTCGTCTCTGCTGTTGCTTCCTTGCAGCTTGGGATCTCTTCATCTGCAGAGGAGGAGGAAGGAATGGGTCAGACCAGGACCACCTGACACCCACTAAAGTGACTGGGAAGAGACCATGGGCCCCCTTGCGATGTCAAGCCTGGGGAAGGACATAAGGACGATGAGTCCCAACCCACCAGGTTCTATCCAAAGCCACCAGCCCTATCCCACCACCGTGGGGCTGGGCTGATGACCCCTAATATCTCTTTTCCCGGGATTTCCTTGGCCTAAAAGCCTCCAGCTGTGGAATTTCCTGAGGAACGCAAGGCAGAGCGGCCAAAATGATGGAGCTGCCCATCATTTTAGTAGGGCCTGTAGCAACAGGCCAAGGGGTGATGGTTTTAATATTAAAAAAGGTAGATTCAGACTGGATATAAGAAATGTTTTACGCTGAGGGTGGTGAGACACTGGCCCAGGCTGCCCCGAGAGGTGGTCGATGCCCCATCCCTGGGCACATCCCAGGTGAGGCTGGACGGGGCTCTGAGCGACCTGGTGGAGCTGAAGATGTCCCTGCTCATGGCAGCGAGTTGGACTAGATGACCTTTACAGGTCCCTTCTGACCCAAACCTTTCTGTGATTCTATGATTTTGGGGCAAAGAAGTGGGTTTTTGCTAAGCAGGAACTCACTGCCAAAGCTGGAGGAGATGGTGGAGTGGCTGGCTTGGCTCTGCAGCGTTCCTGAGGGACTGGGCGAGGACTCGTCATCCGTGTCATCGCTATCGAAGGGCACCAGCTCCCTGTTGCTGCCGTCGACCGGCTCCGAGAGCTCCAGCGACGAACCCGAGATGGAGATGTGCAGGCACGGCTGCGGCCCCGCATCCTCCGGCTGCGCCGGCATCGGCTCCGAGGAGGGGCTGCCCACCGGCTCGGCACGCTCCCTGCCGCGACGAGGGGAGGGGGGGAAAGAAGCAGCTCCAGCATCGCCCCGTGCCCGCCGGCTCCGCGGTGCCGGTGGGAATGTCCTACCTATACACCCGCTTGAGACCGGGCACGGAGGCGATGCAGAGGATCCTGGCGGAGCAGACGGCGATGCACGCCTCCACCGTGGGCTCCTTACGGATGCTGAGCAAACAAACCTGCCCCACGTAACCATCGCTGTTGCAGACCCAAACCTCGTGGGAGCTTTCTGGGCTGCCGTGGCTGGGAGAAGCACAAGAAAACTGCAAGGGAGCAAAAGATGGGATAAGCTGGGTCATTTGGGAGCGACGCAGGAGACCTCGGCATCTGGTGGCAAGCCCACCAGGATGGAGAAGGCCACGGCTCCCACGGGATGCTTGAACCCAGCCACCAAGTACCTGCATCCCGCTCCGTGTCTTCATGATGGGGATGGCCTTGAGGAACTCCGGGTCCAGGCAGTTTTTGCTGGAAGCTGGAAAAATCAAATTGGAGGATGAAGAAGTGATGGAGAAAAGGGGTCTACCAAAGCAGGGGTGTGATGCCCACCACTGTGTCCACCTCCCCAGTCCCTGGTGTTACCCAGCTTCTTCTTGGCATCCTCAAAGGCTTGCTCAAAGCTGAGCCGGGCGTCGGGGTTGGGGAACTCAAAGATGAAGGACTCGGTGCCATCAGCTTTGGTGGTGCTGAGCTCCACCTTGTTGGGGGGGAAGGCCATGCTGAAGGACAGGGATTGCTTCTCTGCCAGCTCCCGGTGGATGGCAGCCATCAAGTCCTTGATCACGTCGTCCAGGCTCTGGGGACAGGGACAGGGCTTCAGCTCTCGGGGATGGCCGACCACCAGCCACATGCCCGATAACGCCCCCAACCATCCCCAAGCGTCCTTCAGAAGCTGCCCCAACCCCGTTGTGTCTTTGGGGCTGGTGGCATCTGGGTCCTTAAAGCACACTCACGGCCACCAGCCCTTCCACAGGCTCTCAGTCCCACCAAGGACATCCCAGTTGGTCCCCTGGGGAAGGTGTGTGGCCTGAGGACAGCACCAGGGCCACCATGTGACACCAACCCTGTGCATCCCCAAGCATCCTTCAGAAGCTGTCCCAACACTCTTGTGGCTTTAGGGCTGGTGGCATCTGGGCCCTTTGAGGACACTCACAGCCACCAGCCCTTCTACAGGCCCTCCCTCCTGCCGAGGACATCCTGGCTGGTCCCACAGGGAACGTGTCCAGCCAGGGGACAGCACCGGGGCCACCACCCCTGTACCTGGTGGGGGAAGCTGAGGGTCTCCGACAGCTTGCTAACTTGCCCCAAAGTGTTGAGGTCTTCATCCAGGCGGCAGATGCTTTTCTGGATGCTCTCCCGGTTGGTGGCTTGTGAGGCACCTGTGTGGGGACACATGCGTGGTGTTAACCCCTTCCTCCCCAGCACCATGCAGGGAAACCTCCCTGCCAGCCAGGGGTAAGTGGTGGGTTTGGGGGGGGGGGGATGGGACACTCTAGCAGGCAATGACTGACCTTTGACGATGTCCACATCCTCCAGCGGCAGCTTCCAAAGCAGTTTGTACTTGCTGGCGGTGTCGATCACGCTGGCTGCCGTGTACCTGTGAGGTTGGGGGGAGGATGGCTGAGCTCCACCCATGTCCCCAGCACCCTAAAGGCAGCCCAGCCAGCAGGACAGCCCTAACGCCGTGGGTTAATCATGGTGGGTGCCCCCCAGGTGGTTACTCACAGGCTCATGGAGCTGCGGCGGAGGGAGCCCGACTTGCGCTTCAACGTCGTGCACACCAGCAGGTCCGTGAAGAGGAAGAAGGAGCGGTCCTTCTTCCCACCCACCGCCTTCTATGGAGTGGTGGGAGACACCAAGGGGTTAATGGCCAGCCCCCGCCGCTGCTGGGAGCGGTCCCTGCCTCAGTTTCCCCAGATGCTTCCTTGGCACAGGGAGGCTGTGGGGGTGGGATGGATCCCACGCCACCATCTACATGGGGACCAGCCGTGTCCTCATGATGGTGAAAGGGGACATGGGTGACACAGCCATGTGGGCAAAGCCACAGGGTCCTACTCGTGGGGAAGCACCAGGGCCATGGGAACACCAGGCATGGGCTCACCAGGACCCCCAGGGTCCCCACCTCCAGCCTCCCTATCCATCCCTGGCCCGGGGCTGCTGTGGGCTCTCCCTGCCTCCTGCCTGCTCCCAAACCCATCTTATCTTCCCCCATGCACTTGGGGAATTTTATATTGTCCCCATCGATCCGTCAATGATCCATCTGTCCATCCTTCCATCCATCCACCCATTCTTCCAGCCTTCTACCCATCCCTTCATCCATCCTTCCATTCTTCCATCTGTTCTTTCCATCCATCCATCCATCCATCCATCCATCCATCCATCCATCCATCCATCCATCCTCCATCCATCTGCCCATCCATCTGTCCATCCACCCGTGGCCTCCCATGAGCATGCAGCCACCCCATGACCCTCAATCATAGCCTCCCACTGCCCCATCGGTGTATGGTCCCATGGCCCTGATGGCGACAAGGGACCACCCCGCTCTTACCACTTCCACGACCATCTCCTGGCGCAGGAACCTGCGGAGCGGGGCCTGGAGCTGTGGGGACAAGGAGGCTCATGAGCCGGGAGCCCCAGAGGGGGACCCTCATGGGATTCGTCCCTGCCCCTGCGGCCCCCCCAGCTCAGAACTGGCACCCCAGCCCTTTCCCAAACCCCTAGGAGCCCACCAAGAGCAGAACCCAGAGGAAAAAACAAGTGACCCAGCCTGGGGTGACCCAAAAAGAGCAGAAATGGTTGCATTTTTGGGAGAAGACCAACCCCATGTAAGACCCCTGTACGTACGTCCTCCATCCCTTCGATGTGGGACTCGATCTCCTGCACGATCCGGGCGTTCCTCTCCACCTCCTCCGCGCTCTTCATGCCCTTGTTGATCCTCTCGGCCACTTGCTTGATGTTGCGCTGGGCGTCGATGAGGAAAGGGTGGTCGGGGTGGTCCTCTGGCGTGTGCTTCAGCAGGTCCTACCATGGGGACACAGCTGGGACGTCACCACGGGCAAAGCCTGGGCATCAGCGATGCCGTGACACCCCCAAGCAAAAGTGCCTACCGCACTGCTCTGGCTGCTGGGGATGGAAACCAGCCCCATGTGGGAAAGGTTTTGCAACGAAATGAAGCCTTGAGCTTTGGCTACCACCAGCCTGGTCTTTGCCACCTCTAAAGAGGCCACCAGCTCCTGAGAGCACATCATCACCTTGCACAGACACCTGAAATTCATCACTGGAACTATTCAAGGTGAGGTTGGATGGGGCTTTGAGCAATTTGACCTAGTGGAAGATGTCTCCCAAGTCACCAGTGACAGGACGAGAGGAAACGGCCTCAGGCTGCGTCAGGGGAGGTTTAGGTTGGATGTGAGGGAAAATGCCTTCCCTGCCAGAGGGGTCAGGCCCTGGCACAGGCTGCCCAGAGAGGTGGGGGAGTCACCGTGTAGCCGTGGGACTTGGGGCCATGGTTTAGGAGGCCTGGGGGGTTGGGTTGGGGGTTGGACTTGATGACCCGGGAGGTTCTTTTCCAACCTTAATGATTCTGTGATTCTATGATTCCACGATTCTATGTAGATGACATCTGAAGGTCCCTTCCAACCCAAACCCTTCTGTGATTCTACAGAAGCACATCCCCACCAGACTCAGTGCCAGGGAGAGAGATCCTGGTATGGGGAAACTGAGGCACAGATGGGGTGTCAGGGTGACTGGTCCCAAAATTGTGCTGCAATGTCCAACCTCCCTGCAGAAAGGTAGAGGACTGCACACCCGTAGGGACATGCTCGGGGGGGACAGCACGGTGACAGTCCTCAGGGTGACCATCCCCAGGAGGGCTGAGCCACGCTCATACCCAGGGACACCAACTTTGTGTCACAGGATGGGAAAAGGGGCCAGGAGAGACATGGGACCCCTAAAAGCTCCCATTACATGGAGGCGAGGAGGAGCCATGGTCTCACCCACTCCCAGCACGGCACAGACGCCCTCCTGCCTGCACCCACCTTCACCAGCAGCTCGTATCGTGGGATCCTCTGCACCGGCTTGATCATCAGGTCGGACAGAGCCTGCTTCTCCTTGTTTTCCCGCATGCTTTGCTGCAAAACACCAGTGGGAGACAACAACGGGCCCGTTAGGCAGGACACAGCAGGGACCTGGCATGCTACCAGCTCAGGACCTGGAGCAGCACCCACATGGGGGCAGCGTGACTCCCTTTTACACCATCCGGGGTGACTCCGGTTCATCCCTACCTGGCCTCTTCGCAAAAAAACCAAGAAGCGGGTGGGGGGAAAATCCCAGTCTGACCATAGATTACCAGTTTACTCCCATTAACCCCCATCCCAGCCCACCAGCAGCCTCGCAGGTGGCTCTGGACCTTGACCAGCATCTATGGGGAGAGGAACCAGGACCCACCTCCAGGAACTTCATGAATGCCGGCCGGGCTTCCTTAGCGATCCTGACGGCATCCTTGGCGTTGAGGAAGTTGTCGATGTAGGCAGAGTAGATGTTCACCAGCACGTCCTTGGAGAACTGCGAGGGAATGGGGAGGGGGAAAAGAGGATAAGTCCAGCATGGCTCTCCCAGGCAAGCTTGGAAGAAGCTGCCCCAAGGGTTAATCCTGGCTCTGGGCTGGTGCGGGGAGGGCTCACCCACCGCCCGCCCCCCTCGATTTTTCAGCCCTGACATTTCTGCTCCCGAGGCAGAAACGCCGAGCTGCAGACCCAGCCGGTCGCCGCAACACCCCACCGTTACGCTAAGCAGACGGCAGGCCTGGAGATTGTCTCCTGTTCTCCATCTCAGGCGTGTTTGGCCCGTCTTTTAATCACTTCCCTGCCTCCTGCTCCAAAATAACTCCTGCTGGGGCCATGCCCGAGAGCGGGCACGCCTGGGTTCCCCGGGGGAAATCCACCCCGCAAGGACCTACCGACTGCACGAGGAGGTCGCCCACTTTCTGCTTCTCGTGCCAGTTCTGCACGCAGTCGTGGATCTGCTCCAGGAACTGCTCGTGGTGCTCCAGCAGCTCGGGGATCTGGTCGAAGATCTCGTCTACCAGCGATGGGTCGCACAACAGCGAGTTCTCTGGCTGCTTCAGTGGCTTCATGTAACCCTGCGGCGCAGCAATGGCATTGGGGTTGCCATAAGATTTCTTTTCCCACCCCCTCAATACGAATTTTTCAACCCCTGTAAATATGGGGATCGGTGGCATCCTTCAGCAGGGGGTTCCCCCAGTGAACATTGGGTTGTGGGGCCCATCAGAGGTCCCAACAGGTTTTGCACCCCATCCCTGCTGTGTCCCATCCCGCACAGTGAATCCCCACGGCAGAGTGGGGAGTGGGGCAGGTCTGTACGAGGAACCCCAAAGCATGGTGTCATCTGTCCCCCAGCCACGGCTTTGAGAGGCTCCAAACCTTTGCTGTCATGAGCCTTGGTCACCTCCATCTGCCACAGAGCCTGACCCAGCTGGGGAATCACAGCAGTAAGACCCTGGGGTCCAAAAGCCGGTGGGTTCCCGGTGGGATTCAGGGTGTTTGGGACCAGGATGGGCTGGAGTAAGCAGGGTGGAGGCGCCTGGTCAAGCCCTGGACCACCTCACCGTCAGCATCCCTTGGGCAATGGCCAACGAGCAATGCTCAGGGTCAGTAGGAAAAGTGGGACAAGAGCAGGCCCTCTGCAAGGCCGGGTGGGCAGCTCTGCTACGAAACCCCTTTCCTCCTGCCGTGGGGCAGAGCTGCGGAAGGAAGCCGTGCCCCCAGGAACGGGAGAGCCGGATTTGCAAGAGGTGCAGGATGAGGAAGGTTCTCTCAGGCCTTGCCTCCTCCTCAGCCCAACCTGTATGGGGTGCTGGTATCCTTGAGGGTGTTAGGAGGACCACAGAGCTCAGCGGTGAGGACAGGACCCACCTCGAGCTGCTCAGGACATCATCCCCCAAGGATGAGGTTTTTCAGGCTGATGGTGGGTATCTCCTGAAAACCCAAGTTAGAAGGGCCAAATCTTTCCTGAGGCTCATAACCTGCCTCACCTGCCCTACTGTGGCTAACACCTCCAGCGGGGGCTGGGCTGGGCTGTGCCAGGCATCCCACCCGCCATGAAACTGGGAGAGCAAGGACCAGATGGGGAAGAAGAACACAGAGACAGCCCCTGCGTTGGCACACGAGGTGCACAGTCAGGACTTGCCCATGCACCATCTGGCTTGGCTGCAAGATGATGCTCCAAGGTGGTTCCTGTCCCTGGTAGCCACTGTGTGACATGTCGCCGGGCCACATCACGGATCAAAGCACCTTGTCCCAGCTAAGACAGGGAGCTGGGCGTGTCTGGGGCCCCATCACCACCCACCACCCCCCCAGAAAGCCAGGTCCCCCTGCTTGCACTGTGCCAGGACATGTCCCACAGGCAAGAGCTCAGGCATTAATGCCCTGTGGCTCCCACCTGTGTCCAACCAGTCCCTCCGGTGGGGAACCAGTGAACCCCTGCACGGCTGTCCTCTCTCCAGCCAGCCTCCTATCCCAGCTCAGAGGAGGACACAGCCCACGGGACAGCCTCTCTCCATGCCAAGACCAGCAGGGACACCACCCAACCTCAAACCCTGAACAGCTTCCCCCAAACTAAGCCCAGAGCCAGGCTCCTCTCACCCCTCCAAGCCAACCTCTGCACTAGGAGCAGCCTCGAAGGGTCCTTCCCTCCTGCCGCAACATCTGGCAGAGCACATCTGGGTCCCCCCCAGGCCATCCTCGCAGGGGATTTAAGGGGAAAGCTGGGTGTTGGGATGATGGGTGCCCCATGCCCTCATGGATATGCCCAGCAGATGTCCTACAGGCAGCACGTTGTATCAAGAAGAGCAGAGCGCTGATTTTTTGGTGTTCCCACCTGCAGCGGTGTGGTTGGTCAACCCACACCTACGCCAGCATGACCTAGTCTCCAGGGCGTTGACCACCATTAACCTTCTGAAACACCTTCATTAACATCTGAAACATGGGGTGGACCCTCCGGCCAGGCTGCGCCAAGGGGGTTGGAACCAGCTCAGTAAAAAAAGGACTGAATAAAACCCTTGGCCTGTGGCTGCAGGTGATGACGCTGAGCAACGGGGGGACGTGGGAACAGGGGGTGTAAGGGGTCCCCCATCACGGGATGACCATCGGCAACAGCCCAGGAGATGGGGTGCAACGTGAGGAAGGGCTTTTGGGGGGCAAGCATGGGAAAGGTCTCGGGGATGCAATAACCCATCAGGTGACAGCCCACCACGAATGTTACGGGCTTGATTTGGGGGACAGATGTGACCCCCACACCCCGTTCTGGACACACTGCTCCCACCTCCAGTCCTGCTGTCCCCAACATCCCCGCTGCCACCCATCCCCAATCCATCCCTGCACCGCATCAGTGCTGGTAGAGCACCCACGGCTGGGGGTCCGACTTGGGGTCTCGGGGACAGTGACATGCAAGGGACAGTCACGCTGTGACGTGGCTCGAGGTGCCATGTCCCCGTCCGCGCCGCGTTACCTGCATCAAGGTGCGCAAGGACTCCACGTAGGACTGCTCCGTGTCCAGCAGCGTCATGATGACGTGTTTCCTCATGTCCTGCCCGGGTGGAAAGAAAGACAAGATGAGTTTTGGGGTGACACGATGGAGGGGAGCTACGTGGCGGGTGTCAGTGCTGGCGCGGGGGCTCAGCGGGGAGGCTGAACGCCAGAGGAGCCCGGCTGGCGTCCAGCTCCCCTCCGCTCCCTCTCCACCCCGATGGAGGAATCCGGGAGGATTAGGAAGTACATGACACCGAGCGCACAGAGACGCCTGGTTTCCTCCGCGGCCGCGTCAGGAGCCCGCCCTGGATCTCACAGCCCTACATGGGTCGGTCCCGGCGCCCTCCGTCTCTCCGGCGGCTCCGCTCGGAGCGGTCCCGTAGGAATTCGCCTCCCGCCCGGCACCCCGGGCACCCCAGCACTGGGCTGTGGCCCCGCAGGAGGGGGGTTAATGTGGCGGTGGGGGGCACGGGGAGGTGGTGGTGTGGGGTGGTCTGCCAGTCTCGGGAAGCAGATGGGTCGGGGTCTTCTCAGCTGTGGGGCTCGGAGACCTCTCTCACGCGCAGCACCTGGGGCAATGCCCCTGCAGCTCAGCCTGGGGGCAAGGTGCTCCAGAGCCCTGGGTGCAGAGACACCCCAAAAGGTTTGGGTGCGAGATGGTGCAAGGGCTCTGGGTGCAGAGACACCCCAAAAGTTTTGGTGTGAGATGGTGCACGGGCTCTGGGTGCAGAGACACCCCAAAAGTTTTGCATGTGGAGGTAATCCTAAAACAGTGGGTGCAGGAATACCCCAAAAGTTTTGGGTGCGAGATGCTCCAAATGCCCTGAGTGCTCAGATACCCCAAAAGTTTTGCAGGCGTAGACTCTCCAGAGCCCTTGGATGTGAGACACCCCAAAAGTTTTGGCTGTGGAGATGCTCCGAAGGCCCTGGGTGTGAGACACCCCAAATTTTTTGGGTGCAGAGACCCTCTGCTGACCCTAGGAAAGGAGATGCTCCAAGAGTCTGGGTTTGGAGACACTGCAATTGTCCTGTTCATGGAGGCTGTCCAAAGGCCCTGGGTGCAGATACCCCAAACTTTGGGTACAGGGACACCCCAAACGCCTTGTCTGCAGAGACACCTCAAACGGTGGGTGTGAGACACCCCAAAGTCTCTGGAGCCTTGGACACCCCCAAGGCCATGGGTATAGAGATGCCCCAAAGGCCCCAGGTGTGGAGATGCTCCAGTGAACCCGGGCACAGAGACACTCCAAGTGTCCCATTGAAGGAGACACCCCAAAAGCTATGGGTGCAGGGACAGCCCGAATCCTGTAGTGTGCAGGTACCCCAAAACCTCTGTGGACAAGGTCCTGTGTGCTCAGACACCCCAACAGCCCTGGGTGCGGAGACATCCCACCTGGGCACCACAGCATGTCGGGACCAGGCTCCCCTGACCTGCTGCCGCTATGGGGGTCCCCGGAGCTGCCAAACCCCCGTGTCCCCCATCTCCTCGTGGGATGAGTCTGTGTCCCCCAACCGCATGGGGCTGCGTGTGTGTCCCCCCCCGCTGCTCCCAGCAGGGACGCGAGTGCCGCAAAGCCGCTCTGCCACCACAGAAGGAAGCCTTAACGCAACCATCCTCACCACAGATGGAGGCCACCATCTCCCCGGTGGTCCCCAGGGAGCGATGGGGAGGGATCCCGGCCAGATCCTGCTCAGTGCTTGAGAACAGAGCTGTGCCTCAGTTTCCCCACTCACCCACCAAGCTGCTACCAGCCCTTCCAGCCAAGCAAGGAGGAAGCTGCCTAGAACCAAATATTACGGTGACGGGTCAAACCCCCTCTGAAAATCTGCCCCCCCCCCAAAACCACGTTGATGTCAGGGACCTCAGGGACACCAGCTGAGAACTGCCCTCTTCGTTACAGCCAGAAGTTTATTAACACTTTCACCACTGGATTAATTTGTTGTAACTATGAGCTGAAGGACACCCAACAGAGGATGGGCTTTGGGGGTTCAGAGCGCCTGACGCCCCTGCCCTGCCTCAGTTTCCCCAACCCTCGCACAGCCTCTAGTTCCCCACCTCAATACGATGCTCCCGGCATTTTCCGGCGCTGTCCCAGCTCCCGAAGCCAAGGGCCGGATCGGTGAGCTGAACAGGCTCAGCACCGCATGCCGCACGAGCAGCTGGGGTTTCGCAGTGGTGGGGAGACGCAGGATGAGGCCCTGCCATTGGCAAGGGGATTTTTTTTTCCACCATTACAGCAGCAGTATTATCCCAGTGGGGGGAAATCCCTGCTGGGATGAGCAGGAGCTGGGGGTAACGCGCCATCCTGGCAGGGCAAAGTGGTACCTGGGGGCGAGCAGGATGTACCCCACTGCATCCCTTACCCCAGCAAAGCCTCTCCCCTGCAGGGCTGATGTTGCTTTGGTCTTCATCTGGTCTCCTTGGGGACCCCCCCACCGCACCCCGGCCGCATTCAGCCTCCCTCAAGGTGCTCAGCACCCTCGGGATCAGCCCCACCATGATGGGAATTGGGGCATTTCCCTATCAACCAACGCCTCCGCGGTATAAATCAGCACTGGGGGGGTGGTGGCAGTGATGACTCCAGCCCCCCCCATCACCCTCACCGGGTGGGATCATCCCCCCCCTCCCCGCTATCCGGAGAGCCCTGGGGGCGGCAGGCTGAGGATGAGGATGGAGGCACTGTTGCCATGGCAATCACAGTCCAGACCCTGCAGGTACCGGGTTCTGCTGGGTGCACACGTGTCCAAACATGACGCATCCATGCACCCCCCCCCCATATATCCCACTAGACAGCCCCCCCCCTTTCCATCCCCAGGACCCCCCCCCCCCCAATCCCTTTTCACATCACCTCGGTACCACCGCGACTGCCGCAACCCTTCTCCGGCAGCTCCTCGGCCGCCCCGCCAAGCCCGGAGGCGGCGAAGGCCGCGTCGATGCCGTCCCCGATGTCTCGCATGTCCTCCAGCGCGATGGTGAACTGCGCCAGAGTCCTCACCATCTGCAGCATGCGGGTCCCGGGGGTCGGTCCGTCCCACGCGGCCCAAGGAATAAAAAAATTAATATATATATACACACACACACACACACACCCCCAGGTCCCCCCTTTAAAATAGCCGGAACGCTGCTCTGGGATGCAGCAAGGAGGGAAATAAAATACAGGAGCTATTTATATCGATAGGGTTCTGTGTGTGTGTGTATATATATATATATATATATAAAAGGCCCTCCCGCAGAGCGGCTGCAGGATGCGTGCGGCGGGCGTGCGCCTGCGTCCGTGGCGGCACGCGGGTCCCCGGCCCCGGGTGCTACCGAGGCACGGGCAGGCAAGAGCGATCGGAGATGGAGGCAGAGCCGTGCCCACTCACACACACACACACACACACACACAGAGACGCGCGCGGATGCAGGCAGGGCCGGATCCTGCTGGGGGGATGCTGCTGGGGAGGCTTTGCCCGCGGAGGATCCTGTAGGGAGACGAGGAGGTGATGCTTTCCTGAAGCATGTGATTTTTTTTGGGGGGGGGAGAGGGCGTGTGCAGATGATACTGGGTTGGGGTGCTCGGCATCCTTGGGATCTCCGTCCCCATCAACTGGGGTGTCCCTGGGTACCGTGTCCCCCTCCCCGACTTTGCAGGCAGGGAAACTGAGGCACGAAGCAAGCCTTTCCCCCCAACATCACCACCTCAGCACCCACATCCCTGCTTGCCAGGTGATGCACCCTGCCCGGATCCGTTTGTAATGCTCCCCTCCTGCTTCATTAATTAAATCTAATTAGCTGCTCACCCCGTTTCCACAGCAACGGCGTGCAGCAGGGCTATGTCCTCCCATTGCAGCCAGTAAATTTCCTCTTGGTAACGAGGATGATGAGCATCCCACCCAGGTGAGGGTGCCAGGAGGGCCCTGGGTAGCACCCATCCTCCCCCCGCTGACACCCTCCCTGGGGCGCATGGCAGAGAATGGGGTGCTTGGCAGAGAACGGCCAACTCAGTGCATATAAAGAGAGGGGGGATGCCTTAAATACACCCCCACCCACACTGGGATCGGGGAGGAGGGACCCACAGCACCTGGTGTGGGCACGATGGGTGCCTGCGCTGCACCCAGTACAGCTAATTGCACTGGGGCATTGAGGCCGCAAGGCTGCGGCTCCTGCAGCTCCTTCTGCAGCACCATGGTCGTCCCGGGCCCCTTTCCTGTCGCGGTCCAGGACCTGTCTGGGTTGCAATCCCAGACCCATTTGGGCTGCGGTCCCAGACCCACCTCAGCTGCAATCCTTGACCCATCTGGGTTGCAACGCTGGGCTCTTCTGGGATCCGATCCCAGCCCCATTTTGGTTGGAATCCCTGGTTTTTTTGGGTTGCAATCCCGGACTCATTTCTGTTGCAATCCCAGACCCATCCAGTTTCCAATCCCAGACCCATTTGGGCTGTAACCCCCAATTTGGGCCACAACCCCCCCATATTTGGGCTGCAACTCCCCATTTGGGCTGCAGCCTCAGGCTTATCTGTGTTGCAATCCCCAGACCTATTTCTGTTGCAGTCTTGGGCCTAACAAGGTTGCAACCCTGGTCCCATTTGGGTTGCAATTCCAGGCCCCTTTGGGCTGCAACTGTGGGTCCACCTGCATTGCAACCCCGGGCTCATCTGGGTTGCAACCCTGCACCCATCTGCACTGCAACCCCAGGCTCATCTGGGTTGCAACCCTGCACCCACCTGCGATTGCAACCACGGGCTCATCTGGGTTGCAACCCTGCACCCACCTGCATTGCAACCCCAGGCTCATCTGGGTTGCAACCCTGCACCCACCTGCGATTGCAACCACGGGCTCATCTGGGTTGCAACCCTGCACCCACCTGCGATTGCAACCACGGGCTCATCTGGGTTGCAACCCTGCACCCACCTGCGATTGCAACCCTGCACCCACCTGCATTGCAACCCCAGGCTCATCTGGGTTGCAACCCTGCACCCACCTGCATTGCAACCCCGGGCTCATCTGGGTTGCAACCCTGCACCCACCTGCATTGCAACCCCGGGCTCATCTGGGTTGCAACCCTGCACCCACCTGCATTGCAACCCCGGGCTCATCTGGGTTGCAACCCTGCACCCACCTGCGATTGCAACCCCGGGCTCATCTGGGTTGCAACCCTGCACCCACCTGCATTGCAACCCCAGGCTCATCTGGGTTGCAACCCTGCACCCACCTGCGATTGCAACCACGGGCTCATCTGGGTTGCAACCCTGCACCCATCTGCGATTGCAACCACGGGCTCATCTGGGTTGCAACCCTGCACCCACCTGCGATTGCAACCCTGCACCCACCTGCATTGCAACCCCGGGCTCATCTGGGTTGCAACCCTGCACCCACCTGCATTGCAACCCCGGGGTCATCTGGGTTGCAACCCTGCACCCACCTGCGATTGCAACCCTGCACCCACCTGCATTGCAACCCCGGGGTCATCTGGGTTGCAACCCTGCACCCACCTGCATTGCAACCCCGGGCTCATCTGGGTTGCAACCCTGCACCCACCTGCATTGCAACCCCGGGCTCATCTGGGTTGCAACCCTGCACCCACCTGCGATTGCAACCACGGGCTCATCTGGGTTGCAACCCTGCACCCATCTGCGATTGCAACCACAGGCTCATCTGGGTTGCAACCCTGCACCCACCTGCGATTGCAACCCTGCACCCACCTGCATTGCAACCCCAGGCTCATCTGGGTTGCAACCCTGCACCCACCCGGCTGCAGTCCTGGAGCCCCCCGGTTGCAGTTCTGGACCCATTTGGTCTGTAACCCCAGAGCCACCGGGGCTGCGATCCCAGACCCATTTGCTTTTGCAGTCCTGGGCCCGTTTGGGTTGCAATCCCCGACCCATCTGGGTTGCGATCCCCAACCCATTCCTCTTCCAATGCCTGCCTCATTTGAATTGCTACCCCAGCCCCAGCTGGCCTGCGACGCCGTGACGCTGCGACGCCGTGACGCTGCGACGGTGACCCGGCTGCTCCGCCCGCAGCAACACCCTCGAGCCCTCCCACGGGACCGCTTGCCCCTCGGGTGAGCAGGGGGATCCCTCCGCCTTCAGAGGGTCCTTCCCACATTCCCACTCCCCAAACATCTCCCTTGAGTCAATCCCTTCATTCAACTGTGCAATGAGATTCTCCAGTGTCTACTCTAAAGGTTGAGCTTTCTGCTGAAGCGTTTAAAAACCTCTCTCAAACCCACCCAGCCTCTTCGGATGTTATCAGGGAGGAAGGACAGACGGAGAAGGGTTAAGCCCATTGCTGCCTGGACCAGAGAAGAAGCCAGGCTGGATCCCGCTGTGCATCAAGGGGCCCAATGGAGGTTATCTCGCTGTCACCCAGGAAAGAAAAAGCCGGAGCGATGCCGGCCGTCCCCGCCGGCCGCTGAGCCCGGACCCCCCTGCGTGCGGCCCGCAGCCCACAGGAAATTCCTGGGAGTGTTTGGCCACTCCAACAGCACAGCCTATTTTTAGGGCCGTCTAAAATATGAGACGTTTATTTTTAGCAGCGCGGTTCTTTGTAAACACCTTTAGATTTCCTTTCGGACGATCCTCTTTTTTTTTTTTTTTTCTTTGCAACCTGGGTGTTTCCTCCCCCAAAAACCCCCACACCCTCCCAGGAAAAGCATCCCGATCCCCTGAGATGGAGCCAAGGGGTTCATCCCCCATCCCAAAGGCTTGGGCCAGCGTTGTGAGGATGCTCCTGAAAACCCAAAGATGGAGCGGATCCGGCACTGGGGATTTGGGAGGCACCCCAAATCCAGGGTGGTGGGCTCAGAGAGGGGGTTTTCCCCCAGTATTTCCTTCCAGCATTGGAAATAACACCCCCCAACCCTGCCTGGCTTCCCACCGAAGGACGGGAATTCTCCTACGCTGCTCTATTTTATTTTTGAATTTAAAAATCCATGTGCAAATCCATCATTTTGCTTTTCCCCGCCCAAGTGTAACAATGCAGGAGGAGCTTGAGCGTCCCCAGGGATTTTAAAACATCTTAAAATATTAAATAAAGGCTGTGGCAAATCATGTCCTGCCTCCACCCCCTGCAAACAAAGAGGCATCGATGGAGGAAAGTCCTAAAACCTTCAGTTTTTAGAGAAAAATGGGGTTTTAGGGGAAAGGGAAAGCAGGGATGTACATCCATGAGGCATCCGGCCATCCTGCAACCTCCCAGGCTGAGACTGTACACATATCAGTGCATGTAATGATGCTGTTTGCAGCCACTTTGAGGACACCCCCTCCCAACCCCCAAATCCCGCTGCTGGTGGACACTGGGCTGCTGAAGCTGGGGACAGGCAGGTGGGTGTCACACGTGCTGTCACCACCCGGCTGGGATGCTAAAAATCACATCACATGGGAGGGGGAATCTCCGTATCCCCAGAGACTCAATTTCACCCCAGAATTCCCTTCCCGGACCCACACCACGCAGCGTTTCTCTGAGGTCAGCGGTGCAACGAGTTGTGCCAGGACCCAGCCATACACTGGGGAACTGAGATTTCTGCACCTTTTCTTTCCCAGGGCAGATCCCACGAGAGGGAGCTGGGACAAAGTGGGAGCCGCTGGCCCATGGGGACAGACCCCTGCCCCAGGGAGCCCGTGGTGCATGGCAAACACCCAAGCTTAGCAACTGTAACATACGCTTGGCTTTATTTCTACCAAAACCCTGGGAAAAAAAGGCTCAGAAACAAAACCGGACCCACTTCCATCCATCCCAACACGATGAGCGAACACCTCCACAGCAAACAGCATCATCCCGACACGTAAAACTTGCTCACACAGCTGGAAAAGCCCCTGGCTGGTACCATCATCCAAGTTAGGATGACACTATTACATCCAATCCTGTATTTCCTCAATCGCTCGGTTTCTGGCAGGCAAATCGCTTGGAAAAAATCATATTATCTCCTCTTGGGATGTTTTTAAGCAGGAGGTTTGATCGGGTTTTTAGGGCTTTCAAGGCAAATCCATCCAACCTTTGCCTTGGGATAAATGATGCTCAGCCATACGTCCCCCACAGCTCTGTGCCACACAGGTGGAGGGTTGGCAGCCACCAGCCAGGGGAAGACCTTGCTTGGCTGGGAACCAGCCGCTGCCATCCCTGGGTACCTGCCCCCGGAGCCTTGGGTACCAATCGCCTCCTGAACCACACCACCTCCATCCCTGGGCATCAGTAACTCCCACCCCTGGGAGTCCTCCCCATCCCTGAGAACCAGTCACCACACCCATGGTACCAGCCACCTCCACCCCTGGTACCAGTCACAGAACCACAGCATCCCAGGCTGGTGGGGCTGGAAGGGCCCTCTGGAGCTCACCCCGTCCCACCCCTGCTGGAGCAGGCACCCCCAGAGCAGGGGCACAGGGCCGCGTCCAGGCGGGGGGTGAATGTCTCCAGGGAAGGGACCCCACAGCCTCTCTGGGCAGCCTGTGCCCCTGCTCTGGCACCCGCACAGGGAAGGGGTTTGTCCTCATGTTCAGGTGGAACTTCCCATGTTCCAGCTTGTGCCCGTGGCCCCTTGGCCTGGCGTTGGGCACCACTGGAAAGAGCCCGGCCCCATCCTCCTGACACCCACCCTTCAGATATTGATAAGCGCTGATGAGACCCCCCTCAGCCTTCTCTTCTCCAGGCTGAACAAGCCCAGGTCTCTCAGCCTTTCCTCCCAAGGGAGATGCTCCAGCCCCTGATCCCCTTGGCAGCTCTGCGCTGGCCTTGCTCCAGCAGTTCCCTGCCCTTCTTGAACTGGGGGGCCCAGAACTGGCCGCAGCCCTGCAGGTGTGGCCTCACTGGGGCAGAGCAGAGTGGGAGGAGAACCTCCCTCGCCCTCCTGTCACCTCCTTTCTGGGGCATCTCACCCCATCCCTGGGTACCAATCACCTCCATTCCTGGGTACCAGCCACATCCCTCTCTGGTACCAGTCACTGCCACCCCCAGTTACCAGTCACCCCATCCACAGGTTCCAGCTACCTCCATCCTTAGGTATCAGTCACCTTCCCAGAGCATGTCACCCCACCCCTGGGGACCAGTCACGCCAGGTACCAACCACCACCATCCCTGGTACCAGCTTCCTCATCCCTGAATACCAGTCATCCCATCCCTGGATGCCAGTCCCCTCCATCCCTGGGACCACCAGGCCTCATGTCCTGGGGAAACCACCCTCCACATCCCACGGGAACACGAGGGCCGGTGCCGCAGAAGCGGGGTCGTGCCCGAGCCAGGCCGACGCCGTACAGCATCACGTCCGGGGCTCCATCCCCTCCCCGCCCAGCCGCTCGCTCTTCTCCCACGGGTAAGAAAAGTCCGAGTCACTTTCCGAAGCGTAACTTCTTGAAAGGAAATAAGAGCATAAATCAGCAGCTCTGATTCAGCTCCACTTCGGTTACTAATAATACTCCTGTGTTTATTCGCAGCCCTGGGGCTGGAGATGTTTGCTTTTCCCTCGGTCATGGTTTTTCCCAGGCTCCCAGCTCACAGAGGAGCCTTGATTTGTTCAGGGATGCTCCCATGGAGAAACCCAGCGGCACAACTGCCTCTGGGACTGGGAGGAAGAGGAGGAGGAGGAGGAGGAGGAGAAGGAGGGGGAGGGCGGCTTCAGCCCCAAACAGATGCACTGAGAATTCAGTTGTTTTCCCTTCCTTGACTTCTCGGCTGCAGTGATTCATCCCGGGAGGACATGGCCTGGCTGTAATTCTGCTTTTTAAGTGTGAGAAAAAAACAGGAATAAAAAATAAAGGAGTCAGAGTGATTTTTTTTCAGGGCGGGGTGGAAGGATGCTGGGCATCCCGGTGCTGTCCCGGTGAGTGGCAGTGCCGGGAGCGGCACCAGTGGGACGGGGAGCAGGGAGATGGCGGGAGGGTAATTTCCCAAAGCAACAAAAAGTCATCCTCTAAATACATCGTGGGGATTTTCCCATGGGATTTGCACTTGAAATCAGGATTTGCATCATCAGCGCCGGTGTGCAAGGGGCTCCCTACCCCCCCCCCCCCCCCCCCAAAATACAAGGCTCAGGGTCATGCTGGCACATCTCAGGGCATCCTCCCTCCGCTGCTGGCAGCACCCCATGGGTCCCCATGCTTCCCTCCTACCCAATCCACGATGCTCACCCCAATTTACCCACTACCCCCCACACCCACTGCCATCCATCCCCCAGTGCATTTGCAGAGCCCTTGCAAAGCTCGTGTCACCACAGCCCAGGGCACGGCGGGGGGCTTGCCGGCCCCCCGTTTGCAGCCAGCCTTTGCCGAGCCCTAGAGCAGCTTTCACCAAATATGGAAGGTTTTTTTTGCCTCCGGTTTTCGGCACGCAGGCCGCGGCCCAAGAGCGCAGCTTTCCAGATGCTGAGGTCAGCCGCGCTCTTCTCCCCTCCTCCTTCTCATCTGCCGCCTCCCAGCACGCCCGGCCCCGCACCCACCGGGTGAGGGGTAACGCCGCCCCCCGACCCGCCCGGCATCCCTGGATCCCCCACCAGCACCCTCCGCTGCTGTGTCTCGCAGCACCCCAAAGCAATAGTTACTGGGATTTTGGGGGGAGAGGGAAGCCAGGGAGGAGAAGGGTGCCCAATGCTGGCACCTCTCGGCATCGTCGCTGGGTGCCAGCCTGGCATATGTGGGTAAGAGGTGCCCTGGGTGCCTGGGGGCGTGGGTGTGGATCCAGGGAAAGGGGGTGCAAGCAAACTTGGGGTACCCAGGAGGGTTCCAGCCTGGCACCCTGGGGATGATGCCCACCAGGAGGTCATTGGCACCCAGGAGCTGATGGAGGCCAGGAGCCAATGGGCACCGAGAGCCAAAGGGCATCCAGGAGCCGATGGGAATGAGGAGCCAATGGGCATCTGGAGCTGATGAGCACCCAGGAGCCAACGGGCACCAGGAAGCAATGGGCACCCAGGAGCTGATGGGCACCCAGGAGCTGATGGGCATCCAGGCCTCCAAGTGGACTCAGAATTCTGGGGGCACCAGAAGCCAAGAGGTATCCAGGAGCCAAAGGGCACCCAAGAGTTGATGGATGCCCAGGAGCTACCCTGGAGTCCATGGGCACCCAAGAGCTGACAGGCACCAGGACCTGGCAACACCAAGGAGCTTATGGGCACCCAGGAGCCAAGAGACACCCAGGAATCCATGGGCACCCAGGAGCCAATGGGAATTCCATGGGCACCCAGGAGCTGATAGATGCCCAGGATCCAACAGGTACCAGGGCACCCATGAATCAACAAGCACAAAGGAGCTGATGGACACCCAGCAGCCAACAGACACCCACGAGCTTATGGGCATCCAGAGTCCATGGGCACCCAAGAACTGATGGATGGCCAGCATCCAACAGCTACCCAGGAGTCCACAGACACCCATGAATCCACACGCAGCCAGGAGCTGATGGGCACCCAGGATCCAACAGCTACCCAGGAGTCCACAGACACCCATGAATCCACACGCAGCCAGGAGCTGATGGGCACCCAGGATCCAACAGATACCCAGGAGTCCACAGACACCCAGCGTGCACGGGGATGCAGGAGTTGATGGATTCCCAGAATCCAGCAGGTAGCAGGAGTCCATGGACACCCATGAATCCCCAAGCAACCACAAGATGCAGGCACCCATGAGCTGATGGACACCCAGGACCCAACAGGTACCAGGAGCCCATGGGCACCACAAATCCACAAGCATCCAGGAGCCGACAGACACCCAGGAGCGGACAGACATACAGGAGCCCCAAACAGCCAGTGTTGTGCCCCTGCCCCAGCCCTTCTCATGTCCCCCCAACCCAGATCCATGCCCTTGGCAGTAGCCTGGGTGCCACCACCAGAAGACCCGCTTTGTGCCCACGCCAGCCTCCATCCCCAGCATCCCCAGCGCCCCACGGACACCCAGCCCCGCAGCACCCCACGCTCGGTGGGTCCCCTCGCCCAGCACGGCTGCAATGGGGGCAGCAGGGAGCCAGACCACGGACCTCGCTAGGAACGCCCACATCTCACGTCACATCACAGCGAGGTGAGAGGTGACGCTTTCCCTCTTGTGTCATTGTCACAGCAGCACCCTAGGGTGGGGGTGGGGGGACAAAGAAAGGGCATTTCGGCATCTACTGACCTGTGCCGGGCTCGGATGACCAAGGGATGAGTCCCCTCTCCGCTTACTGAGGCTCTGAGCCATCTACATCCCATCTCACCGGCGTTTTGGGCAACCAAAGAAAAAGACCAAAACTGACTCCCTACCGCTAGCGACAGTGTTTCTGCCGAGGGGTCAGGATGAAACCCTTCCAAAAAAAAAAAAAAAGGCAAGAAGAAGGATGCCAAATCAGGGCAGGCCGACGAGTCTGCTGCTACTCCAGCTAAAAAAAGCAGGAAACCATATCCCGGGCTTGGAGATGCCAATCTTCCCATGCAAACAACTCCCTTCTTGTTTTCTTTGGAGAGTACCGGCAGGCTCAGGAACGGGCGATCACAAATAGCAACTCCACGGCACCGCCAAGGAAACCTTCTTCAACCCCAGGAACTGCGTAAGGACACTGATGTCCCCATATGGGGATGGTGGCTCCTCCGGAGGGGACCTGCTCATGGCCATCACTGCATCAGGATGGTGGCTCCTTCAGAGGGGGCCTGGTGGTGGCTGTCCCCACGTGGCGATGGTGCCTTGCTGGGGGCAGACCTGGTGGTGGCCATCCCCATGTAGGGATGGTGACTCCTCCAGGGAGGACCTGGTGGTGGCTGTCCCCACATTGGGATGGTGGTTCGTCTGGAGGTGACTTGGTGGTGGCCGTCCCCACGTCGAGATGATGGATCCTCTGGAGGGGATCTGGTGGTGGCCATCCACATGTCAGCACGGTGACCCCCTCCAGAGGGACCCTGGTGGTGGACACCACCCACAGATGTCCTTTCCCCAGCGCATCCATGCAGAGATGTCCTAGTGGGGTTCGTTGGTGTCTGGGATGTAACTGGTGAGGTGGAAGGTGGTGGTGGCCATTCCCTGGTTCCCACAAAGGGACATGCTCTGGGACATCGCAGGGCATGGTGGGTCACACAAACCTGATATGTTCCTGCCATCAACCCTTCTACCCCTCAAATTAAAGGGATTCAACTCAAAATAATCTATATAAGGCACAGGGGGACACACAGCCTGGGGACAACCTCCATCTGCAACAAGGAACAGCGGTCACGGAGCAACCGGTACCAGTGCGGGCAGGGACTGGGCAGACTGGGACCAGCCACCCAGCAGCTCTGACAGGAGTTTGCACGAAGAGCGAGTTACTGGAATATTTTTACCCAGATGCTGATTTTTGTTCTCCCTCCCATTGGCCGGGCCGCAGTTCCCAAAGACCCAAAAGCAAACATGCTATTTTTAGAGAAGAGTTCATTTACTGGAGCCATTCCCTTTGAAATTCCTCACCCATCCTCTCCATGGAAACCAAGGGAGCCCGGAGAAACAGCCCCACTGGGATCAACCATCAGAGCTTTAAAAAGAGCCACGTTGAGGGAAAGGGGGTGGAAGTGGCTGATTTTTCTCCTCCGGACACATCCTGGCCTGGAAACACCATGGTGGGAATGGCAATGTATTAATGTATTTGGTTTAGTGGGTTCTGCCTGTGCAAGCTGGGCTTGATGCCTTCAGGAGGAGATGTCCTGGAAGATGGACCATGCCCGCTCTGAAAATCACGCCTGTATGGCTAGTGGGGCCTGTTGGTTTGGATGGGTGGTGGGGATGGGTGGTGGGGACTGGCTAGCTGGGTGGATGGAGATGGGAGGAGATGGGAGGAGATGGATGGATGGATGGAGATGGATGGGTGGAGATGGATGGAGATGGGTGGAGATGGATGGAGATGGGTGGAGATGGATGGAGATGGGTGGATGGAGATGGATAAATGAACTGAGATGAAGGAAGGAAGGAAGGAAGGAAGGAAGGAAGGAAGGAAGGAAGGAAGGAAGGAAGGAAGGAAGGAAGGGAGGGAGGGAGGGAGGGAGGGAGGGAGGGAGGGAGGGAGGGAGGGAGGGAGGGAGAGAGGGAGGAAGGAAGGGAGGAAGGAAGGGAGGAAGGGAGGAAGGGAGGAAGGGAGGAAGGGAAGAAGGGAGTCTCTTCCCCCACTTTCCGGGGCAAAGTCCTAAGAGAAGGGAAGAAACTCAGTACGGACCAAACCCCAGGGCTGCCCCGCTGCATCCTCCCTTTGTGTGATGGCACCACCTTCTCCATCCTGAATTTAGGAGAAGCCCCTGCTGCAGCTCTGAAGCTGTGGGAACTGCCCCACCAGGACCTGCCTGTTCTGGACAGGTGATGGAGCTCAGCAACGAAGTCACGGCAAGTGCAGACCTTGGCACGTCACCTTTCTGGTCCCTCCCATCACTTAGGGATCAGCACCAACGGGAAGCCTCCTGCTTCGGAAATATCCCTGGGAAAGGATCTAAATCCCATAAACCTTGCAAGGATGCACTAATGCCGCAGCAACAAGACCCGGGAAGCTCTGAGCCTCCGTCGCAGCTGAATTTGGCAGGAGGGTACCAACAATGCACGTGCACATCTCAGAGATACCGATGTTCTGCTTCCCCTGCAAGAGCAGATCAGCAATTGAGGCCACCTCCTCCATGCAGAAGCTTTGGAGGCGTGTGATTTTGCATGGAAAAGCCCAGGCATGACGCCCTGTGCACGCATGCAGGCAGGAAATGCAGAGCAGCCCGTGCAATGCACACACGGTGATGGTACAGCCCTGCACCATCCCTGTGCATCGCTGGGTGTGTGCACCAGGAGCACCGATGCCTCTGTGCACCCTGGATCTATCCCTGCACCCCTGCACGTGCACCCCAGCGCCAGGGATCTCCCTGTGAAGGGACGGAGGTGCACAGTGGCACTAGTGAGCTCCCTGTGCACCCCTGCATGTGCAAACAGCACCGGGTGTGTGTGCAGACCAGCACCATGTACCCCCCTATGCACCCCTGCACACGCAAACTGGTACAACTGATCTCTTTATGCACACTTGCACCCGTACACCAGCACCAGGGACCTCCCTGTGCATCCCTGCATGTACACCCCAGCACCAGGGATCTCCCTGTGCACCCCTGCACATGCACCCCAGGGCCAGGTACCTTCCTATGCACCCTTGCATGGGCACCCCTGCACATGCACCCCAGCCCCAGGGATCTCCCTGTGCACCCTAGCACCAGGGATCTCCCCATGCACCCCTGCACATGCACCCCAGGGCCAGGTACCTTCCTATGCACCCTTGCATGGGCACCCCTGCACATGCACCCCAGCCCCAGGGATCTCCCTGTGCACCCTAGCACCAGGGATCTCCCCATGCACCCCTGCACATGCACCCCAGGGCCAGGTACCTTCCTATGCACCCTTGCATGGGCACCCCTGCACATGCACCCCAGCCCCAGGGATCTCCCTGTGCACCCTAGCACCAGGGATCTCCCCATGCACCCCTGCACATGCACCCCAGGGCCAGGTACCTTCCTATGCACCCTTGCATGGGCACCCCTGCACATGCACCCCAGCCCCAGGGATCTCCCTGTGCACCCCTGCATGTGCACCTCCAGCACCAGGGATAGGCCAACACCATGAATCTCCTTGTGCACCCTTTCACGTGCACGCCAGCACCAGAATCTCCCCATGCAACTCTGCATGTGCACCCCAGCACCAGGGATCTCCCTGTGCACCCCTGCACGGGCATGCCAGCAGCACAGACCTTCCTGTACAGGGATGCACATTATAGAAGCACCATGGATCTCTCTGTGTCCCTCTGCACGTGCACCCCTGCATCAGGGTCCTCCCTGTGTACCCCTGCCCAGGCACCCCTGCAACCCGGGAGCTCTCCATACACCCCTGCACATGCACCCCAGCAGCAGGGACATCCCTGTGTAGGGGCGCACGCATGCACCAGTACTAGGGATTTCCCTATACAGGAATGCACATGAACAGCAGCACCACAGATCTCCCTGCAACCGCTGCGCGTACGCCCTTGCACCAGCACCCCGACACCAGGGATCAACCCGTGCACCCCTGCACATGCACACCAGCGCCAGGGATCTCCCGGTGCATCCCTGCATGTGCACCCCTGCACCAGGTACCTTCCTGTGCACCCTTGCATGGGGCACCCCTGCACCAAGGACCTCTGTGTGTACCCCTGCATGAGAACCCCTCCACCAAGGGCCTTCCCACGCACCCCGGCACCGCAGACGTGCAGGGAGGCAGGTGCAGACCAGCACCAGGGATTTCCCTGTACGGGGATGCACATGGACAGCAGCACCATGGATCAACGTGTGCACCCCTGCACCAGGGACCTCCCCGTGCACCACGGACCTCTCCATGCACCCTTGCACGTAGACCCCTGCACCACGGACCTCTCCGCGCACCCCAGCACCTGCGCAGGGCCTTGGGTCTCTCCGCAGGCTTTAAGTGGAGCTCACGCAAGCCCGTCCCAGCCTCCCACCCTCGCTGCAGCACCGGCACCCTGCCAACAGCCTGACCTTTGGGCCAGGCGGCCACAGGCCAAGGCCAGCCCCTCGCACTGAGCTCAGCCCAGCGCTAACCCTCTCACTGCAGGGCCAGATCCTGCCCCACAGCTATCACAGGGCACCCCCCCACCCATGGGGTGCTCCCCTCGGGTGTTTGGGCTCAAAGGACGTGTATCCCGGCTGGTCCATCCCCTCCTTTGCAGTTTGCTGCCTAATTAATTAGAGGCTTTTAATTAAAGCAGGGGCAGGCACCGGATACAATGACAAGGAGCAAGGGGGGTGGTTCTGGGTGACACCAGCCATGTCTGCGTCACCCAAGGGCATTCAACACCCTGGCAGCGGGGAAGGGATGGGGCAAAAATGGGCAGAGTGAAGGGGATTTTGGAACTGGGGAAGGAAAGGGGCAAAAATGGGCAGAGATAAGGGGATTTGGGTTGGTTCACCCCCCCCGGGCTGTGTTGCTCGACCCTGTGCTGGTGGTCCCAGCATCACTCTGTGCCACTGATAGGTAGCATCAACTGTGGGTCCCCCCAGTGCCGGCCAACTTCTTCTCACTCCATCCAACCTCCAACCTCCCTCCAAAAGGCAGCGGGGGCTGCCTGCGTGCCTCAGTTTCCCCCCACCCCGGCACTTTGCTGAGCACGGCGGAGCCAGGGGCACAAAACACGGGCAAACCATCGGTGCAGGTGCCGGGAGAAGAAAGCCAAGATTTACCCATCCCCATCCTCCCCCCACAAAGGCTTTAATTATAGATTTCCAGTAACGCCAAAAAATGAGAAAACTCCCAGCCGTGGCCCAAAACCTGGTTTCTATGGAGATTTATGGAAAGGGAATGGAGGGATAAATAGGTCCAAAGATGCCAACCTTTGGCCGAAGAATATATGGCTGGTGCATGGATCCAGCCCTCGAGCTGACCCCAAAGCAAGGATGAGCTTCTGGAGGATGAGCCGTGCCAGGGTGGGCTCAGAGGGAGGGATGGGGGCGTTTTACGCAAGTGTCCCTGGGAACGTGACCCTGCTGTTTCCCTCCGGGGATCCCCCTCCATCCCTGATGGCTTTTTCGGGGTACGGCTGCCCCGCTCAGGGCGCAGCAGGTGGGGAAGGCAGTGGCCAGGGCGCTGGGGGCCGCGTTCCCACGACTCCTCCGCTCCCGCGAGGTGCTATATTTAAATCAATATTTTCCTGTTTAATCCTACTGCTGCTAAGTCAACAAACAGAGCATGGCAGCGAACATACCTAATTTTCCATCCTGTGATGGATTCAGCCACAGGGAAAAGAAAGATGCAAGGGGTTGCCAGCCTGGCATCCTGCTCATACATTCACCAAGCAGCAAATGGTGCCCAAATCCACCCTAAATGCATCCTTGCTTGCTGTTGGGCTGCTGCACATTGTGTGCATGCGTGTGCATGTGTGTGCTGCCCATCCCAGTGGCTTGTGGGATGCTGGAGGCAGAAAAACTTATCTGTCTTGAGTTTTGGGGGCTTTTTTCTTGCTTTCTTGAATGCATCATTTCTTTCTGTGGCCCCTGTGCTGTGCACCGGAGCGGGAGGTGCTGCTAATGGCTCTTGGGGAATTAAAAGCCTCATGCCCAGCATCAGACACAGGGTGAAGGAGCTCTTCACCCAGGACGGCTTGGCCAGCTCCGGCCCCATGGAGGATCACTGGAAAGCACCCAGGACAAACAGTCCTGCTGCTGAGGGAGAACAGCACGTTACCTCTCCCAGCCAGGACACGCCGGGCGGCCGAACCTAGCAAACAGCCAGAAAGGCAGCGCTCACCTCTGCCAAAGCCACCCCCAAACCGTGGGGGCTGGGAAAATATACTGGGGGAATGATGCTGCAGGGATGCTGGACCCCCGGAGAATATCTTGGGGGAGTGACACTGCAGGGATGCTGGACCCCAGGAGCATATCTCGGGGGAGGGATGCTGCAGACTTCCCAGACCCCATATTAATCCCTTCCCAGCAGTGTCTGCTGGAGATGGACACCAGGATGGACAGACCATCACCGTGACGTGGGATGGATGCTCCAACACCCCAACATCCTCAAGCAGCGGTGACCACATCCCCAAGCAGACAACTGACCTCATGATGCCGGCCTTTGCCATTGAGTTAGGGAGGCAAAAAAAAAATATTAAAAAAATAAAGCTTATTTCTTCACCATTGGTCGGGGAGCACGTAAATCTCCACTCCCAGCCAGCCATCCCAGTGCCAAGTTATATCCGGTCCTCGATGCTCTTGCCTATAATTAAAGCAACTCCCTTGTAGGGCTCGGTCCCCCTCTGCCCCCCCAAGCCCTGGCTGGTGCCATCTGAAATAAAACATCCCAGCTCCGCTATATAATAAATCAAAAAGAGAAATAAAAAACTTGGTTTCAGTTATGTTATGGCTGCAGCACAAAGAAATTCAAAGGCAGGAAAGAGATTTGAAGATACAGCTGCGGCGTTGCCCTTAAAAGGGAAAATTCGCACCCTCTTTGCCGAGGCCGGCGGGTTCAAGCAAGGTGAGGAGCAGCATCCCCAGGGTCTGACCCCGCGAGGTGGCCCATGTCCCCGAGGTGATGCTCAGCCAAACTGGGCACCCAGTTGCCAGAACCCAGTGCTGGAGTTGGCGAAAATCCACCCGAAGTGATCTCAAAGTCACCAGGGCTGGGGGGTGTATCGAGGTGTGGGGTCAGCAGAGCATCCCTGTGGCCATCACGGGGTGGGCACCGTCGCTGGGGCACCGCAGGGAGCTTCCCGAATAAGAAATATCATTCATAAATTATTAATATAAACCATGGATTGCATAAACTTCAATTATTAATAATTTAGTAAGAGATATTTCTTTATAAAGAAATGCCTCAGGGACCTGCGACATCACCGAGGTGCCACCAGCCGCAGCCCCGGGAGGTCCCTCGTTACCCTGCTTAACTGTAACGCTTGATGCTTCAACAGCACTTTTCATCCTGAGATCAGAGAGGACAAGCGCCTCGCTCTGAACTAGTACATCGAGCAAAAATGCTGCAAAATTCACCCACAATGATTTCCAAGCGTGTTTTACACAGGAGCCGAGAGCTCCCTGCCCTCAGAGAAAGAGCTGGATGGGGGGCAGAGCCCCCCAGGAAAACATCTTGGGGGAATGATGCTGCAGGGATGCTGGATCCCAGGAAATATCTTGGGGGAATGATGCTGCAGGGATGCTGGACCCCAGGAGAACACCCTGGGGGGATGATGCTACAGGGATACCCAACCCCAAGAGAACACCTTCGGGGAATGATGCTGCAAGGCTGCTGGACCCCAAAGAACATCTTGGAGTAACGATGCTGTGGGGATACTGACCCCCAAGATAATATCTTCAGGGAATAACGCTGTGGGGACACTGGACCCCAGAAGAATATCTTGGGGGAAGATGCTGCAGAGATACCTGACCCCAAGAGAGTATCTTGGGGGAATGATGTCGCAGGGACCTGGATTTTGAGTGCATGCAAAGAAAAACACCCCTGCTCTGCATGGCTCTGCCCTGGCCAGCAAGGGTTACACCACCAGGCTCAGCCCCGGGGACTTCACGCTTGGCTGCCGGCGGCTGCTGGACGGGAACGGTCCAGCCCGTCCTCTTAAATCGGCATCAAAGCAGGGCAAGAGAGTCCTGCCAGTCCCGCTCCCGCGAGCTCCCAGCTCATCCCCCGCGGGAATGGGTATTTCTGGGCTTCGCCCGGAGCTATTAAAAGCCCTGTGGGTGCCGGCGCTGCTGTGCTGCAGGAGGAGGTGGTGCTTCCAAGCACTTCCCGGCACAAACACCCGGAGTGATGGGAACCAAAGTCCACCTTCAAACAACAGCCGAGGGGCCGGCAATGCCAAAAACCCACCCCATGAAAGACCCCAAAGCACACAGCCACGCTTCGGGGCGAGCAAACCGCCTTTGCATCCCCTAAGCAGCAAGGACCATGGACATGATAAAACTTTACCCCTTGATAAAATATTCAGTGCATGCACAAGAATATTCTTCCCCTTTTTTCCCACGCTGCCGGCACGACTAAGCCCACAGTCCAAGGCAGAGGGATGGCAATTTTTTGCGGGTAAAAATGCCAATTTGCTCGGTGATACGGGGAACCCCAAGCAAAAGGACCATTTAGGCCCTCCCCACCAAGGAAAAGCCAATTTTTGGTTCAGCGTCTCAGGGCCAGCCAAGAGCACACCCATTACCCAGGACCTTATATAACATCACTGGGAGATGCTTACATATAAATATAGCATATAATATACCAATAAAACCACCCTCCATCAAAATTTGGTGCTATTTAACCCGAAAACTGCTTCTTCCCACCCCAAAATCGCCTTTTTATTGGGGTGGGGGTTGCTCCTACAAACAAGAGCTCGTCCCCTCGGTACTGCCAGAAAAGGGCTGGGAAGGCTCTCGGCCATCTGGCAGCACATGCGCGGATGGGAATTTGTCCCCAACGAAGGACACGTGAGGGACCCCCAAAGCCGCCGACGCTTTGAAGGGGTCACGTACCCCGTGAAACAAAGGTGTTTTTAGGATGGATGGGCACTTACCACCTGCGGCTTGGTCCTGGGGCTGTGTTCGTCGGGCGGCCGCGGGCACCGGGGCAGCCGGGGCGGTGGGGCAGCAGGCGGAGAGCGAGGTCCATCCCCGGGACCGGGGGACGCGTCACCTGAGTTGAGGGCCAGCATGTACCGCTTGGTGACATCCTCCAGCGAAGGAGGCTGGAGGGTCGGGAAGGATTTGCCAGACGAGCGGCTGGCAGCCGGCGCGGGGAGGTGGCTGTGGTGGCTGGAGGGGACAAGCGGCTCGGGGACAGTGATGGGGACGAAGGTGGTGGGCTCGCTGGTGTGACGGATGTGCTTGGTGGCCAGGCGGCTCTTGGTGAGGACGGCAGGCACCGGCGGGGGTTGGTTTTCCTGGTGAGCCGCGCGGTTGGAGCGCTTCTTGGAGCTACGCCGGGCAATGCGAGGGGACAACACATCAGCCAACTTGGGGTCAAAGCCATAGCCGCGGCCGGTGCCTGGCACTGCTGGTTGTGCCGAGAGGATGGGCTCGCTGCTGGACGGTGGGATGGTGGGCTCCAGCTCGCTGATGGCCTCACCGGGACCTTCGAAGGCACCGGCCGACAGCTCACTGCGGCGGCTGGGGTCGCTCAACGACTTCTTCTTGATGGTCTTGCCGTTGCCCTTCTCATCGATGAGCTTAGCCATAGCACCGGGCTGGCTGACAATGGTTTGGATGAGGCTGCTGTAGTCCCGCGGCCCATCGCTGCCGAGCGACAGGTCGCTGCCTGCGCTGCCTGCGCTGCCTGCAATGGCGGCGGGTTGAGGGATGCCCGCCTTGGTGCTCAGCGAGCCCAGGAAGTTGCTGTCAACGGAGAAATTTTTTGCCTCCTCCGTCACCGAGCATCTCCGGTGGGGCATGGGGTCACTCAGGGAGCGGTAGGGCTCGGTGCCACCCTCGCTGCCACCCTCCATCCCATTGGCACCCGCCGAGGGGAACTTACGGCGGCGCCGCAAACTGCCGGGGGTGCTCGGTGTCTCGGATTTGCCAGCCGGAAGGTCTTCAACTGCCGCTGCCGGGTGAGCAGGCAGTGGCATTTCGGTGTCACCGGCTGCCGGCCCAGAGTTGGGCAGCGTCCAGGTGTCCACGGCTTCGTGCAGGTCTTGGAAGGGCATCCCCACGGGCTCTGGCTCCGTGACGATGCCCTCGTCCGTCACACTCGACTCGTGACCCGACAGCTCCTCCACGGATTTCCTGCGAGCGAGGTTCTCCTCCGACTCTGCTTCCTTCAAACACCGCGTGCTCTCTGCCCGTCCCCGAAGGGTCACGTCTGTCGTCCCCGTCAGTGCCACCACCTCGGCGCCCTCCACACCTCCGCTGTCCTTCTGCTCGGCCGTGAAGCCGTAGTCCTGCTGAGAACCCATCCTGCTGATCTTCTCAAAGACCTGCCTCGCCTCCTGGATGTACTGGTCCTGGATGACCATGGGGAGAGCATCCTCGTCCCCCCGCTGTCCCCCATCCGAAGCCACCTGGTCCTGGCCGTCAGCAGTGGCCAGGAGGAGCTCGGAGGAGCTCTGCTTCATGGTGCTCTGTAAGAAAAGCCGCCGCGTCCCTGATTTTTCGGAGCAGGTGAAGGACTTGGCGCGACGCAACGTGGCCGTCAGGTCCTTGAGCGTTGGCCGCTCGCCCGACGCCCAGCGGTTGGGGGGCTGAGCGGCACCGCAGCTGCCCGGGGAAGGGTTGGCAATCCCGGAGCAGCCGTCGGAGCTGGCGTCGAGGCCGATCCTCACCCCTTTCTTCTTCACCTTCAGCTCCGAGAGGTCTGATTTGAGGAAGCTGAGGAGCGTCAGGGTCTCGGTGGCGATGTCGGGGTTGGACAAGGACTTGCAGTGCTTGGCCCGCTCCCCTTCCAGCCCCTGTGGTTGGTGCAGGCTCTCGCTCCCAAAGTCCGGTTTCACCTTGGCCGTGCCCTGCGGCAGCTTGGGACGGACACGGACCACTGGCTGCCCCCACGCCAGACCATCGCTCGCCCCAAAACTGGGTGATCGATAGACACCGTAACCTGCCTGCAGAGTCCGTCCTTGGTTGGGCCAACAGATCCCAAACTGTTCCTCTTCCTTCAGCGTCTCCGTGCTGGAATAACGACTGCTGCTCCGTGACCCACCAGGGCTGCCGAAGGGCAGGATGTTCACCTTGGAGACACGGGCCACCACGGGCAACGGATGACGGGGGACCACCCTCCCGCAGCCTTCGGCCTCGGCATCGCCGCCATCCGCCGGGCTCTCCCAACCACCGCTCTCCTTCTTCTTCTTCCGGGCGGCGCGGTGACGGTGGGCACCGCTTTGCCCTTCGCCTTCGCTGCCCGATGAAGCGCGGGGAGAACGGGATGCCGCCGCTTCATCCTCCCCGTTGGAGCGGGGAGATGGGGAGGAGGAGGGTGGTTGCGGTCGAGTCGAGTTATGCCAGGAATGCGGGCCGGGCTCCGGCGGAGCTCCGCGGGGGGAACGGAGCGCCGGGTGCGGGACGCGGCTGCGGGGCGGAGGCGGCGGGGGAGCTCCCCGGCCGCTCCCGCTCCCACTTCCAGCCCCGTTGCCCATCCCGCTCCCATTCCCGTTCCCATTCCCGGTTCCCCCCGTAGGCTGCCGGCAGCTTTCCCCGAAGAGTTTCCGCATCGCCGGGACGCTGGGCCAACGCGGCGGCTCCGCGTTTAACCCCGGGCCCGGCGGCGACGACGGCGGCGGCGGTGGCGGCGGTGGAGCCGGGGACGGTGGCTGAGCCCCGGCATGAACCGGGCCCGTTGGCTCCGGCTCGGTAAAACGAAGCGAAAGCTGCCGTACCGAAGGGGCCAGGCTGCCAAAAGCCCGGCCCGGTTGTTGCTGCTCCGCGATCGACGCTGAAACTTTCCTACCCGGGAAGAAGAAGAAGGAGGAGGAGGAAGAGGAGGAAGGCGGGGAGGAGGCGGGCAGGAGACACCGACCCGCCGCTACCCCCCGACCGCTGCCCCCCTCCGCCATTGTCTGCCCCCCCCCGCCGCCGCCGCCGCCTCCGCCCGCCCCCCGGCCCCGCCGCCGCCGCGCCCCGGCCCCGGCCCCGCCGCAGGCACCGCCCGGCCCCGCTCCTCCTCCGGGCTGCCGGCGGGCTTCATCCCTCCCGCTTTGTTTTCTCTCTCTCCCCTCTTTTTTTTTTTTTTTTTTTTTTGGCTTTTCCTCCTCCCTCACCCCCTGCTTTTTTATTTGTTGCATTCAAATAAACTTTCCTCCCCGGAGGCGTGGTTTCCTCCCGCAGAGGGGGATGGTGGCAGATTTTGCCCCCTGTTTTTTTTAATTTAATTTTTCATTTTGGGGATGGGGGGGAGGGTGGGGGGAAGAGGAAGGTAGCCGCGGAGCTGCCTGCCGGCTCCCAGGCCAAGCAGGGGCACCCCGCACCGCCCCCCCCATCCTTTATCCTTCACCCCCCTCACATCCTTCACCCCCCCACATCCTTCATCCTCCATCCTTCACCCCCCCATTGTTTACCCCCACATCCTTCACCCCCCACATCCTTCACCCCCCACATCCTTCATCCCCCCTCCATCCTTCATCCCCCTCCTTCATCTTTCACCCCCCCCATTCTTCAACCCCTAACCTTCACTCCCCATCCTTCACCCCCCCCCACATCCTTCACCCCCCCATCCTTCACCCCCCTGCATCCTTCACCCCCCATCCTTCACCACCCCCATCCTCCCCCCCATCCTTCACCACCCTCCCTCCGCCTCCTCCCAGCCTTTTTTTTTTTTTTTGGCGAAAAACCAGGATAAGTAAGCAAAAATTTGGGTGCCAGCGAGAGATGCCTCCCTTTGCTGTGGATTTCCCCAGCCCCTGCTTTGCAACTCATCTTGAGGAAGGCAGAACACCTTGTTCCCAACTTGCAAAGAGCTCAGGCGACGCACCGCCCCGTGAACAGACTTTCTCATGGTTTTTTAGCATCGCTTGTCAGCACTTGCTATTTGCAGCTCGTAACCCCCTTTCCCCCACGACAACGGATTTATCGCTGGGGATGTGAAAAATGAAGGTGGCTGGAGGGTGGTTGATGGGTGAGCTGGGGCCTTGGCGGTGTCGATGGGGCTGGAGAGGTGTCCCGGCTACATAAAGGACATCGCTATCACTGTCGCTGTCCCAGGGGCACAAAAAACCATGGTGGTGATTAAAAGAAAATCCAACAGCCCCCATAAATGCATTTTTTCAGGACCTAAAAAGTGCCTGCGGCGATGCTGTGAGATGCACCGCCCTGGCAGGTATTCCTTCCCTGGCTCTCCCTTCCCTCCCTCCGCCCTCCTGCCCTGGTTCCCCTAGGGCTGGGTGTCTCCTGGCCATAAGGACAACATCCCCATGAGGTCCCTGCTGTCACCTCGTGTTCAAGATGGGATTTTGGGAAGAGCCACATATCGCCTCTCCGTGCTGTAGGAGCTGGTCCGCAAGCTGCTGGTGTTGAGCATCTCGTAAGCGAAGGAGATGTTTTGAAGCGCCCACCCCGTCTCTAAGCGCCGCGTTGTGCCCATCGCCCTGGCTTCTAGGCCTGGTGCTACCAAAAGAACTGCTGACAGGAGTGCAAGGCCAGACAGGACACGGTTAGGCCCAAAGTGCAAATATTAGTGAGGTCTGTGTGCCTCCTACCCTCAAAACCACTCAAAATTTGTGATTCCACCATCAGGGACCTCACTGGGCTGTCCTGGGGCTGCTGGATGTCACCGCCCGAGCCCACGCTGTCCTTGCAGCCACCCACCGGCCTTTTTGGGACCTACTTAATTTTTTCCCCCTCAAAACTGTCTTGCAGTTAAATTCTGGCCGGTCGCCACGTCCCATGGGTGCTATCCATGCGTGGGGTGGGAGGTGTGACGGAGCAGGGCTCCTCCATGCCTCCCTGCGGCCCGGTGGGCACCCACAGACCCAGCTGAATGTCTCCAAATCTGAATATTTTGCGCCCTCTCCTGGGTCCAGATGGCGTGGCCCGCTGTCTCCCACCCTGTCACCTTTCCTTTTGCCTGGGGAGAACTGGGGACACCAGGCTGGGATTGTCCCACCGGCCACCACTCTCACAGCTCCCGGCATTTTGCCTTTCTGGTGCAGGACCCCAATAATACGTCAGAAGAGATTCCAGCAAGGATGAACTCTGGCCAAGGGAAACCCCGGGGCTGGTTCTGCCTCCTCCATCACTTTCTTTGCTCTACCCCAAAGCTGTTGGCACCTTGTGTGGTCCTCCCTGCCAGGACACGGCCACCGCTCCTGCAAAACCAGGCAGCTTGAGCTAACGTTGTCACAGGATCCCTCTCCATTCCAGCCCACCGTGATCTTTGAGCATCATCCAAAAGCTGACAACCACCCTGGGCACCCTCCTCATCCTCATGACAGCAAGAACCCACGTTGGGACCACCAGCCCTGGATGCTGGCGAGGTCCTTGGGTGGCCGGGTAGCCGAGGAAGATGCCGTGCGCTTGCAGGGAGCAAGTCAGGATGAAGTCGCGTGCTTGGCCGGGTGCAGGAGGGGTACTCATTGCGGGAGATGGGAAGCAAATTGCTTAAAACAACTTTGACACATTTATTATGTACAGATAACCTGTGAGAAATGCAGCAAAACATTTATCCTTATATATGTATATGCATGTATACTATATATACACACATACACCATAACCACACATAGAGTGTAATCAGGGCGGAGAATATCTGCGCCACGTAGCCTGTGCTGGACCACCTTCCCCTGCTTGCATGTACGTATATATAGTGGGTGTATATATGTGTACATATCCATCTGAAAAAGGGGAGGAGGTTTATTCTATATGTCTTATATGTTAAAGAAGACTCGCAGAGCGATTATTGGTACATCTACCCCGTGCCGTGTAAGCAAATCCCCGCATGCCAGGAGGAAGCACCGTCCTGCCGGAGGTTGTGGGGAGCAAAGCTCAAGCCCCAACCCAGGTCGAGGGTGGTGGAGAGGCCTAGCTGACAATTGGACGGGTGGTGACATGGCCAAGGCCACTGAGTAGCTCGGTGGCATGGGTTTCCTGACTCCTGGCGTTGTGCCTGGGTGTGCCAGCTCTGATTTTGGTGGATCCTGGTTAGGAGGTGACAGAAGGATGCTGAGGATGCCAGGATAGACCAGATTTGGGGTGCTGGGCTAAGCAGGGAGCTGAACCCGGATGATGCTGAAGGTCTGCAGGCAGATGACAACACTTCTGGCTTCTGTCTAAGCCAGCCCATGGTCATCACTTGGGTGGGAAATCCAGCATGGGTGTCCCAGTTGTCCTTATGTCCTCTGTCCCCAGCTCCCAGTCTGGCCAGGGATGCTCTCCCACTATTTTGCAGTGCCAGTGGTATGTGTGGGCTCATGTCTTTTACTGATCTGGACCCATTCTGGGGACTGGAGAATAGGGTATTACCCCCCAAAATGTCTGCGACACTGACCTTGAGCTGGAGACACATTGGGCCCCATGTGCCCCAGCAGGGGTGAGCTGAGCCAAACCCTCCCCAGCCTTCACATTGTCCCATCAGGGAAGTTTTAAATGAGAAGGGGGAGAAATCACCGCCCTGGCAGCTCGCCCTGAGCCAGGGACCGTGTCCTTCACAGTCCCACTGTGTTCGCCATGGTCCCACCAGTGGTTTTTATTGCATCGGTGGCTTGGCCACCAGGAAACATGGCGCAAAGCTGCTCAAACTTGAGCAACTGAGCCAGACAGATGACACTGAGCCATGATGGGGTTAATACTGTGCTGCTGCAGGCTCAAGATGGGATGAAAGTGCTGGAAGCTCAGGAGATGCTGTCCTGCTGTCCTCTAGCATGTCCCCAGCTGAAGCCATCTCTGCTCTGTGGAGCTTAAAACCAAAATTGCTCCATGGCTGGTCCCGGTGACACCGAGGTGGCCCTCATCCTCACCTAGGAGCCGTAGGTAATGCAATGGTCGTGCCGCCACTTGGAGTTCATCTTGTCGAGGAGGTAACGGGTGCTCTCACGAAACTTGCGTTTGGTGAAGTAGAAGAGGATGGGGTCGAGGACGCTGTTCATGCTGGCGAAGGGACGTGTGCACTTGTAGGCGATGGCAAATGCCTGCAGAGCCGGGCAGGGCAGGTCGGGTGAGGAACGGACGATCAGGTAGATGGTCTTGGTGAGGTGGAAGGGGAGGAAGCTGATGGAGAAGACAATGACCACGATGATGATCATACGCACAGCTTTGTCCTTCCTCTTGTGCACCGCCAAGCCGATCAGCTCATCCTTCTGGCACAGGATCCGGGCCATGCTGCAGTAGCAGGAGACGATGGCCACAAAGGGCAGCAGGAAGCCGGTGACCGTGAGGGTGATGCCATAGGGGAAGTAGGCAGCAGAGCGATCCGGTGGGCTCAGGTCGTAGCAGACAGTGCGGTTCCTCTGGGTGCCAGTGGAAGCGAAGATGAAGGTGGGCAGGCACTGGGCGATGACGATGAACCACACTGCGGCACACACCAGCCACGTCAGCTTCTTCCCTTTCTTCTTGTGCCATGAGGCCAAGGGGTGGCAGATGCCCAGGTACCTCTGGATGCTGATGCAGGTGAGGAAGAAGATGCTGCTGTGTAGGTTGGTGTAGAACTGGAAGCGGACAAATTTGCAGGTGAAGTCCCCAAAAGGCCAATAATCCTTCTGGGTGTAGTTGTAGATGAGAAGCGGGAGGGAGCAGACGTAGAGCAGGTCGGCTGTGGCCAGGTTCAGCATGTAGATCATGGTGCGGCTGAGCGCCTTACGGGTCACCCAGATCTGTCCGATGACCACGGCGTTCAGGGGCAACCCCACCATGAACACCACCGAGTAGACCAGGGGCAGTAGGACCTGCTTGAACTCCTCATGGAAGGTGCACGAGTTCCTCCCGACCCCCATGGGGGCCGTCAAGTTGGCCATGGTGGTGGTCCCCACCGTGGATGCCCTCTCTGCTGGTGTGGTCCCTCAGCAGTGCCTGCGAATGACAAAGGGGATGGTTGGTGACTCGGCCACGAGATGTCACATCCACCCTAGCAAGATGAACTTGGACCAGTGCGTGCGACCCCATAGCCCCTTCCTTCTGGGCCGGGGCCACCCCCGGTACCCACACAGGCTGGGGGATGGGGGATGGAGGGCAGCCCTGCCGAGAAGGGCCTGGCGGTGCTGGGGGTGAAAAGCTGGACACGAGCCGGCAACGTGCGCTCGCAGCCCAGACCCCCACCCGTGCCCAGGGCTGCATCCCCAGCAGCGCGGGCAGCAGGGCGAGGGAGGGGGTGCTGCCCCCCTGCCCCGCTCTGTGAGACCCCCCTGCAGCGCCGCCTCCAGCTCGGGGCTCCTCAGCACGGGACAGACACGGGGCTGTGGGAGCGGGGCCAGAGGGGGCACAGAAATGCTCCGAGGGCTGGAGCCCCTCTGCTGCGAGGCCGGGCTGGGAGAGCTGGGGTTGTTCAGCCCGGGGAAGGGGAGGCTGCGGGGAGACCTTATTGCGACCCTTCAGTGCTTAAAGGGGGGCTGTAGGAAGGGTGGGGGCGACCTCTTTAGCAAGGCCTGTTGTGACAGGCCAAGGGGGGATGGTTTGAAATTAAAGGAGGGGAGATTTAGACTGGATCTAAGGGAGAAATGTTTTACGCTGAGGGTGGTGAGACACTGGCCCAGGTTGCCCCGAGAGGTGGTCGATGCCCCATCCCTGGGCACATCCCAGGTGAGGCTGGACGGGGCTCTGAGCGACCTGATGGAGTTGGGGATGTCCCTGCCCATGGCAGGGGGTTGGACTGGGTGAGCTCTAAAGGTCCCTTCCCACCCAACCTGTTCTGTGATTCTATCATTCTAAACCACAGCGATGGATTTAAAGGTCCGTCAGGGAGGTGAAGGTGGAGAGAGGGACTGCATGGGATGGTGGCCGTGATCTCACCTCCTCCTCCCCCAACACTTAGATCCCACAGAAAGGTTTGCACAAGGCCAAAACGCCCTCGTCCTGGTGCAGGAGAGGAGGCAGCAGCGTGGTGTGCCGCTAGCCACCAGCACGGGTTCCCGCTCCTCTGCAGGGGGTGCCAAAACCCTACGGCCAGTCACACGAGCGGGCTGCGTCCCCTGGGTTTCAGGAGATGCCACCTGCACCGAGCCCAGCACAATCCGCAGGTGTTTTGTGGTTACTTTCATCTGGGAAGCGGGACTGGTGACTCTCTGGTCCCGGAGGTTTTCGGTTTTGTGGGTTGAGAGAGCCCATCCACGTGGCCTCTGGGCTGCTCTGAGCTGGAGAAGAGGCCACCTGCTTCTCCTAGAAGCTGAGACTAACACGAAAGATGCTGTCCTACAGCACAAAGAGACCCCCGACCCCAGCCATGTCACCTGGTGAAATCCCTCGCCATGCCACCCATGGGTGCTACCCGCCCCTGGGTTGCAGCAGCTCAGAGGCGCGGGCAGAGCCACTTCTCCTTCCTTCTCTTGCTTCCTCCGTTGCCCGCAGACCTGTCTGCAACCCTGGCCACAGGCACGGGGCTGGCACCTTTCCCTCACACGCCCCAGCAGCAGCCCTGACGCCTGGTGGGGACAAGCTTGCATGGAAATGGGGTGGCCAGTGCCCCCACACAGGCTGGGAAGGGAAACTGAGGCAGGGAGAGGGGTGGCTGAGCTCTGGTGAGGTGCATGGGACAGAGGGGTCCAGGGGGGACACACACAAGTCCAGGGTCCACCCCATTAACTTGTACCACCATGGCAGCCCCATTTCAGGTCTTTGGGGATTTACCAGCCCCAAAGCACAGCCGGGCCATGGGGTCAGGCTTGGGGAAAGTGTTGGGGGACATACAGGGCTCCCTCATTTTTGGGCATGCTCCAGGCTTGCAGTCCAGTTCCCCCCCCGCCCTCCTTGCTGCTGCATAACCCTCCTACCCCCCTGGCACTCCACTGAGCCCCCCTGCACCCCACTGAGCCCCCCCTCACCCTACTGCGCCCCATTGCACCCACTGTCACCCAGCTCCAGGCAGTCCCAGCACCCACCTCTGCCACTTCCAAGCCAATAAGTGCCCCACGGGTCTGAACTTCCCTGTCCCTTGGGACTCCCTAAACCTCCCCCAGGACCCCAGGCCAGGGCAGCACCCAGCCAGCCCCCACCCTGGGCACCCAAAGGAGCCTCTGCCACCCCACGAGTGCTCACAGGAACATCACCGTGACATTGGGGACAAAGTGGCTGGTAGAGATTGGGGGGGGGGGGGGTTCTGGGGGACATGGGAGCCTGTCTTACCTGCTGGGGTGCCACGGGGTGCCAGAGGGTGGTAGGGGGTGGTAGGGGGTGCTACAGGGTGCTGGGACCTGCTGCTCTTCCAAGCGCCTGGGCACATCTGTGGCCCTGGGGTGCTGCACTCGCCCCGTTGAGCAACGCTTCCCCTTTCTACCCGATGACAGCACCCCAGTGCCCAATGGGGAACAGAAACCTGGGTGGCAGGGCGGGCGCTGCACTGCCTGGCATGGCACCGTACTGTGGGCACCGCGTGGCACAAGCACTGCGTGGCCACGTGGGCACGGCGTGGCATGGCACGGCCGCCCCAGCACCTCCATCACAGCTCCACACCGCGTGCATACATCCCCTTCCCCTATACAAATACGTGGGGGCCCCTATACACATGCGTGCAACCTCCCTGTGCAAACCCGCGGACACACGTGTGTATGCCCCCATGCCTGAGGCGTGTGCACAATCATGCATCCCCCACGCACCCACATTGCACCCCCAAAAAGAGCCGCACCCAGACACCAAAGGGACATCCAGAGCTGGCAAATGCCACCAGCGCAGGGGACACATAGCCCAGACCCACGTGGGGATTCCAGGATGCAACTGGCTGAGGCCACCAGCTGTGTCACCAGGCCCATGAATTTTTGGGTCTTTTCCCCCACTTTAGGGGTCTTTTCCACTGTTTTTTGTCTCCTTCCAAGGGGCAGATGCTGGGGACAGGGAGGGCACCAGGGATGGTGGCACCAGTGTTGCTCCCGTTGCCCCATCCCTTCTCACTGAGGCCACACAAGGGAAACTGAGGCATGGACACTTGGTTTGAAGTGGACTGGTGTGGCTCATGCCCCGTTTTTGCAGAGTTTCTCCTCAAAACACCCCTCAGAGAGCGTTTGCAGGAGGGGTGCTAAGGGATATGTCCAAGGCTACACAGGCCATCGGTGACAGAGGGCGGCTGAACCACAGATCTGATGAGCAGGCAATAAATGAGGGGCCCTCCCCACAAAAAAGGGAAATAAGCAAAAAAAAAACCGCTTTGCAAGAGCAAAATGGGGTACTGAATCATAGAATGAAAGAACGGTTTGGGTTGGAAGGGACCTTTAGAGCTCATCTAGTCCAACCCCCTGCCTTGGGTAGGGACATCCCCAACTCGATCAGGTCGCTCAGAGCCCCGTCCAGCCTCACCTGGGATGTGCCCAGGGATGGGGCATCGACCACCTCTCGGGGCAACCTGGGCCAGTGTCTCACCACCCTCCGCGTAAAACATTTCTTCCTTCGATCCCGTCTGAATCTCCCCTCCTTTAGTTTCAAACCATCCCCCCTTGGCCTGTCACAGCAGGCCTTGCTAAAGAGGTCGCCCCCACCCTTCCTACAGCCCCCCTTTAAGCACTGAAGGGTCGCAATAAGGTCTCCCCGCAGCCTCCCCTTCCCCAGGCTGAACAACCCCAGCTCTCCCAGCCCGGCCTCGCAGCAGAGGGGCTCCAGCCCTCGGAGCATTTCTGTGGCCCACTGAACCCCAGTGCTGCCAGGCTGAGTGGGACAGGAAAGCCAGAGGTGAGGAGGGAAAATCCCTCCCGATCTCAGGAAAAACAGCTGCTGAGTGTGTTGAGCACAGCCTTTCTATTAGACACTGGATAACCCCCACCCCCACCGTACCCACTGCCTGCAACCGCCCGTAACTCCGCAATCACAGCCTGTCATTGCCCATAAATCACCGCTATTTCCAACTAACGAAACCACATCAAGGCACTCGGCCTCATCCTGCTGCTGGGCGCGAGGCATGTCCCCGGATCATGATCTGGCCTGAAGGGTTACCCAAAAAGTCTCTTTTTTTCACCAAAAAACCCTGTCACAGGAATCCCTGCCAGCCCCTGGGGTGATGGGGTGGGTGCCGCCTGCGCTCAGCCTCCCCAAAATCCATGGGATTATGGAGACCTGGCCCTGGTGCCCTGACACCACGGTGACGGGCACCAGGAGAAACCTTTGGTGAAATGAGACTTGCAAGAGAAAAAGGGGGTGCCCGTGGTGTTGGGGTGCTCTGTAGGTTGGGGTCACCCTTATCCCGGGGGATTAAGGTGCCTGCGAAGGAGGAAGGGGGTTAAGAGAGAGAACTGGGGCTGCCCTGCAGCCAGATGGGGAAGAGACTGAAAATAACCACTGGCTCCGCTCACCAGTGCCCGCGAGCTTCCCCTGGCATGTGTCGGGGTGGCTTTGCTCCCCTCCAGCCCCTTTGCTTTCAAACCATCTCATGCAAGCCCTTCTCTGGTGAAATTAGCTTCAATTAACGCCCTGATACTAATACGAAGGGGGTTTCTGCAGTGGGAAGGTATTTCGGCTGCCGCTGCCCTCGAATAGGATATAGGGGATGATTTCCTCCCTTGGAAACCTTCCCCCTTGGTGTGTCCTGCCCCGGGAGGAGGCCGTGGTGGGGACATCCTGGTGGCCTGATGGCAGGGCTGGGATGGCAGAGGTGGAAGCGAAAGCTCCAGCTCAGCAGATTTCAAAGGGGATGAAGGGGGAGGGGGTTCTCCCGCCCCGCGTGTCGCTTGGCCAAAGCCGCAACGTCCCTGTCCCCAAACACCTCCTGGCTGGTCCCCAAACACCTTCAGGTGCCCGTGGTCATGTCCCACCAGCCCCAGGGTGGTTGGGGACCAAGGCTTGGGTGTTTTAAGGGAAATCTCCGTTTATCGAAGCCTGAAGGGGTAATGATGTGGCCAAATTGGGCCAGAGTGGCATTTCTGGGAGCTTAACAGGGACCTGCGGGGACAGGGCACTGGGACGGTTCCGCTGGTGATGCCGGGTGCCTCTGCCACTGATGTACTCTGCCCTCGGGTGACTCCCTTCGCCTCCCCATGCTTCGGTGCCCCATCTCTGAAATAAATCAACACCTCGGGGGGTGCTCTGAGCAACCCAGGCAGCGTTTTCCTGCTGGAAATGGGAGATGCTGGGGACTGGGAAGGTGCGATGAGTTGGCCCGGTCTCAGCTGACAGCGCTGAGGCTCTGGCTGGGCTTGTATAAACCCATACACACAAACATATAGGCACATATACAGCTATATGTCCACCCACATATGCAAAAACATATATATAAAAGCACACACATCTCTCCATATAAATATACCTCTCTACATATCTGTACCTTTATACAAAAATATACCTCTATACATATATATTCAGACATATATATGGCTCTACACACACATATATACACACACACATATACACACACATGGATATACACACATACATTTCTCTATATGTATATATAGGAATATATATCTCCATTTACACACACGTATATACAAAGTTCTGTACCTATATACACAAGTATATGGCTCCGAGCACATGGACTCACACATGTATATACGTAACTTATCCATATATATACAAATATATTTATGCTTCTATACACACGTGCTCATATTTATACCTCTGGATGTATATATGTACAAATACATACAGACATATATAAAAAGGCAGAGGCCAGGCTCCCGGCACCCGCAGTGGAGACGCCGGGGAAGCCCAGGTCTCTCGAGCAGGTTTGAGGGCACTCCGCACACGACACCGCCGCCGGCACGGGGCTGATCCCTGCCGATGCCCTGGGAGACGCAGGCGCATCCCGGGAGCACCCCAGGCCACGGGAGCAGAGGGACCGGGATGAGCCCACCCTGCTGAGCCTCACACCTGCCCTGCCGTGGGGATCACGGCGTGATTTTTAAGCCTTGGTCCACGGTAAAAGCTGCTAAACTTCCCTAAAAGCACAGTCCAGCAGTCACCATTTGGGGTGGCTTTGGGACCACCCCAAAGTCCAACCGAAGCACCGATGCTCTCCGCATCTGACCTCATCCTCTCCAGTTCTGCCTCATCCTGCCCAGTTCAATCTCATCTGCTCAGGTCCAGTCCTGCCTGGTTCAGCCTCACCCGTTTGGGTCCGATCCTGCCCAGTTTGGTCTGATGCCGGCGGGTCTGATCCTGTGTGCTTCAGTCTGACCCTCTTGGGTCTGATCCTGCCCAGTCCGGAGCCATCCTGCCCAGTCCAGCCTGACCCTTTTGGGTCTGATCCTGCCCAGTCCAGCCTGACCCACTCAGGTCCCATCCTGCCCAGTCCAGCCTGACCCTTTTGGGTCTGATCCTGCCCAGTCCAGCCTGACCCACTCAGGACCCATCCTGCCCAGTCCAGCCTGACCCTTTTGGGTCTGATCCTGCCCAGTCCAGCCTGACCCACTCAGGACCCATCCTGCCCAGTCCAGCCTGACCCTTTTGGGTCTGATCCTGCCCAGTCCAGCCTGACCCACTCAGGTCCCATCCTGCCCAGTCCAGCCTGACCCTTTTGGGTCTGATCCTGCCCAGTCCAGCCTGACCCACTCAGGACCCATCCTGCCCAGTCCAGCCTGACCCTTTTGGGTCTGATCCTGCCCAGTCCAGCCTGACCCACTCAGGTCCCATCCTGCCCAGTCCAGCCTGACCCTTTTGGGTCTGATCCTGCCCAGTCCAACCTGACCCACTCAGGACCCATCCTGCCCAGTCCAGCCTGACCCACTCAGGTCCCATCCTGCCCAGTCCAGCCTGACCCTTTTGGGTCTGATCCTGCCCAGTCCAGCCTGACCCACTCAGGACCCATCCTGCCCAGTCCAGCCTGACCCTTTTGGGTCTGATCCTGCCCAGTCCAGCCTGACCCACTCAGGACCCATCCTGCCCAGTCCAGCCTGACCCTTTTGGGTCTGATCCTGCCCAGTCCAGCCTGACCCACTCAGGACCCATCCTGCCCAGTCCAGCCTGACCCTTTTGGGTCTGATCCTGCCCAGTCCAGCCTGACCCACTCAGGACCCATCCTGCCCAGTCCAGCCTGACCCTTTTGGGTCTGATCCTGCCCAGTCCAGCCTGACCCACTCAGGACCCATCCTGCCCAGTCCAGCCTGACCCTTTTGGGTCTGATCCTGCCCAGTCCAGCCTGACCCACTCAGGACCCATCCTGCCCAGTCCAGCCTGACCCTTTTGGGTCTGATCCTGCCCAGTCCAGCCTGACCCACTCAGGTCCCATCCTGCCCAGTCCAGCCTGACCCTTTTGGGTCTGATCCTGCCCAGTCCAGCCTGACCCACTCGGGTCCCATCCTGCCCAGTCCAGCCTGACCCTTTTGGGTCTGATCCTGCCCAGTCCAGCCTGACCCACTCAGGACCCATCCTGCCCAGTCCAGCCCGACCCTTTTGGGTCTGATCCTGCCCAGTCCAACCTGACCCACTCAGGACCCATCCTGCCCAGTCCAGCCTGAGCCTTTTGGGTCTGATCCTGCCCGGTTCGGTCTTACCCTGATGGGTCCCATCCTGCCCTGCCCAGCACCATCCTGCCTGCTTCACCCTGACCCTCTCGGGTCGGATCCCGTCCCGGTTCGGTTGGTCCCGTCGCTCCCGTACGCGGCACTTACCGGCAGCGGGATGCGCCGGGGCGGCAGCGGTGCTCAGCTCCCGGGGCCGCCCCGCCGCCAGCCCCGCTCCGCCCCGGGGCCGCCCCGCTCCGCCCCGCTCCGGCCCCGGCACCTGCGGGAGGCCCCGGAGGGACCTGGGGAAGGGTCACAGCTGGATTGGGGCAGGGGGAAACAGCTGGGCTGGGTGACGGACAGCTGCGTGGAGGGGGCTGCCACACAAACATCTGGATTCGCCTTAGGGCGTGTGCAAACATCTGGCTTGAATGGGGTGGTGGGGGGCTTCCAACCACCCCAAAAGTGGGGTGTACAGGGTGGGGTGCTCACGCACCGGCCAACAGCTGGATCGCCCCGGGTAGAGGCTGGGAGCTGCTGCGACCAGCAGCTGGGTGCTGGGCACAGGGTCTCCCTGCGGCACCGTGTCTCAGCCGAAAGGGTCGGTGGCTTCGGTACTCATTAACCAGGCAGCCAAGCCTCTGCGCTTCCTGAGCAGGGCTATTAAAGAGCAATAAGAAAAGGAACACCCGGGGGGGACGTGTTGGGTATGAAAGGGCCGATGCATAAACAGTCCAGGAATTACGCGGGATGACGGGCTTGGCTCTTCCTTTCCCTGGAAGCCCAGTTTGCCCTCCAAAATTATTCCCCTCCTTTCTTTTTAGGGGCTTGTGATGGGTCTCGGTGATGGTGGAGGGCAAGGAGGTGCCAACCGGCATCACCTGCATGACGGAGCACCATGAGGGGGGCTCCCCGGCATCGCCTCGTTGAGCGATGCACCCCTGGAGCTGGCACCCAAATATGAGGAGAGGAGTTTTGGGTGGGGGCTTGGCTGCACGGTGCAGGATGGGGAGGTGGAATGAGGTGCCGCAGCCTGTCCGCATCCCACCGGCGCCTGCGCTACGATGGACAACGCGGGCTTTCATCGATCCTGGCGCAAGCCCACAGCCAAGCCAGGCAGCAGGGCCACGGGGGAGATGGGCTCTGGCAGAAGCAGCTGTAAATATTTGCAACCACAGCCAGGCTGGAGCCATCACCCTCATCCTGGGGCTGCCCGGGCTTGTGGGGTTGGGTTGGCGATGGCTCGGTGCCCTTGTGAAATTCCCCGCTCCCTCAGCCGCCATGGGGAGACGGAAACTGGGAGAAAAAGTGTCTTTCCCCAGAGTAGAGCGGAAAACACGCCTTGTGCAAACAAGCCCAGCAGCCTGTGATGGGAAGGCCAGGGCTTTCCACAAGCATCTGGAGAATGCAGCTGAGAACGGACACAACTCACTCCTCCGATGAATCGCCCACATAAGCACTTATCCCACCTCCAGAACTGCATCTGTCTTCGGCACAGTCTCTGAGCTGGTGAAAAAGAGCTGGTGTCGTCCTCCCTCCTGGCACGGCCGGTGTCCTTGCGGGTCCCCAAGGTGAACGCCTCGTAGCCACCTGTCCTGCTGTGGGGACACTGTAAATAGTGGAGGGAGTGTTAAAAAGGAGAAAATAAAATAGTGGCTCCTGGCTGCCTGCCAGCCCCAACCGCCTCCGCTGAGGCCTGCAGCCTGATCTGTAGCCTCAAGACCAGCCCTACAGCACCTGGAATAAATGGGAACCCCCCAGACCCCAGCATTTTGGGGGTTGAGCAGGGATGGGAGAGGCAAATTTGGAGGCGGCAGCAAGGCTAAAGAAGATTTCAAGCAAGGCATTGTTTTTACACCTCTTTTTATCCATGTGAAAGGCAGATGAAACTCTCTGGGAAAAATAATGAGGGAAAGGGAATAGCCTGGGTTCCTCTTGGAGTCTCACCGACTGAATTAATCCCTGGCATAAAGGCCTGGCGCGGTGGCTGGATTTGGCTTCCCAAGACTCTTTGGCCGCCTGGTTTCTGTTCCTCCGGCTGGATGTTGCCGGTCAGTGCGTTAGTGGCTGATTGCAGGCGACCTTTGCAGCTGCTGCCCAGGGTAATTGCACCTTCCCACCAGGCTCCAGCTTTCCGGCTGCTGGTGGGTCGCAGGATGGTGCAGATGGACAGAGGAGCATCTGTGGTGCCAGGGAGGCAGCCGGGAGCTGGGACCGTGCTCCTTCAAACTGACGCAAAACCCTTGTTGGAGGCGAAAAGCAGCATTTTTCAAATGCTGAAGCTTTGTGAAAGCCTCGGGGCAGGGGTGTCCCCACCACCAGACGCTGGATGCCCCCACGGGGAGGGTCCTACAGGGCTTTCAGGTTCCCCCCCAACACACACGTACCGATGACGCAGGCTGGGTCCCTTCTGCCTCAGGCTCTGCCATGGCTCACCAGACCAGAGATGTCTTGCATGAAAAATGTCATTACTCCTAAAAGTTATTTATAATGGAAATGAAATTAATTTCTTGTGTCCTCCTGGCAATAGTAGCCTGCCGGGGTGGTGGACCTATTAGCGATTGCTCGTGAGGAGGTGACATTTGATGGCAACTTCCTCTTTTTTAACTAGCTCAGAGGAGGTGGCCACCCCAGGCTCACCCACAGATACCTGCTACCCCAGCACCTGCCTTTGAGTCCCCAGATTTTTGGCAGAGAAGGTGTTTGGTAGAGAAAGTCTCATCTCTGCTGGTCCCCTCCGTCCTTTTGGTGCAATCAACCTTCACCGCAGTCAAACCGGTGCACCTACCTGCGGTGAAAACCCCAGCAGAAGAAGACAAACCTTGTCGCTGCTGGACCTCTGCATTGAAGAAACTGGTCTAACCTTCAAACCCCATTGCCATGATGGATCCCAGGCCCATGTTTCTGGCCATCCAGCCCAAATTTCCTTCTGGAGGTGATGAGGTCCCAGCAACAGGCTATGAGCTCAGTGTACTCATTCTGCCAGGGCTCCACGGGAGTGCTGGGAAATCTTGGCTTTGATGGGAATTCAGACAACAAAGTCTTGGCTTTGCTCCAAGTGGGAGCTGACCCACCGTTCCTATGTCTCAGCATTTCTGAAGAAGTGTGTTTGAGCTCATTTTCCTCTCCCACCTGCTTTCCTAGAGCTCCATGGACGTCAGCAGGGGAGGAAGGAGTTGCTGAGCTTCTCCTCCTGCCAGCACATAGATGATTAATGCCTTCTTTGCAGGCTTCCTTTCCTCTCACCAGCACACCCTGATGTGTCCCGGAAACTCAGGGTTGCTTCCACTCATTGCTCTTCTTTGCTCGGGAATCCTCAAGGAGCTGTGCGGAGTGCGGGGATCCAGGCACGAGTGGTGTCTTAGGCTTCCCTTAGGAAGGGAAGTGGTGGGTGTTTGGGAGGTGGCCTGGGTGCAGGAGACATCGTCCGTCTGCTGGTGAAGCAGGTTGGGAAGGGAGATTTTGGGACATGTACCTGTGGCTCTTCACAGGAAGGGAATCCCAGGGCTTAGGGCATGAGGGAGTCTCATGACAGAACTTTCTGAGGTGGGCCTTCACACTTTGTAGCCATCTTTGAGAGGTCTTCTCCACCCCCACTGCTAGGAGGCTCTGCAAAGAGGGACACCATGGGCTCTTGCTGCATCATCCTCACAAGCGTTTGCACTTTGTCCCTTTGAGGACAGAGCTGGGGGTCTGGGATGGGGACGTCTCTGAACTTTGCATGGTTGAGTGGAAGTCAAGCACCTCCAGGCTGGCCACAGCTCCTCCTTCAGCTCCTTCCCCTCCACCCCATGTCAGTAGATCCTATATCCCTTTTGGGTTTTCGCCCTGCTGTGGCTCTTCCCACCCTGGGAAGGTCTCAGGCACCTGAGGCTCAGCACAGCGATGGCCATCTTGGTCTTCTCACCAACACACCTCTCCATAAACACCCATCGTCCCCATCCCCCATGACGGGAGACCATGGTATGGAGCCGCGGTGCAACCCAGCGTGGAACTCCACCATCCTTGTGGTGGGAGAACTGGGCTCTTCCAGCAGCCCCAGGGATGGGTCCAGGTACCAGGTGATGATAAAAGGGTGTCCAAAAGCAGGCCCAGATCCCCATGGGGTCCTGCAGGATCTGGCCACGCTGCCAGCTGCCCAGGGGGTGATGGAGGAGCACGCCGTGTCCTTTTGGCTCACCACCTCCAGGCTTCTCCGCTTTCCGGACCACGTCCGCAGGGAGGAATCAGGAGGTCAAAGCACAGGAGACCTGCAGGTACCTTTGCTATTTCCCATCCGGGAAAGATTAAAAATAACTTCCCTCAATTTGTCGCCGTTTCCTTGATAGCTTGTTTGCTTTGGCTGTCGGACCAGAGGTAGTTCAGCTGGAGAGTTTAGTCTGGAAAATGATTGCACACACACACACACACCCCCCCGCAAATTACTACCAGGGATGAAGGATGGAAACGTTGATGGAGATGCCTGCTTTTGGGGTACCACCATCCCAGCAGAACCACACACCCGGTCACATTCGTATGGTAAAAATACTTATTTTAAGGTTGAAAACCAGCATCTCAGCTCTGAGTCAACCCGAGGGGCTCCGTGATCATGGTCCATCACTGTAAACCAGGGCCAAGCGCAGGTGTCCCACCTTGCCCCCATGTGCTGCTGCTGCAGGAGCACAGGTTGTCACCTGCCTGGTGGCCGCCCAGCACTTGGGTCTTACGGATGGGTTGATGCAGCACAAGGGTGGGACGGGCAAATTTCCCACCCAGCTGGGTGTGAGTTACCAGGAACCCAGCAATTTTGTGCACTGCAAATTTAATGCTTTTCATTAAAAACTACTTGTTGATGCAACTTCTTGTTGCGTCCCCAGGAACCCCATGCTCGGTTCTGCTGCTCCTGCAGCAAGAGAAAAGGGATTTTGTGTGTGATGAGTTCACCTGGGACTTCTGAGCTGCAGCTCAAATATCCTAGCTGGATAGACGTGCAATTTTTAGTCCGTGCATTTAGTCTAAGCCTTTCTGTAATGGAAATTTTAAGTCTTTCGCTGCTCTTTTTGCTCATTAACACCATTAAATGCAGTGCTGTTGACTCAGGATATCCATCCCCTCGCCAAGGTCAGTGAGGGTGCAGTGGGGACTCTTGAGCAGCCAAAATAACCCAGGCATGAGGCATCTCCCCTAGGGACCAAAACCTTCCAGGAATTAAAGCTCAGAGCATGAACCATTTGCTTCCCAGGACCATGCAGGGACCCGCTCAACTCTCGGGCTGGTTCTTCTTTGCCTGCAGGTGGGTCCATCAAACCCAGTCACAGCAGCAAATATTTAAGCCGCAGTGTCCTGTTCCTTCCATTGCGAAGGCGACCAGATTGGACATTTATTTTGGGAAAAAACCATCTGTTTCGTGTCCGGCGTTGTCAATGAAGTTTTCCGTGCGGAGCATCTCACGTGTTCTTGCTTCTCCCTTTCGGTTCTGCTTCTCAGAAGATCACATCATGCTCTTGAAGAAGCAAAAAGGGAAGCTGTGTCCCAAGTGTGGGTTTTTTTATAATTCCAAGAATTTGTCTCTTTCTTACATGAAAGCAACTTCTTTTTTTTTTTTTGAAAAGAGCAGAGTTACAGAAACAAGGTGAAATTCAGACACAAGTTTTCTCTTCTGCCTCTTAGAGGTAGGCAAAAAAACCCCCACCAGTGCTTGAGGTTTCTGCTCAGCTAAACCAAATGTGATAATCACATTTCATAGGAAGATTTTTGAGATATCCCTGATATTAATGGTCCTTGATTTATAGATAACAGGTTATTCCACGCTGCTTGCTGCGAGATAACTTTACCACAACTCGCTGGAGGCTTTACTGGCAGCATCACCACAGAGGGACCATTTCATGTCCTCCAGCCTCATATGGGGATGATTCTCATCTTTTTCTCCCCACTGAATCCATCAGGAAACCCTCACATCCCCTTTTCTGCAAGCAGAAAAAGGCTCAAAACTCCAGCAAACCCACTCAAGGCTTGCTATAGGGTTTGCTTTGGGTTATAGGCAACATTGCCCCTGTAGGAGCAAGAATTAGGGGTCCGGGGCCAGCTCGGTGCCCTGGATAAGGAGGGAAGCAGGAATAGCTTCCCAAGACAGACTCAGTTTTTGCCGGGACGTGGTCCTCATGCAACAGCGCTGGGAGCAGCATTACCCTTGGCAGCATCTTCTAAACAAACCTCAGAGCAGAGCCGGTGCCAAGACGTTTTGCACAAACACAAGGGTGAAACTATAACTGGGAAAATACAAACGTGGGGGGTCCTGGCCATCAGCTGTCTTGGTTTGGGCAAAACCTGGCGTGGTTGCCGCACCTTCTCTTTCGATGTGGTGGCTTGCAGCACTGTGTAGGTGCTCACTGATGCTCAGGAGATGCTGATGTGGAGGTTAGAACCATCATTGGGGGTTTTAAGACCATCCTGAGCGAGGAGGTCTGCACCCATTGCTGCTGGGAGCGGGAGGTTGGACCCGGCAGCTCCTGGGGCAATGCTGTGATGACCCCAATCTGTGCCCCAGTTTCCCCATTTACACAAAAGTGTGAATCCCCGGCTTCCAGCTAACACCTAGAGAACTCCCCAGGACCCTGAAATGGAGGGTCAGACCCCATGTCTGCTATGGGTGAAGCCTGGTGGATCAGCGGGCAGGGCTCTCCTGCCCTCAGCCTGCCTGGCCCGCGCCGACCGCGACACCCGGGACCTGCCCAAGCCAAAAATGTTCAAGCAGGTCCGTCCCGTTGGGGATGTGTTGCAAAACCAAGGCGGCGGTGAAGTTCTGCACATCGGCACGGCGGGAGGAGGGGAATCTGATGGCAAACAAGATCAGCTCGTTCCCCTCGCGCTTGCGTGTGCTGTCAGGCAGCGCGGGCGGCTTAACTCACACCGCCGCCCCGGCATGGTCAGCCTCTCTAATGTGTCTATTTTTTTATCCCTCTTCCTGCAAATAAGGTTTTATTATTTTATTTTATTTTATTTTATTTTATTTTATTTTATTTTATTTTATTTTATTTTATTTTATTTTATTTTATTTTATTTTATTTTTGGGGGGGGTTGTTTTATTTTGTTCTGTTCTGTTTTGCTTTGTTTTAGTTTTTTTTGCTTTATTTATTTATTTATTTGATTTTACTCTATTTCATTTCATGTCATTTCATTGTATTGTATGCTATTCTATCCTATTCTATTGTATTCTATTCTTTCTATTCTATTCCAATTTATCCTTTTTTTTTTTTTCCCTCCCACACGGACACTACCAGGCAGCTCAGACCCAGCGCCAGGTTCCGGGCAAGACAGACATGCAGCTTTTTGAACCCTTTTGCTGAGGCTGGGAGCTGCCTGTGGCTGGGTTCGTCCCCTTCCACGCACATCAAACCGAGAGACCTGAGCTCAGCACGGCGGCAGCTGCTCTAACATAAACTTTAGGGGTAAAGGCCCAGACAGGTCTTTAGCATAAACAGAAAAACCCTTGTGAAATAGGCTTAATTTAATATATCCAGTAATGCTAGGGACTCTCACTTCCTTCCAGTTATTATCTGACATGATCCTCTATTCTGGGATACTCAGAAAAATTTATTCAAAGGAAAACTGAACAATAACAACAAGCATGGGATTAAAATAAAACCAGAAAAATAACGGGAATGATGGACAAGAAGCTGGTTGGTTTCCAGGAAGGTTTGAGGAGAATCTCCTGCAGGGAGACGTGACTGTGCCATATTCCGAATCGCCTTTGGAGGGGGAGATGAAGGTGCTATCGTGGAGTCACAGAATCACAGAAGGGTTTGGGTTGGAAGGGACCTTTAGAGCTCATCCAGTCCCACCCCCTGCCATGGGCAGGGACATCCCCAACTTGATCAGGTCGCTCAGAGCCCCGTCCAGCCTCACCTGGGATGTGCCCAGGGATGGGGCATCGACCACCTCTCGGGGCAACCTGGGCCAGTGTCTCACCACCCTCTGCGTAAAACATTTCTCCCTTCGATCCCGTCTGAAGCTCCCCTCCTTTAGTTTCAAACCCTTGGCCTGTCACAGCAGGCCTTGCTAAAGAGGTCGCCCCCACCCTTCCTACAGCCCCCCTTTAATCCCTGGGAGGCTGCAATAAGGTCTCCCCCCAGCCTTCTCTTCCCCAGGCTGAACAACCCCAGCTCTCCCAGCCCGGCCTCGCAGCAGAGGGGCTCCAGCCCCCGGAGCATTTCTGTGCCCCCTCTGGCCCCGCTCCCACAGCCCCGTGTCTGTCCCATGCTGAGGAGCCCCGAGCTGGAGGCGGCGCTGCAGGGGGGTCTCCCAGAGCGGGGCAGGGGGGCAGCACCCCCTCCCTCGCCCCGCTGCCCGCGCTGCTGGGGATGCCTTATGTTGCCTTCAAGACCAACTGCAAATGCAGCAGCTGGTGGGCTTGTACCTGTTTGGTCCAAACTGGCTCATTTCAGCACGGTGGTTGGAGAAAGAACCATGGGATCTTCTCTTCTCTAACATGTTTTGTGGTGGACTCTCTCGCCAAGACACATGGCTCTGAGCACAATGTATTAGTGGTCAACAGAACCTTGTCTTCCAGAGGTCAAGGGATCAGGCTGCGACCAGGCGGCTGCAATTAAGCATATTATTAAATCTCATTTTTCCAGGCAGCTTGACATCTGCTTTTTAACACAGACATAAGAGGAAATGCTGCTTTTCTCCACCAGGATAAGAGCAGGTGCAAACAACTCTTGGCTAACCAAGACCTTTGGGCATGACACACCTTGCGGTCTCATCTCGCTGTGGCACGCCTGAACGTGTCTCTTTGCTTGGTCCCAGCGTGAGGGCTGAGCTGCATCCCATGTGGCTGATCTCCTCCTGGGTGATTGTCCAAATGCCCCAATCTCCAGTATTTTAGAGGTACCACGTGGCCCATGACTCAACGCACCATTTTGGCCATTCCCAGTTTGGGAGTTCACAACCTCCAGAGACAGCACTTACCTCGTGATGTTCATGTGTGCACAAATTTTTTATGTCTGCAAACAACCGGGACAGCTCAAGGGCTTGGCTCCTACCCTGCTGGCTCCTGGACCTGTTCCTCTGTTGGCTCTTCTCCCTCTTCCTTGCTCTGCATTTCAGCAGACCAGCCCTGCTCCTCCCTCCTCTGCATGCCCATCGCTTGCCAGGCGTTAGCACAGGAGAGCTCCCAGGTATCAGAGATGTCACCAACCTGCTTTTCAGGGTGTAGGGACCTGTGTGCAAACAGGCTGATTTCTTTGGGCATCTTCCAAGCAGATGTCTTGGACTGTGTGCCTCCCTTACGTCTCCAGAAAGCCTTTGTAGGTATCACACAGGGCTTGGAGATGACAACAATGTCCACATAGATCCTAGGAGTATCACATAGATCCTAGGAGTATCACATAGATCCTAGGACTGCCACATCATCCCAGGACCATTGAGTGAGGAAGACGTGTTCGCACCAGCCGGCAACGTGAAAGAGCTCACTGGTGCGGCAGCAACGCCAAACTGTCTAGTTTCTCCTTCTCTTCTTCCTCCTCCTCCTAAGGCTGTTAATATTGATTTGGCTTATGAATTAACTTCCCTTTTAGAGATTCGATAGAGCCGGAATTGGTACATTAAACAAACAGCAAGAGGTTTATGAGTCACGCGATGGCCCTGCGCCAAGGCAAGCACAAAAGCAGAGGCCTCAGCTGAGCTTTGGGGATTATTCAGTGTTAAAATCCACATGGTCCCAGAGAAGATACCGGATGGGTCTCCCCTCTAAATTCAGCTGGAGTAAGTGAAAAACTCCTCCCCTCCCCAGCTCTGGTGCCCAGGACTTCTGCTCCTCAAGCAGAGCGGAGTCAGCAGGATGTCCCTGCTACGGAGTGATGCCACTGAGAAAAGCCTTGACCCTCAGAGGCACACGGGTACCACAGGGACACAGACTCCATCCCGGATTTGGGAAAGTCCCTCTTCCACATGCCTTACGTCTCGCCTGCTCCGGCACGAGATGATGCACCCCTGTCCTGCGGGCTCCCAAAGGTCTCTATCTTCGAGTAAAATGAGTAAGAGTTGATTGTTCTTTTGGGTAGGAGTGATTCAAGAAGTTTTAAATAGTAAAACTGTCCTTTTCTATAGTTATTTCCTTCTCCATTCCCGCTCTTGGCTGCTGGGGGGTTTGTAAACATTTATTAAAATCTGCTTTAACATCTCTCACTGAGTATTTCCTTTTGGCTACTTCTTACATGTTTGTTTCCATCCAAACTCCCATACAATGACAATGGGGAACCAAACCGCTTTCATCCCTCATAGCCCGCCCAGAGCCCTCTCAAGTGTCAAGGCTGGAGATCAGACAGGGTGAGACCGTGCCAAGGTCCTGGCTGAGACAGGTCCTTTGCTCTGATGGTGCCGACTACACGCTAAGGAGGGGACGTGTCTCCTGTACCTGTTTGCAAGGCAAAGATCTAAAGACAAAGAAAAATCCCTAGCAGAAATGAGACCTCCATCACCTTGGGCCATGGTGCTGCTTTGCATGGAGCTGCTCTCATCTCAGCTGGAGCTGATGCTGCGGGAGGAAAGAAACTGAGCCAAAGCCTCCGTGAAACTTTCCATGGCCCAAACCAGTAGGGAAAATCTCTTCTTGACCCCTCCCCAGCCTCACAGCTCTTATGATATTAAACAGATGACCAACACTCACTAGCCACATCTTCAAGAGACCCGCACCATGTTCATGTCCATCCTGCACCACCCATCCTCTCTGCTCCCTCCTCCTTGTGATCAGTCCTGGCCACTTAGGAGAGAAGAGACGAGTGTTAGAGGCTTGAGGACACAAACTGGCTTCAAATGCCCTGCCCAGCCTCCCTTGGGGCCTCCCCCAATCCTGCCCAGGACCCCCATTTCAGCTCAACCCAGGGCCATCAGTCCCTGCCCCAGCGACACCATAGGTGTCTCCAGCCCCACCAAGGCCCAGCCCTGCCTGGCCATGGGCTCTCATGGATTGATGCTCTGGCTTGGCCTCAGACCTGCCTCATCATCATGAACTTGCCTGGTGCTGGGAGCTTCCCCTTGCTGTCCCCTCTCCAGGTCTGCTCTACTCACCGCTCTTGGGAATGGTGGGATGGGTCCTGGCTGGAAAGTCCCCCACCAGCCCGGGGGTGCCCTGCGGTTCCCCATCCTTTAGGAAGCCCTGACAAAAGGAAAAGTGAAAACTGGGAGGAATGGCTCATACACCCGATGGACGTGCTGCCCTCCAGAGGGATCTGGCCAAGCTGGAGAAAAGGGCAGAGAGCAACCTCATGGAGTTCTATTAATGGAAATGGAAAGTCCTGCTCCTGGGAAGGACTAACCCCAGGCACCGGCACAGGCTGCGTGCTGAGCGGCTGGAAAGAAGCTCTGCAGAGCAGGACCTGAGTGCCCTGGTGGGCTTCTGGGCTCCCCAGCATGAGAAGGACATGAACATACTGTACTGAGTCCAGTGAAGGGCCATGAAGATGAAGAAGGGACGAGGGCATCTTTTGTATAAGGAAAGGCTGAGACAGCTGGGACTGTTCAGCCTGGAGACGAGAAGACTTGGAGGAATCTTTTCAAATACCTGATGGCTTGGGAACAAAGAAAATGGAGCCAGGGTCTTCTGAGTGGTGCCCAGTGATGGGACGGGAGGTAATGGGCACAAACTGAAACACAATAAATCCTCTTTAGATGTAGGAAAATTATTTTGCTACTGTGAGGGTGGTCAAGCACTGGCACAGGCTGCCAGCTGAGGTTGTGGAATCTCCATCCCTGGAGATGCTCAGAACTCATCTTGACATGGCCCTGGGCAACCTACTCCTGGTCGCTCTGCTTGAGCACGTAGTTGGACTCGATGGTCTCCAGAAGTCCCTGCCTCAGCCGTTTTGTGGAAGGGAAAGGAGAAGACACCCTTAGGAAACAAACCCTGTCCACTTGTGTGGGAAGGTGGGAGTCTTTCCTGTGCCCAGGAGGTGACCAGCAAAGTCCTTGAAGCCACAGTTTGGTGTAACAAGGCTGCACCTGTCCCAGGCTCCATCTACTCCTTTGCAAGGTGGAGGGGCTGCAGACACCAGCCCTTTCCAAGCCCTCACACCAGGCTTTCTCCCATCCACCATTGTGTGCATCAGGAGTGCAGACGGGGCTGCTTTGCCCCACACAGTGGCCTTGCAAGGACAAGGTGAGCTCGTCATCCTCCTGCTGCCGCCCCAGTAAATCCCAGACAACCTCCAGACGTGCTGCAGAGGACGTGAGCGCCATGTGTTTGTCATTAGATCAGAGATAAAAGCTCTGGCTGAAGTGGATGCACTTCTGTCCTCTGAAGCAGGTGCTCCTGCAGGATAGCAAAGTCCAGATGTTAGCACAGCTGGCACAAGAGAGTCAGCGCTCTTGTGAAGTGAGGGACAGAGAAATATCTGGGAACAGCAGCTGTTTGACCTGCTCCTTTTGGAGATGAGCCCCTTTCCAACTGTTTTGGAGAGGCAGCACAGGCACAGCTGGAGATGAACAACACTGGGAAGCACCTACATTCGTCCCGACGGAGAGTCCGGGTAGCTACACCAGGTGGACATCCATCCTAGATGCCTAATTTCGGTTTGATGTGTCCAGATGTGTTTTAAAAGGTCCATGTCTGAGTCTTGAGGCTGCTTCTATAGATCATCTTGCACCCCTGGAGATGGCATCAGCTGTCTTTTGGAAGTATCCTCCTCTCTGATGTCAGAGACTCACTCCCATGGTTGACACTTACCTCTTGAAACCAGGCTAGCTGACCCACCTTCCCCCCCAGAAAGGGATCCATACCTACCCAGGTGCTCTGCCAAGGCAGGGTCACCATCCCAGTCACCTTAAAGATGTTCTCCAGGCTGTGGAAAACATCACCTCTGAGGTTTTTGAGAGAATTAGGTCCCAATTCCCATAACCACTCTTTTGGAGAACATTTGATCAGAACATTTTGCACGCACCGGAAGCGAGGATGGGGTTGGAGCTGCAGTACATGGATCCATGGTACACAGATCTGTATATGGCACAGAAATGTCTCTCATGCCTGCTTTGCTTTAGTTATTTCCTCCCCAGGCTATGGAACCTCTCTGGCTCCTGCCAGTGACAGCAATTATCCTCCTTGGTTAGACCTAGGTAACCCTCGGCTTTGGAGGCTGGTGGCTTAGGTGAAAGGCTGAGCACAAAGAGCCAAGGTTGCATCTGGTTTGGGTAAAAAGCGAATTAAACACTGGGCTGGTGAGAAGCTACTTGGTTAAGTGAAGGCTGGAGAAAGATTTGTGGCATGAAGAGGCACCTACTTTCTGTCCCACTTTCTATTTTCTGTCCCATGAGGGCATCTCACAGCTCACCCCATGGTGAGGAAGGGAGTGGGGCAGGGAAGGTTGCTCCAGGTGGGACAGTCAAAGGGCTGAAGCTCAGTGCTTTCCTGGAAGGTGTTCAGAGGATGTGTGATGGTTGTCAGCCATGTGGCTCTGGGCACAAAGTGACACTGGTGCTCGAGCAGTGGTGCTTTGGGGGGACCCCAAGCAATTATGGGGGATGCAGAGACCCCCCCAGTCACCTGGTTCCCCAAAAGCATTGCTGACCAAGGCTTGGAGAGGGTCTCAGGCAACCACAAATACCCTCAAATCACTAAGTCTCCAGCAATCACAGCAAAAACAGATGCCGGGCTCCTCGGCCTCAGCAAGCAGGGGCAGAGCGTGTCCCATGTGTGGTGTAATGTCCAAGCCGAGCCCTCTGCTCCAGCTCCTCACCCCCACTGCTGCAGCAAGGTCGGCTTTCTGAGGGCCTTGAGCAGCTCTAATCAGCCCATCCCTTAGCCCAAACAGTCCCGTTCCCACCGGCCGCTGGCTCCAGGCTGTGCTTGCCCTCCAGGGCTGCTTGGCTCAGCGCCTTCGGGGGCATCTTGCACCTTTCACCCACCACGGATAAGCAGAGATGATAGCCACCGAGTCCTGCATCGCTCCATGCGTGGCGGGCTGCAGGTCCCCCTCCTCCAGCAGTACCTCCCGACATGCCGCTCCCGTCCCTCCCACTGCATCCAGGCTGAGGGAAACTGGCTCCCGGTACAATGTCAAGAGAAAAGGTGAAAAAAACAGAGGAAAAATGGGTGCAACCACATGTTTACTGCCCCAAATCTCCCCTTCATGTCACCGCGCTCACCCAGCCTGCAAAACTGGCTGGCAGGGAAAGGAAGTGCTCCCTGTTTAAAAGTGCTTCCAGTTAATAAATGTTCCCAGTTTATAAGCGTGAGGAGAGTGTCTGTGGGGAGATAAGGGCTGGTACAGAGGCAGGGAGCTGGCCTGAGATGGCGTGCAGGAGAACAGCCATCGGCAAAGCCCCACCAGGCTGCAAAGCATAGAAATGTTTCATCTCCACGAAGCCGCATCCAAGGCCAAGTGACCCTGGACTGTGCCAGAGATAGGAGAGGGACACACGCTGCCAGCCTTGGGGGCACGCACACATCCTGCCCCTCCGGGACCAGATCCAAAATCATGTACGTTCCAACTAGATTGCTTTTTTTCTGCTGCCCTTTGCATCTGTGGAGTTAAAAATCACCTCTGTAACTAACTATATTTGAGCAGCCGCTGGCGCCTCGATCCAGGCAGGACTCAGGAGCTAATGGGAATTGGGATCACATGGTGTAAAGAGGTCAGAAAGAGTAAAAATTACCAAGCGGGTCAGCAGGTCAGTGGGACCTCCTGTGCCCTGCGTGTTGGCAGGGACCACCCAGCCATGGGGACTGTAGCTCTTACATGGCACCTACTAATTTTGTGGTGCTTGGAGCAAAGTGCATAGCAGGAGGCGAGGGGTCTCCTCCGGAGGGAGCCCCAAGGCTATCCCAGCAGCAAAGCTGGCCAAAAATTCATCCATGGACAGAAACAGCTCACTTGTCCTCATCTAGATGGAGATGCAAGTGGTCGCTGCTCCAAACAGTGAAGGTCTCCGTGACCTGCTCAGATGTATTTTTCCATCTCCCTGCAATGCCTTTGCCCTTCCCCCTGTGGGATCCAGGCTTTGGCCCCTTTTCCAGTTCTCCGTGGCACCGTGGCTGGATGCAATACCACGCTCAGGGTTGTTTCCCTTGGGAAATCACCCTGGCACAGGGCATTTCTCTTCCCTTGGCCTTTCCTCCGGTGCCTGGAGGTCAGCTGCCCCAGGTCCTTCTGCTTGGTCTAACGCGCTGCAAATGTTTCTATCCTCCCTCCCCCCTTTCCTCCCCACCTCCTTCCCCATCTCTTTTGATTTCTCTCTGCATCCCGGTCGATGTGCGCTGAGCAGGTCTAAGCGTCCCTGAGGATATGCCCGGTTCCCTTTTCCTTCAGCTCAGGAAGGGTCTTGCATGGTTTATCCATTCTCCCGATGCTGAGGCTTGTTTTCAAAGGACAATGCAAGCTCTTAATGCCCATAAAGGGCATCAGCTAGCGATTTCTGAATATTTGGGGACAAGGCTTGGGATTATGCAGAGCTCTTTGCTGCCTACCGCTGAATTACAGTGACCTCCCACGATCAGTGACGGTGGGAGCACTGGGGAAATACCAGTGCCTTAGAAATAGTGCACACAAGCACACAAACAACACATGCAAAGCCAAGCCTTTGTCCTTTCATGCTCCTCCGAGGGTTTCTCCTGCAGAAGGTGGAGCTATCCTGGCACTAAACTGGGATGAAAGGGGAGAGGAGGGGAAAATGTGGAGGCAGGGAGGGAAATAATAACAGCGGCAGAAAACCCAGCGCCAGCATTTTAGCCAGATCCTGAACAGTGAACTCAACTCCTCTTCGTGATGTTTCCTAGCACACTGAGTCTTCTTCCTTGACAGTTTTAATGGATTATTTTAACTAAGCATTAATGTGCACGGCTGATACCTACCACATGTCTCATGGCAGCCAACAGCAACTTAATTGGGACTTTTCAGTGTGTTTGATCTTTGGACAAGATGCCCAGAGAGGAGCAGTGAAATACAGACCAGAAATCCCCACTGTGCCCTCTGAGGAGCTTGGAAAGACGCAGAGATGGTGCTTCACTGGCACCTCTAACAACAGGTATCCATCCACCAGGTGGAGAGGAACTGTTGGCTTTGGTGGGCTTGTCCCAGTTCACAGACTGGGAATTTCTGGTTTCTGAAGTTTCAGCTTGCTGGTCCCTTTGAGGACAAAGGATGCCTAGAAAATACTGGAAAAACTCTGGGATGAGAAGATAAATAGAGAGAACCCAGTAATAGAACATGTATTAAAACTCTTGTGTTCTCAAAGGCAGCTGTATTTTATTTTGGAGGGCCTTGGCAGTGCATTTTCTAAGAAAATATGTGCTTATCAGCACACTGGAGTGTGTTGCTGTGGGATGAATCACTTCTGAGCCTGTCAGTCAGTTTGGTCACACCTGGAGGAAGGTGAGAAGCTCAGAGATGCTGATGTTTCCACCAGCATGTGGAAGAGGAAGGAGGCAGACCCTGAATGATCCCTCCATGGGGGACAAGGCAAGAGGAAACCCCTATTAAACCTCAGAGAATCCACCAGTAATAAAACCTCCAGCTTCTTCAGCTCTGCAGGGAGCACCTGAACTGGGTGTTGCTGTAAGACACGTGGGTACCTGTCCCACCGTCCCCCCACCAGCGCAGCCAGACAGAGATCCCACAGTCCTTGTCCTCCTTCTCATGGTTGCCCATGGTCCTGACAGCAAGATGCTGGATCAGGCATCCAGGGCCTCATCCTGACTCACCACTGTATGACCTCAGCCATGTCACTTCAACCCCTTTCCACCTCTGCAGCTCTGACGACCTCATTTGAGGAGCAAAGTCTGGTGAGATGTGACCCGCCAGGTCAGCCCGCTCCGGGCTTCATGTCCCGCGGCTCCCCACGGCCGAGCAGATGACACAGCCCAGGCTGCCGGGGGGAAGGAACCACCTCGCAGCTGCCACGATATCAGAAACTGTTCCCTTTCATCCTCCTTCCCTCCATGCCCTGGGGAATTTCCATTTTTACTTTCTCTCTGGATTACATTCAAAACCTCAGGCCATACAGAACAACAGCGGAGAGGCAAGCTGGTGGCAGGGAGTGGTGTTTAGGGGAGGAAGGAGAGGTCCCCATCCTCCCTTCTCTATGGAGTTGGAAAGCCGAGTGGTTAGGAAAAGGGCTCATCTCTGAGGACCCCCAAGGTATCCACATGGGATTAGAGACATGTGCTCATCCAGGCAAGGAGTTATACATTGTTGTCCCTGGAAAAGGGGGGGTTGGCTGCATACCGGGGGCACCTGCGGTTCCCCAAAATGCTTTTGCACCAAGAAAAGAGCCTTCGGTGTAGCCACACAAGACTGTGCTTTTACATCCTTACGTAAATTTCAGATTTCAAGATTTCCCAGAAAAGGGGGCTATAACTTGGCTCAGGGGTGCAGATTTACCATAAAACCAAGTAATTTTGTAGGTCCTGGACCACTAGAAGTTGAGGATGCTTCTCCTTAGCTTTTTGTCTTCTCCTGTAGCAGCCATGCACGAGCTCCTGGTGCTGCCACCGAGCTCTGAGCAGCCAAGCTGTGACGGACAGGGTCAGGGCAACGTATTTGTTGCGCAGTGACAGTCTGACCGGCAAGTCTCCAGAGCTCAGGCTGGGAAGTTAAAATGTCCTGGCTCATGGCCAGCTGCTCTGGTCAAAGCCAGAACAAATATTCCTCTTAGACTAATTAGACTGAGGCTATGTGTCTGGAAATTCACTCCCTGCCCAGAGTCTGCTGGCTGGAGCAGAGGTCCAGAGAGGTTGTCCCTGGAGAAGCGTGGTCAGAGGGCACCGTCATCCCTAAGCAGGGTGACCACACTGTCTCTACTGGGCAGAAAACCCAAACCCCAGACTACAAATGTCCATGGAAACGTGCTCCTTTTGAAGAACCCTTTGGTTCCCACCAGTTGTCCCAGAACATTGTATGTATCAGGGACGGTCCCCCAGGACGACCAGTTCAGCCAGGCTCTCACTGTCTCCAGCAGCCTTGACCTGGGAAGCTGGTGGTGGTGGTGAGAGCCCCTGGATGCTGGCCTAGACCATGATATATCTGAAAAAGGCATTTTCTGCAACAACATTTGCTTCTGAGACAATATAATTCCCTCTCCCTTATTGAGACAGTCACAAGCAGAGCTGGTCTGACGTATGTGTCTGCTGCGAGATGCTCTGGGATTTTCCTTGCAGAGGTCCACAACAGTTCAACCTCTGTAAAAGCCTTTAAAGCTCTGGGGTCCTGAAGTCCCTCCTGATCTAGCCCCAGGTGTGTCTCCATCCTTGGAGAGGACAGCTATATGGCCAGCCTGTAGGGTTGACTATGCTTGGGCATTATCTTGATGGGTTTGAGTTGGCACAGGCTAAACCACTGCCTGGCCATGGTTAGCAAGTCGTATAGATTTAGCAGAGGAGGTTCAGTGACTGTAAATTATTTGCAGTGCAGGAAAAAAAAAAGCTACTACTGCAGTGTTTAACTGCAAAAAGGGAAATTAGAGAGAAATGAGGAAGCTCCTCAGAATTAAGCAGCTGAACACAAGAATGAAGCGTTTGCAGATGGAGTGGAAGTGGACTGAGGATGCAAATGCAAAGCACTGATTCAAAAAGGCCGTAAAAAGGTTCCCCAGGGCAGCCAGAGCTAAAGAGCAGGGTGAAAAATATCATTAGAAGAAAGAAAATCTCCTGCAGAAGGTCCACGCCGCATCCGAAGGGGGAGGCGTGGAAGAGGTCACGAACACGGCAGCAAGCTGAATGCAAAAACCCGCTTGAGTGTGCATGGAATATTTTGGGGAACAAGTTGCTAAAAGCTGAAAAATGAGATAACAGGAACCAAAGCCCACAGTGAAGAGCTACAGAGCTTCTTGGTGTTGAATAAAACTCGTGGTGCTGAATTACACGGCGGTGAGGAGATGCCAGCACCTCCTGTGAGCTGTCCCCATCCCGCTGTCCCACAGGGAGATGGGCTGGAGCTGTAACAAGCTCCAAGTGGGGGATGAAGATCTCCCCCAGTAATTATTCAGCTCCTGATGGTTGTAAAAGACCTGCCCAAGAACCAGATTGACTCCACCAAGAGATGGAGCGTGGATGTGACAGCTGCTGTGGCTCATCCTCCCTCACCCACCCAGGGGGAGGCACGGCGACATGTGAAGGTTATAAAAACGGGAAAGTTTCCAAGGCAGGGAAATTTTCCAGAGATTATTGGGCACACCAACCCCACCTCTGTCTCACAAAATCCTGCAGCCACAAAAGCAGGGCGTGATTCAGATATCACATTGCTCATTCCTTACCCCCATCCCTTCCCTGGTGGCCTCTGCCAGCGATGGGGCACTGGGGCTTATGTAAATATATATATATATAAATGCACATGTTTTAAATAAATAAATATATTTATTTTTCACAACATGTTGAAAAAGTATCACCGCTGTTACCAGGATATCTTGAGACACCTGTAGGAAATCCCCCAGCAGGTAGGACGTCACCAGATGACAGCCTGAGAAATACAAAAGAGGCCTTTTCAGTGGTATTAAACCATGTCGTTAAACCTGAGATTACCTGGGATCAGTTTGCATCGTGCAGGGTAAACATTTGCCCTTACTGTTTTTGTGAAAGCTTTATCCGCAGGGTAATGAAGCAACAAAGTCTTTCTCTTGCTCTTTTCCTACTGAATCGGGTTTCTTACAGTCTTCTAACTGATTCCTCCTCCCACACAGGGTCGACGTCAAGTGTGCGTCCACCAGTTTCACAATAATCCCATTAACTCGCAGCCGGACAAAAGCCACAAAGCTGGCCCAAGCGGCGAGGCTGGGGCAGGAGGCATTTTTCAACTGGGTGGCTGAACCAAAATTTGGGAGGAAAACATGATCCCGGTCAATGGGAGGTCAAAGTGAATAGTTTCTGTTGGGCTTTTTTAACCCTTGCCTATTTTGGTTTGCTTGCTTAAAAAAGAGAGGAGCCATTTCTATGCTAGAAAATGTCTTTTTTTAAAGTGAAAAGTCAAGTGCTTGCTATCAGAAAAGGGGGAAGGGGACTATTTCTGTGCTTCCCAAACGTACCACTTCATTTTGGAAGAAAAGAATAAAAATCTCCAAAAATTATGGCATGTTCTAGGAGTTCAGTTATTCACCCTAAATGATCTCCATCCTCAACTAACATCGGTCTTTGAGCAGCTGCACAACTCTTTCAGGGAAATCTTTCTCTCCATCAAACCCAGGTTCTCTGTGGGGCTCACCTGGCGTGACTCAGCCTCCTTGGACAGTTTTGGCCGGATCCATGCCTCTGGGCTGCAAATGTCCAGATTAATCATTGCACTATCGCTGGCATGGTTTGAACCTGGGCTTCTTCAAAGCAACTTCAAAGCTGGATCGGGGTGGTGAGGGAGTAACCCTATGGGGTGTGTACTCAGAAGGTGCGGCCTGGACTGTCTCATGGACCAGCACAGTTGTAGCCAGGAGGAGCCACGTTTTCTTACCCCAGCATCATTGCTTACCCTGGGGCCACGTTTCACGTGGCATCTTGAATTTCTCAGAAGGGTATGTGGGTTCCTGGAGGGACCACCTCTCCCTTGTGGGTTCATTGGGTAGCAGGGTGCAGGTCATGGCTGATGTCTTTCCCAGGACAGGCATTAAATTGCACGAACCAGGCATCTAATGGGCCAAAGCGGGGAGGAGGAGAGCCCCAAAACACCACACACCCTCATCAGCCAGGTAGCTGAAGGAGGGCACCCGAAGGGGTGAAGCTCTCTTCCTCCATCTACAGGCAACCAGGAGGAAGAACAGCTGCTACAAATTAATTTTTACATCACGTTTCAACCCAGCTGCCTTCTGGAGATGCTTGAGGATTTACCATAACTCTGGAGTCCTTTGCTAATTGGGACAAAAAAATAAAACCAAACTATTTTGGAGATGAGGGGAATTTTGATGCTACAAGGGGTTGTCGCAACATGCTGCTCTTCCTTCAGGCTTTGTGCTGCAGAGAGGAAAGCCCTGCATCACCAGCCAGATCTCGAAATGCAAAGATGGGTTGCAACATCTGAGAAGTATTGCCTGGGAAGGAGTGATGAATTTCTAGGAAATGATCCCAGAAAGTCTGGATGCGGCTCAGGCCAGTGGGGTATTAATCACCAGCTAGAACCAGGGCCATGGGACACGGGCGCTTGCCATTGCCCACAGCCCTGACTGGAGGCATCATCCATATGGATGCTGCTCTATCCAGGCCCACAATCCCCAAAATTCTGCCCCCCACCAGCACTGTCATTGCTTCCCACCCCGGTACATCACCCCAGGAGCTGACCACAGAGGGGTCCCTGAGCCCAGACCACCCAGCCAGGAGCCCACAGCTCATGTGCCTAATGAAGAGCAGATGGGGAGGCATCAGCAGGGAGGCTGCTCCAGGGCTTTTAATATTTCCTTGGCAAACTCCTGTGGTTTTTTGGCCACCTTCGCACAGCCGCGGCGTGCTGGACCGGGTTCGTGGTTGACATCGGCGTGCAGATGGGCTTGGGGAGGCTGACGCTAGTGACGGTGCGGTGACAGCGATGCCCACCCACCCACTGCCCCCACTGGGTTATTTTTAAGTCTCAGCCTTGCAAGCTAAGCCTGGGAGGATGCTGGAGGGGTGAGACATCAGAATATCAGCATCCTGCTGAGCACATGGCCCCAGCAGTGCTGCAGAGATTCTTTAGGGACAATTTGTGTCATTTAACAACTCCCAGCTGGCCAGCTAGGCTTTCTTGACAGCCAGTGGCAAGAAAAAGGCATTTCTGGGTCATATATCCATGGACCCCCTTGAGATGCAGCTCTGGGGTATGTTGGGCCGTGTCCAGAATGCTCTGATTTTGGACCCAGCCCTGTTCTGAGCAGGGGTTTGGACCAAAGACCTCCATGGATCCCTTTCCTAGATCCTGTCTGATCCTATCTTGATGGGCTCCAGGCAGGTACACCAGCAGAGGTGACACCAACTCCTGGCTCTGCCAGGGTAGGTCTCCTGTTTTGCCATAGGGCTGGCAGAGGAGCAGCTGGTCTCCTGTGCCCTTCACTGATGCCTGGACATACACTGAGGTGGGGTATCACAGACTTCCAGACCGGTGGGGGCTGGAAGGGCCCTCTGGAGCTCACCCCGTCCCACCCCTGCTGGAGCAGGCACCCCCAGAGCAGGGGCACAGGGCCGCGTCCAGGCGGGGGGTGAATGTCTCCAGGGAAGGGACCCCACAGCCTCTCTGGGCAGCCTGTGCCCCTGCTCTGGCACCCGCACAGCAAAAGGGTTTGGCCTCATGTTCAGGTGGAACTTCCCGTGTTCCAGCTTGTGCCCGTGGCCCCTTGGCCTGGCGTTGGGCACCGCTGAAAAGAGCCCGGCCCCATCCTCCTGACACCCACCCTTCAGATATTGATAAGCACTGATGAGATCCCCCTTCAGCCTTCTCTTCTCCAGGCTGAACCAACCCAGGTCTCTCAGCCTTTCCTCCCAAGGGAGATGCTCCAGCCCCTGATCCCCTTGGCAGCTCTGTGCTGGCCTTGCTCCAGCAGTTCCCTGCCCTTCTTGAACTGGGGGGCCCAGAACTGGCCGCAGCCCTGCAGGTGTGGCCTCACTGGGGCAGAGCAGAGGGGGAGGAGAACCTCCCTCGCCCTGCTGGCCACACGCTTTCTTAAATGCAGCCCAAAAGACTGTTGGCCTTCTTGGGTATGTACCCCTGGGGACTAGGACCATAGGAAATGCATCCTTTCCTTGCGACCATGTATCTCGCGCGAGGGACAGGACATGTGGCAGGCTCTGGGGTGTCCAGCTGCTCCCTGAAAGCCACAGCAACGTCCCTTTCTCCTAGTGTGAAGGCAGAGGTCGTCAAATACTTTCCCCAAGAAGGACCAGGAGCTCTGCTAACCAAACATGGTCGACCCCTGAGCACTTTCTCCTTCTTGCAGCCTTCCTGTTCGGCCCTGCAAATTGCAGAGTGCAGTGACAGGATCACACCGAAGAGCCGGCCGCCTCCCAGGAGTTAACGGCCTGCTCTGCAATCCCATCTCAAGGTGCTCAGGCCCGTTCGCTCATACGGGACTAGATGGACTTGTTCAACAGGCCATGAGGCTCAGCCACTGTGCTGGGGCATTGCACCCACACCCTATTTGCAAATAGGCTGTGCTGGCACCCATGTGGCATCTTGTCCTGCTGCCGGGCTGCAAAATGCACTCAGACATGAGGCAGGAGCAGAAGAACTGCATCTGGCTGGGGGTGGTAGAGCTGCTTCACCTAAAAAAGGTCTTAAGGAAGGCATTGCACCCTCTTGCATCCTAGTGGAGGAGGTTTGCAGGCACCTGCCAGCGCTTGCCTTGCATCCCACACCCCAGTGCTGGCCTTACAGCTTCATTCATGGCTTTGCAGGAGTGCTCAGGGGACCGGGATGGCTGGTCCAGCAGTCCGGCCATGGATGAGGTTGTGCAGAGAGGTTCATAGCCCAGGTGAACAGCTGATCAGGGACATCCTTCCAAAATAAACATGTTTCCAAATGTAGACATGGTGGCAAATCCCCACTGTGAAAGACACATACCAAGGTCCTTCCCAACATGGGTCTCAAAGGGCCTCCACCTCCATCCATGCACTTGGGCTTGCACTTGGGCTCCTTTCCCAAGAGTAGCCAGCAGGTTTCCAACCTGCTTGCCCCAGTTTTGATGGGAAAAGGGTGAAAGAATGTTAAACAAATATCGAGCCTCTGTGTGGCAGGTAGAGATGGAGCTGGAGCCACAGGTGGGCAGCTGGATGAAAGACAGATGGTGACCAGGCTCTTTCCTTGCCCTTAAAACCAAAGGTCATGGAAGGAGAGGCTGATTCCCTGTCTGCCTCCTATGCTGCAGCTCTGCTCACGCAAGGGGAACTTCAAAGGGAATATCGACACCTCCATCCCCTGGAAAGTCTCATGGATGAAAACCAGGACCCTACCTTGAGTAGCCGTGTGTGCCTGGGTGGACATCCTGGCATGGGGACAGGGACCCGCTGCTGGCACCCCTGTGTTCCCACTACCAGCATGGGACTCTGCTCCCATCCCTCGGTGTGGGACAGGGGTGTTTCTAGAGCATCATTAGCACTCCCATGGGGGACACCATTCTCCCCTGGGGCGGACGTGGTGACCCCTTGCTCCTTGCTGCCACATCCCCTTAGCACCAGCAGAGGACTCTGCTGCAGCAGGGTTCAGCCTATTCAATGAAACAGTTTCTCTATTAAAAATCAGTGCAGGATGCTGGCTGCACTATGGGGACCACAGTCTTCCAAGGTCTCCCACTGGCCATCCCACCAGCTGGGATCTCAGCTGGAAACCCCCCACCCCTTTCTTTCCAAGCTCAAAGGTGGGACTTGGGTGGTTTGAGGGCATCTCAGGGCTACCCCAGGATTTGGGGGGGCGGGTGGGGGGGTGGGAAATGGGGTTGTGACATGATGTCTTTTCACAGCGGGTGGTGTAAACAGAGGAGCAGGATCTGGTGGGGCATCTCCTGCTCTACCCAGCAGCTGCAAAACCCATCCAGCCAAGATGGCTTTTTGGGGGGGCGGAGGAGAGTGGGGATGGGTGGGGTGGGGCTGCTTTGGCACATCCTTTGCTGTGAAGGTGGGAGCCTCCAGTGCAGAGCTGTGACATTGCAGCTCACCTCACGGATGATAAACCACAGTAAGGCAGCTTTCAGCTTGCTGGGAGGATTTGAAGAGTTGCTTCTTGTATGAATTAGGAGGTTTTGGGGTACAGAGGGCTGTTTCGCACACTTTCTCATGCCTTTGGAAGGGCAGGCACCAGGCAGGGCTCAGGCACGAGGACTCAAACCTTTCTCCTCTCCTGGACCAAGGGAAGGATGCTTTGTGTGCATATATGTGCTTATACACGTGTGCATGTGTGCATATACATGTGTACATGTGTGCGCTCGCAGCGTGACAGTCCAGCTGCTCCCCAAAACATGCCCAAGATGTTGGTGTTTAGCCAATGCTTAAAACTGCTGGTACTTAGGGAGCAAGAAAAAGAGAAGGATATTTTAAACTTTCAGGCTTCCCTGAGCATTTATTTGCCAAGGAGTCTGCAAATATTGGTATTAAACCCATGCAAGCCTTAAAATAAACTCCTCGTGGAGCTGGGTGATTGGCGTGCTATTTCACACACCCACTGGTTTGGTTTGTGCCAAAGAAAATGCTGCCTTGGCCCATCCATTTTGGGGAATTTCTGTCTGTGGGATTTGGGAATCTCTTCCCTTTGTTTGGACCCAACACCGGTCTCCTGGATGGTTTTGGGGCACCATCTGTCAGCTTTCCTTGCTCACCGTTAATTAAGCCGGGACTCGCTACTCGCAGAAGAAGTGGATGTACCGAGTAGCTTACAGTAACAGCATGGCTGGCTGCCTGCCTCTGCCAGATTAAGGGTCTGCTTCCTAGAAAGGCAGGATCAAGAAGGAAAAGCTCTGTACTTGGGTGCTGGGAAGCAGAAGTATGCATCCCTCCAGCCCACGTGGCAGATTTATTTGCTTGGCAGGAAACCCTCAGTGCTCTTAACTTTCTCTTCCTGCTCCCAGCGCTAAGAGATATTTAGAAAAAGTGGTTTTGGAGGATTTTTTTGTTTCCCTGAAGTAAGTGCGAGTTCTCTGTGTTCCCCAACAATGGATAGTATTATTGCTTAATTCTCATTCTTGGGTTTGAGTGACTCACATGAGCTACAGAGAACTCATTGCAGGAAAAGCCTGGGTGTGATGCTGTAAAAGCCATGAGCTAAAGCTACTCATGTGCGAGCCCTTCATCCACATGGCGCTCGCCCTGGGGTGGGAATCCAAAACCTGACCTGAAAATCAAGAGGGTGTTTTCAGAGAGTGGATTTTGGGATGACTAATTTGGCAATGTTGGTGCTTGCAGCTATTTCTTTGTCTTTTTTTCTGCTTTTGAGCCTTCATGTTTTGGCAACTCTAAGGGCTAGAAAGTTTTGAAACGAGAACCTAAAGCAGAGCTTTCTCCCATGGTGCAGGGGACCATGAAGTGCTTCTCCATCCCACACTGCAGGGCAGTGGCCATTTACCGGGTCTGCATCTTAAAGACATTGCTGGGAGATCAGGTGCAGCAAAAGGGCACCAAACCAATTTGAAGGCTGGAGAAATCAGCCTCAGGATGACAGCGAAGGACTTAGAGCTGCTCAGATTATTGCCAGGCAGCTTTCAAGGTAACTTGATCACACTTTGTAATAAATGCATCAACTGAGATGAGTGTGTCCCCAAAGATTCATTCTGTTGGCAGAGAAAGGCACAGCAAAAGCCAGGCTGGGGAGCAAGTGCCAGATAAATTGTGATGGAAAACAGAAGATGTACTTTTTCATGGGGGCTGTGGTTAGGTTCAGAAAACCTTCTTCTCCTGGTGCCTGTAGAGGAAGGGGAGAAACCTTTGAGAACAGGAGGTTTCACTCCAACACGTGGAGTAAAACCTCTTGGCTTGGTGGCTCCGTGAATTGCTGGGTGAAGCAGAAAAAAACGTGGTGTATGGGATGGGAGACTCATTACTTAGCGATTCACGCATTACTTAATCTAGCAACTTCTTCTGGTCTTCAGCAGGAGTGGCCTAGTAGAAGCTACCCACCAAGCCCTTGGAGATACAACCAAAAAGATCAGCTACGGAATTTTGTCATGCTACCAGGGTTTTTGGCCCCTGTAAAGCCCTGCGGTGCCCGTACAGCTCTGTCTGCACCTGGGTTTTGCCAGAACGAGTGGTGTCAGCCTTCTGCAAGGATTTAATTCGGGAGACATTAGGTGGAGGTCGAGATTTGCAGAGGAGATTTCACTTGGCTGATGGACTCCAGGAGCAGTGGTCTCTTGTGGGGCATTTTCTACTTGGCCTGAATCTTTGCCAGACCTTTAAGGGGTAAATCAGAGGTTTCAGGTCAGCCTGTGGCAGTTACAGAGCGGTGCTGTAAGGGTCTGCGGTGCAACGCCCTGGGCACATTTCAAGGAGCCGCATGACCCCACTGGGGATGGGTCAAAGGGAGGTCTGAAGACCTTTTGAGGTCCAGAAGTTCGCTCTGACTAGCTACAAGGAGCCATCCTGGGATGTACTAGGATGCTCCAACCTGTCTCTACAGCAAATTTTCACCTGAGGCTGTTGAGTTGCTCTTCCAGGTCTTCCTGTCTCTGAGAAGCAAGGATGTGGGACAAGCACTGGTGATACTGGGTTTTCTGGAAAAGGGGAGACAGCTGCAAGATGAAGTGAAACCCTCCTCAATGAGCTGTTGGGTTTGGGGGTGCTCCAGCAGCCCTCTCCGTCTCAGCTCCATCTCACCTTGCCCAAGGATGAGAAGACCTGTCTCTTGGAGCAACCAGCTCTTCCATGGACTCCTACAGGAGTTCAGATGTTGGAGGTATCTACTGTGGAGCCCATGTGTGGACAGCTGTATCTAGAGCTTGAAACATGCCTACAATATTCAACAACCCAGTTTCCAGTATCCTCAGTATCCCCTCTTTGTATGCATAGGAGGAGACAGCAGAAGAGTGCTCATAATAGAAATAAATTTATTTACTATAAGAAATCTGAGGTGTCTGCATGTTACAAAAATAAAAATGTACAGTCGTTGTCACAAAACTCATTTTGTTTTTAGTATAAGTTAGTGCTTTTACAAACAAACAAACAAAAATCTATATATAAATTTCCAGTTGGTACCTCTCCAACCGCTCTCCATCTGAACAGTGCCACTAGCTTCTGCAGGACCAGGATCACAAAGGGACCCCCCCCTTGATGGGACTGGCAATCTTGCCCAAGGCGGTGGTTTGAAGCTGGCTGATGCCAGCTCGGAGAAAGGTGGGCTCACCGAGCAGGAACGCAGGAGTGAACTTTGAGCACATTTTTGTTGAATTATTCAGAGCACGTAACTTGGTGTCCACACGCTTTTTGGCAAGTGCAGGAGACCAGGCAAGACCTGGCCTGGAGTAATGTTTGTACCAGTTCAGCGCTTCAGTGGAATTAATTTCTCCCAATTATTTGTCCAGCCCTGTTGACTATGCTGTGACCCACCCCATAAAGCCAAGCTCCTTTCACAGGCCCAAGGACAAAATGTTGCTGCCATGGTGCAAGTCAACCCAACCCTACCCTACAAGTTCATTCAAGGATGAGATGAACCACCCTACAAACATCCTATTTTTCTTTGCTGATGGTGCTCAGAGCTGAGACAGTCCCCTCCTTTGCCTCCTGTGGTTGTGACATTGTTGGCTGGGACAAGAGCCCTCCGTGGGACCATGGTTCCACCAAGCCAGGACCACAAGAACCTCCCAGTTGCCCCTTTATGGTCCCAGTTGCCCTTGGCTGAACCTGGCCAATTATGTCGCAGCGTGTCTTTACCTCTGCCAAGCCACTTCATAAGAAGGAGGGATGGGAGAAACTAAGAAGAGATCTGAGGAATTGGTCTAAACCAGGATCAAATGTATTTGCCTAATCCTAAAATAGAGCCAGGGCTCCTTTTGCAAAGTATCACTCATCCAGAGCTGCAGCGCAAGCAATTTTCATTTTTGGGGTAAGAAATCAGCATCCTTGTGGCAAGGCTGGGCAAGGAAACCATGCACCGGGGCTCTTGGCTCTCAAACCCAACAATTACAGAGAGAAAGACCATGTGGACCTTCTGGTGAAGTGTTTTGTGGATATTTTCTCTGGTTTACTTTGAACTGTCCTGGCTGATGGGGGATGCAAGGCCAAATCTAGACAGGACTGGGGTTAAGCTTAGCACCACGTTTATTGGTATGGCTCCTAAACCCAGGTTTTAGCACTGCCAGCTTTCCCAGGGAAGGTCCACACTGTCAGTAAGGGATATGCTGACTGGCTCTAGTGGAGCACCGGGATTACGAGGAGACCAGACAGTAACATCTGGGCAGCATTTTGGGTCACAGCAAGCTGCTAATGGTCCCAGAGGGCTGTCACCTCTGGGCAGCAGTGAGGATGTGGCAGCACTCAGCCAAGGGGGTGAGCAACAGTCCTCGCTTCTTTGCTGGAAACATGAGTCACTAGGAAGGGGGTTAAAAACAAGACATGAAGAGCCCACCCTAAATTTTAATGAGCTGGAAAAGATTATTAAAGTCAGCAACTGAAAGAAAGCTACAGGTTCCTAAATTTTTTCAAGGGTGAATGTTGCTGCCGGGAAGCATTAACGGGTCTTTTGGAAGATGTTGACCCCACTGGAGAAACCTACAGGGGACCTGCTTGATGGTACCAGTAAACTCCAATGGGATGGTACCAGTATAATCCAGTGGGATGGAAGGTCCACCAGCAGCCTTTTCAATGGGAAGCCAGGCCTTGGACAGGAGCTAGGAGTCCCCTCCTGGCTCTGCCAGCAGATGCCAGGGCTTGAAGCTGGGACAGCATTTCTTCAGGGGATGCAAAGCTGTGGGAGATCCTTTCCCACTGCGGGCAGTATTTGTGCTTGACATTTTCATTGACCTGTTTACAGAACCGCAGCTGACTCTCCTCATCAACCAAAAGCCTTTCCTCCCTTGCCAAGGCACAGAGAAACTCTTGCTACCTTTGTGCCAGGGAATGTTGAGAAAGGCAGATGGATTTCTTTAGGGGGACCTTTTGCACACAATGTTTCTGCTTTAGAAAATGATCTAAGACATTCAGGGCGTGATTTTTTTTTTAGCAGATTTGGCCATCATGATAGAGGTCACCCAGCCTCACCGGTGGAGAGATACCGTTCAGCATTGAATAGAAAGGCAGGCTTGGACGAAGAGGCAGAGATACGGGGTTTGTGTGTTTAACCACAGCGGCATCTTCCTGAAAAAAAACAAGTTTGAAGACAAGCAGAGGAGCACATTTAACATGGACTATGCTGAAGTGGGTGCGAGCCAAGGCAGCGCAAACACCAAAAGTGTCAGGACCCAAAGTATCCTGACCTCCCTTCACACCCGGGATAAACCCTTCCATCACGGAGACGGTGCTGGCCGTGCGGAGCAGAGCTAGGACTTCACATTGTTGGATAACGTGTCTGTGTCGTTGCTGGTTCCCAGGTGACTGTTGGGCACAATGCCCAGCGCCATTTCATTTTGAGGCTTCCCTGGCATTTTGTTGCCAGCAAACTTCATAAATCGTTGTCCTGCTAAGAAATACAAAATGGGATCCAAGCAGCTGTTGGTGCTCGCTAGGGGACGAGTCACCTTATAGACTAAATTGATAGCATTGAGTGTCTGACAGCTCAAGTCCCAGCTCCGGAAGGAATAGTACAAAGTACGAGTGACATGGAAAGGAAGAAAACAAACGATGAAGACCACCAAGACAATGATTATCATCTTGACCGACTTCTTTTTGGATCGGGACAGCCGAGAGATCCCCCAGGTAGGCTGCAACAGCCTCCGGGCCATTAGGCAGTAGCAGACGATGATGATGAGGAAAGGGATGCAGAAGAGCAGCACCAGCATCACCGAACTGTAAATGACAAACTGGCCAAAGAGGTCCCTGCTGGAGGTGTCGTGGCAGGTGATGGTGTCACGCTTCACGCTGGTGGTGACGAAGAAGAGCACGGGTGACTGGCACACGACGGTCACCACCCACACAATGACTGACACCCTCCGGGCGTAGCGAACGTGTCCCCACTGCAGTGACTTCAGCGGGAAGCAGATGCCCAGGAATCGATGGATACTGATGCAGAGGAGGAAAAGGATGCTGCAGTAGAGGTTGGTGTAAAACAAGAAGCGGACTATCTTACACAAGCCCACGCTGAAGGGCCAGTTGTCCCCCATGGCATAATAATACACCAGGAGGGGAAGGGACACCACGTAGAGTGTGTCCGACACGGCCAGGTTGAACATGTATGTGGTGGAAGCATTCCAGGTCTTGATCCTGAAGATGAAGACGTAGAGGGCCAGCAGGTTGAGAAAGAGCCCCACCACGCACACGATGCCGTAGGAGACGGGCAGCAGGACATACTTGAAGTCCTCATCAAATATGCACTTGTAGGTGTTGTTTCCTGCACCACCTGGGTTCAAGGAGCTGTTGATGACTCTGGTCCAGGCTGGAGGAGTTGTTAGGTTCGCCATCACCCTGGAGGGAAAGCAAAGAGGCTGTAAGGACACGGAGATAAGGACTCCCTGGAAAAGGTGGGTTAGATGAGGAAACCCCAGTGCCACAGTCCTATGGCACATGGCAAGGTCCATGTTGTCATTATTACTCTATACTGTTACTATACCCTTCCCGTCTCCCCCCATCAAGGTTGCCATCAACGCTTGGCTGTGTCTATCCAAAAGCTACCCACAAGCATGGCTCACTGTATGGCAGGCGGTGCCATCTCGGCTCAGGTGACAATGACTCGACAGGCGGCAGTGCGTGCCTCCTGCCGTCACATCGCATACCCGCAAAGACCATGGCCTCCTTGCGTTGGGTGTTGTCACAACCGAGGTGGTCCCCAGCATGGAGGACTTACAGTCAAGCAGATAAAGGGAGTTTTATTTATCCTCATTTTGCATCTGGAGCACAGAGGAGGAACTAAGCTGCTCTAAAGTCACCAATAAATCCCAGGCCACACCTAGGAGTCCAACTCAGATCTCCTGCAGCCCACGTCAACATCCCAATCCACCCTTTCCACCCGGTTCAGGCAGAAATTTGGTCTCCTGCACTAGAGAAGAGGAAAGATGCTCCATTCTGAGCACCCGGAAAGGTGGATCCTACTAAACCCCAGGCAGAAAGGGCAAGGAAAGGGCACCTGTGCTCTTCAGTGAACAACCCCTGTGGCTGGCAGGGCCCTGATTTCAGAGGTCCTCAGCTCCTTCTGGTACATCAAACACCACCACAACATCTGGAGGCCCCTGTAATCAAACCTTGCCAAAGGGAGCATGGTCTCCACTACTGGGGCTCTGCCTGGGTTGGTTGTTGATGATGATGATGGATTTTTAATGGATTTAGCATCAGGCTGATGGTGGCCATCTCGCCGATCCTTCTTCCTGGCCTTGAGACTTGCGCCTCCAGCATCACCACCAGCAGGACATCTGTCCATGCTTGTGCAAAGCTGGTTTATGCATGGGAATGACCAGTTACGACGAGAAAAATGGACTCGAAAGAGTCTCTGCAGACACACAGAGTCTGGTACTGTCTGTGTCGGGGGGGACAAAGGCCCTTTTGTGTGTCGGGGACAGCCCACGACCCAGCCGACACATGATTGCTCGGCAAGCCCATCTGCCAGGAATCAAATTAAAATGCATTTGCCTCCCTTCCCGTAAAACAGTGCTGTACCCTGTTACAGGGAGCCCACGGAAACGAGGTTGTAGGGAGATGAATCCAGCGCGGGATCTCAGAGACCGGGAGCTACTGCAGGAGAAAAGGCTTGAGTAAAGCTGCCCTTGGAATGAGTATGTGGGATATGCCCTAACCCAAATCCCACCACGATTTTAGGTGGAAAAGAGCAATATCAGCCTTCTCAGCTAAATGGTTCAGCTCTAACCCGGTGCCGCTACGCTGCGGGACAGCATGGGCATGCCCTTTTTTGCAAACAAGCACTGTTTTGACCCACAGCTATCCTGCACCTACCTCCAATTCAGATCCTAGAAGCTGCCAACCTGGACGATCTCTCACCGAAGTGAAGCACTATGGCATTAAAAAGCACCTGGACAACTCATAGCTGCTGGGGAAGGGGTGGAGTGATGCCTCCAGCCCATCACATGAGTACAAATCGAGTCCTTGCTCCAGGACCGGATCAAACAACCTGTCCAGATGTGGCACGGACATGACCCCTGATGATGTTTCCCCCGTTTCTCTGCTTTTCCCCTTGGAGCAGACCACAAGCAGTGCTGGCTGAGGCTCATGCTTCTCAAGGACGTGGGCAGAAACACACACACACGCATGCCCTGACTGATCTGCAACATCTGCATAAAACCAAATGTAACTTTGGGAACCACCCTCCGATGAACATGAGGAGCCAGGACTGATGTTACTCTGTCCTGGCCCCAGGGTTTTGCTTTTCCTGTGCCTGGTTCAGCTTTGGTCCCATCACCCTTCATCCTGCTTCCCTCAAGACCTCGGCAACAGGGCTGTCTCTGTGGATGGAGTGCTCGGGCAGGTAGGAAAACACGTTCTATCTGCCTTTCTACTCAACTTCTTCATTCCCTCTGAGCTTTGCAGATCTGTGGCCAACAAGACAGAGGCTGCCTGCACACTTTGCAGCCAATTAAACAGATCAGACAGGCCACCGTGACCAAGAGAAACCACACAAAGTGCCCTAAAACGTACAGGGAAGGGTTACAGAGCTCCAGAGCCTTCAGCCTTGCACATGGTTTCTCCATGACTTTACATCTGCATCTCCTTTGGCCTCTGCAGACAAGCCACCACCCAGCTCTGAAGCTCTGATGGGGCCAAGATCACCCCATCTTCCAGCCCATCTCCCTGCAGAGTCCTATGACCCTAGCTAGAAAACCCAACAAAGCATTTGGAATCCATCCATAAGCTAAGGAGGGGAATCTCCTCCAGCGTGCAGGGCAGCACAGGCTGCCCCGGGCCATGCTGCAGCCACAGATGTGCCAAGATGCACATCTGCATCTTCAGGACAAGGAGCAAACAGGGCTCTCTGGTTGGCTTGAACGGGGTAATCGCAGAGACAAAACCCCGCTCACAAGGCAGCCTTGTCCTTGCCGTTGTGCTCTCCCTTCTTTTCCTTCTGGAAACGCAAAAGCTTTTCTTTTCTCTTTTTGTCCCTACTTTTGCCCAGAACCTCTAGGACAAAACCTGCTGTGTCTGTCGGGGCCGTGGCTGCCGTCCACCCCCTCGCCCCCGGCCCCGTTGCATCCGCAGCGAGGGAGCCAGAGAGGACACGGCCAGCCAAGGCGTGTGAAGGCACAAAAGCTGGCAGCTGCCCTTTCCTCTGCCTACAGGCCAGATGGCACGAACGCCAGCTCTCACGGTGACGCACCGAGCCCCTGGTGGGGATGAGGGGAGGGAGAAAGCAACTGCGATCCCTGAGGATGCCAAGCAGGATAAATACTTCTATGACCACCAAAAGCAAACCCACCACAACACTTCAGTAAGAGCCACCTGCATCTGCTTCGTTGGCTCTCCCAGCCCTTCCCAGGGTCATGGAAGGAGTTTTTTTTCTCTGGTGTTGAATGCAGGTGACCATGCACAGCTTTTTAGGTGCCCTCCAGCCACCCGTGCACAGCAAGGGCATCGCCCTGGCCAGCTTCTTCCATGCTGGACCACGTGTTGGGTCTGGATGAACCTGTTTGTAATGACTGGATCATCTCTGCCTTTGCAGCACGGTCTTGGACCTGTTTATCCCATGGGATATGTTTCCCTCCCCCCCCCAGAAAACAGGTACCATCAACTGTAGTGGATGAAAACAGCATGGGAGAGGAGTGTTGTGATGAGAGGAGCCCAGGCAGATCGGTGTTGCAATGCTGGCAGCCATGTGCCTTCAAATATATATACCCACAGGCATGTGCATGTGATGCCAGCATCCCAAAATGCTCCCGTAACAGTATCTACCATGGCCGGGCAGGGGATATTTAGATGAGTCAATACAGGGGAGGAGGGGGCTGTCATCGGAGAAGGTCATGGGCAGTCAAGGGATGGGCAGCACCCAGGGCCTGCACAGGGGGACCATGGGTTGGACACTGAATCACTGAGTAAAGAGCTTTAATCCTGGTTTCTGCCCCATTTTTCAGCATTCCCAGTGCCACCCCAGCAGTCACCATCCATCCCGAGGTGTTCTGTGCTTGGGAACCTGCCAGCAGAAGCAAAGTCACGAAAGCAAACAAAGCGCAACCAAAGCATGGCTGCGATGAATGCATTTTCACGGGGGGTTGATGAGGTTTAATTGACCTTCCCAAATAACTAATGAGGATTAATTTACTGGCAGGACCTCACAGATGCAGCTCTTCATCCTGCGCGGTGCAGATGCACCGACTGCGACTGCAGCTTCCGTTGTTTCACACCGGAGGTCGAAACCACGACCCATTTACTGCATCTTCCCCACCGACTCCTTTGCGACAGACACAAGGAGAGCGTGGGTGTTTTCCCTGCCCTAATTTATAGGCATTTAGTAGACTCATCAAAATCCTCACTCCGGATCAGGAACTACTCGAGACGCTGGGAAGCGAACGACGTGGCGTCATTTTTCTCTCCTCTGGGACTGTGGTTGAAGCCTTCTGCAACCAAAAGCAAACAGCTGGCGTGTTCGGATGCTACCGAGCCTGTGTGGTTGGGAGATGTGAGATGGGACTAGGCTGAAATTTGAGCCTGGCCAAATTGCCTGGTTTTCATCTACCCTTTTCATTTGGCTCCTTTCTGCCATGGTGACCTTCAGCGCCTCTCTCCTCCGGGCTGGCTCTGGCCACCAGTGTGGGCTGAGGACAACCCCAGCCGTCCCAGTCCCACCATCTGCCTTGCTCGCCGGAGCTTCCCGCCAGCGATCCCAAGGCAAGACACCTCCAAGATACCTCGAAGCAAGGTTTAATCAGCTTAAGAGACCTTACCCACCTCCTTTCCCAGACCCCCAGGCAATGCCTCCTCTTTTATCCCCCATGGGTCTGACCTATCCCTTACCCCATCCCAAAAATAGCCAGAAACCCTCATTCTTCCCCAAATGAGCTTGCAAAGAATTAGTGTTTCTCTTTTATATTCCTCGAAAAAGCACTTCAGAGGGCAATGGGCAGCTCCACTCTGGCTGGCAGAAATGGAGCTGCTCTACCAAAGTGTCCCCGTGCCTCAG